>NC_142579.1:7381250-7695000 GCF_041283825.1 Pyrus communis | reverse complement strand
TTTTCTAAATTTTATGTTTTTTCAGTTTTATTTTATCTTTAATATTAGTTAAATATACATGGGTATCTATGTTATTTAATGAATAAATAAAAATCATTGGATCTCATGTAATCAAAAGGCTTAAAAAAAGTGTAAAAATATTTGTCCCTGATCATATCTCACACATACACATACATACATATATATATATATATATATATACATACACATACATAGACATACATATATATATATATACATACACATACATATATATATACATACACATACACATACATATATATATACATACACATACATATATATATATATATACACATACATATATATATACATACACATACATATATATATACACATACACATACATATATATATATATACATACACATACATATATATATATATACATACACATACATATATATATATATACATACACATACATATATATATATATATACATACACATACATATATATATACATACACATACATATATATATACATACACATACATATATATATACATACACATACATATATATATACATACACATACATATATATATACATACACATACATATATATATACATATCTGTGTGTGTGTGTGTGAGAGTGTGTGTGTGTGTGGGGCTGCTTGACAGAGGATGGGAAGTTGGGTTATTGACCCAACAATCACATTCTTTGAAATTAAACATTCACCTTTTTCTAGTTGGCGAAAAGACATGATGTATTTTGTACAGATGCATTCCTTTACGAACAGACGTGATCATTGGTAATTGGTCTTTTGTATCAAGCATACCCTTTAGAAATAATGATTTAATGTTCAGTTGTATCTCATGGTTAGAGGACACACCCAAAACCAAAGGATATGTCTAAAATGTGCAATTCTCTCTATATATATTGGTAACATTAGTAGAACAAAAATCATTTATAAATTTGTTGTCTACATAATTTCTTTGCTCTTTCTTCTTTTTCCATCACATTCATACAATTTCTTTCTAATTATTTTTAAGGGAATATAATTTAGTTTTACTAATCGAATATTCCATACTTTGTTGTATTTTGGAAGTGATTTGTCAATAAGCCTTTAGCAAACTCATTCGAGTGAGGGCAAATAACAGTTTAAGGAAACGATTCAAGTCGTACCTCAAAATCATCCTTTAGTTTATTCTCTATATTTCTACATTTATTCTAATAATATGTAATGTGACTATTTATTTATCTTATGGTGTTAGTTTTGTTATCTGGATGGTCGACATGAATATCTTAAGTAACTATTTACAAATGCACGTGTCACATTTCTAAAAATCATTAAAGGTTTACAATAAACATTCATGTTTGTTATTTAATTTATTTTAAAACAAAAAAAAAAAATATGTGGGTGTCTCCGCACAAAACTTGATCATTTCAAATTTCAATCATTTAATTTAGTTTTCAATTTTTCTAAGTCGAATTTTTCGTTTATCTTGGCAGGTAATAGTCCAGTAGATACGAAGAATAAGCAAAGGAAGACACCTGCCGTCAGTTGAATATGAAGCGATATATATATAACTAATATAAATCATCTTAAACGATATTGCGTGGGCATTTTTGCTAGTTTACTTGAGAAATAGCTGTAGCTGCATGCATGATCCATCAAAGAATGCTAATTTATTATTTTTTTTTATTGCTATTATTATTTTCTTGGGTTAGATTTGAATTTCTAATAAAAGTAACAGAGTTAGAGAGGCAGGATGTTTTGCTTGTATTTGGTGCTATTCTTTCACTTCTTCCCTACTCATCTCCATTACAGACCATATCTCAGACCAATGGATGTTACGATACACAAGTGTAGCTTGCACTTTAGTCAACATACTTCAAATGTCAACGCAGTTTGGCAGCTAATGGACCTCTGGCATAATTCACTAAGGTGTCGTCTGAAAAAAAAAAATTCAGATTAATCAGAATTAACATCTGAAAACTACTTAGTATTATGGTCTAGTGATATTTCTTTTCACTTGTAAGTGAGATATCTTAGGTTTAATTCTTGCCAAAGACGAATTCGAACCACATTATTGCTGTAAGAATAAGCACACTCCCTCCCTTTTAATGTAAATAATATAGTTTATTTAAAAACAAAAAAAAACAACTGAAATCGTACCAAAAAGGGAAAGAAGGATGTTGCCATCTGAAATTAATGTCTATAGCTACTAACGTAGTGTAATTAGATAAAAACAAAACAAATGCAGTATCAATCCCTCATTATAAATCGATATGGTACATCATAAATCATGCATGCAGGCAATTCGAACTACAACAACACACACACATAATTGAAAACGATGAGTTGCACCACTAACTTGACAGCATACATGAGTAACACAATCATCAGCACGTAATAGCACACCCTCATTATAATCGGAATAGTATTTTATAAATCATACATATAGTTGCAGGCTCTTCGGAACGACGGTTGTTCCAATAAAAAAACATTAACTTGATTGTGAGCATGAATTACACAACCTTCAGCGACGTATTTTAACACAAAACAAATTTCAAAGGTTAATTATGATATTCTTTTTTTTTAATATTGTGTGACCACAATATAGGATGGTGATATTCTTTTTTTTTTCATATCCAATAACCCTTCTTTCTGACGCTCAGGCGATTATTCGAATGATTAATCGACGGACGAGGATAAATGTGAATCTCGAAGGTTTACTACATGATATATGGTACTTGGTGGGTTGCATGGAATCTGTGGAGTTTGTGTTTTCAAACCGTGAAACCAACAAAGCGGCGCATGCCGTAGCAGCTTTCATTCAATCGGCATGAAGGTCTTATAGTTGGGATTGTATTGGTCATGACTTTCTTTTTAATATTGGATGATGTAAACTTATTTGAAACCCTTTTTATTAATTTTCTTTAAAATCTATCCTTTGCCAAAAAATAATAATAATAAATAACCCTTCTTTCTTTTTCTCTATTAATCTCTATTAATTAATGAAACCCTCTTTGTAAACCAAAAGAGGGTGAAAAAACTACTTAGCCTTCTATCACACAAAAAAAATGATGGGCAATAATGAAAATTCATAGATCTAATTTTTTTTTATTGATGTCTCATCTACATGTGATGTTAAAATATCTCTAATATATATATTTAAAAAAAAATCCTAAAAACAAAAACTTCCCACTCCCCCCACGTTTTCTCTCTCTCCCTCTTCCTCTCTTCTCATTTTCTAAAAAAATATGTTCGTACACATAAAATGTGTAGGCAAATTCTAATTCAATTTTGAAGGAAAGCCAAAAGCCACGCGATTTTTTCCTACTAATCAAATAGTTTAGTCATTTTTTAGACAAAAAAAAAAACAGAGAAAAGTTTAGTCATTTAATCATGATTAGCCCAAATCCCCATTCATCGTCAACCATTAGCAAAGTCCACGTTCGCACATCTTGAACCTGGCCCTGGACACGTCTCTGTTCATTTTCCGTGGACCCCTCCCCCCATCTTCAACGTAAAAAAAAAGTCGCAGGGAAATGGACGGATCGCAACGAAAAGGCGGAATAGTCAATGCCCAGAAACTACAGATGGAGAAAATTTACAGTGAAAACACAGTTTAATATATTAAGTATGATAATAAAATTGTTGAAATTATTTTTAAATATCTAACGATTTATATCATGAACCAAACTATATTTTTGATACACCGAAATATCTTTCAGCCAAACATGTTGCTTTTTCACAATTTTGCACTTTGAATAACTAACGTTGGAAGCGGACATTTCCGTAAATACCTATAGCCGTTGACTCCCCAACATGAATTTACTTAGTTTTATAGATAATATTTTTTAGAACTTCGATGTGACCTAACTTGTCGTTAGACAATACGGAGTATGATAAATTATATGTAAACGGTGTGAAGTTTGAACAAACTAAATCAACTTTATGAAACAATTTAAAACGTCTATGAACTGTGTATACAACGTGTATTTTCTTATTTTATTATTTACAATGTATTGACGATTTAGATGGTATACAAGCATGCCAAATAGACATGACATGAATGCCAGTGTCACTCGCAAGTTAAGCTTTATTTATGTTTTTCTTGGACGATGAGCCCGGATAAAATGATAAATCAAATACTTTAATATTAATTTTAATAATGTTTTAAGGTTATAAATGTTAAGAGTATATAGAATTTGTAGTATGATTTTTTTTTTTTTTTAGTCAAGCAATAGGGTATAGTAAGTTAGATGTTAAATTAGACACCGACGGGATTTGAATTTACGTCATCATGCAATAGCACAATACATTTTCATCATTGTGATAAAAGATCACTTGCAGAATTTGTAGTATTATAATGCAGAAGCGTATTTCAAAAAGATCAAACATGTAGAGTCAGCCAATAAGAAGCTTAGCTCACTAACGGTTACTTGAGAGCAATTCCACCCCTAAAGACTTTGCGCCAGCACCTAGTGCCTTTATCTACTCAAGTGAACAGTAATAGACCTCAATGAATAGTAATAGACCAAAGCATCTCCACCCCTAAAACAAAAAATAGGCTGGTAAATTTTATTAAAATATGATTATTTTTTATTATAAAATACTAAAAATTAATTATTTTATTTTTAATTTCAAACTTTTTTTTTTTTTTTTTGGAGAAAAAACTTGGACCGTTGATCTGTGATCAGACGGTCCAGTTTAAAAGTGAAATTCAAATTTTTTATACCGTTGGAAATCCAATGGCAAAAATTGGGCCACGTCGCCCACCCAGGGGAGATGTTAGTGCGCTTGCGCTGTTGGGCCCTGCCTTTGATTTTGTTGTCTGCTACTCGCGGCCATGCACCAGGCACCAGGTGCAACAACACAAATGGCCCGGTCCCAAGGTTTGTAAAAAATGGGCTGGTTTGGAGACCAGCTTGGGCAGGGTGCCAGGCAAACACATGGGCTGGAATGAATTGACAGGGTGCCAGCCTGGTTTTTTGACTGGCTGCTAGGCTATTCCACCTTCGGTGGAATTGCTAAGGAGAGTGAGTCTGAATTACAACTTGTAATCCTAGCCATGCATCTAATCTAGCCTATGAGCTTTAGACAAGTGGCAATTCCTTGTAACAAACTGAATAATAACATCTCTTTTCTACTACCTTGCATGTGAGCTTAAAGTAAATTAACATGTAAATCAAATTAACCATTTATAATTCAACAATAAATCTGCAACCATATTTACTTGTACGTTGATAGAACCCAATTCTCAACCCTAACTCAACCTTAACTATTGCACTCAAGGTTCTAAAAGATGCTAGGCGCTAGTCGGGCGGCAGGCTGTGTCACATCTCGGCCCAGGGTCCACCACATCCCATGCCCGCTCCACCACCGTAGCATGATATTGTCCGCTTTAGGCCCTGATCACGCCCTCACGATTTTGTTTCTAGGAACTCACAGGAGAACTTCTTAGTGGGTCACCCATCATGGGATTGCTTTCGCGCGTTACTTGCTTAACTTCGGAGTTCTGATGGAACCCGAAGCCAGTGAACTCCCAAAAGGCCTTGGCTAGGTAGGGATGAGAATATACATTAAGGATCACTTCCTTGGGTGATGCGGGATTTTACAATCCACCCCCCTTAGGGGCCGACGTTCTCGTCGGCACACCACGGCCAGGGTTAGGCTTTGATACCAAATTGTCACATCCCAGCCCGAGGCCCACCACATCCCCGCCTCGACTCTACCGTAGCATGATATTGTTCGCTTTGGGCCCCGACCACGTCCTCACGGTTTTGTTTCTGGGAACTCACACGAGAACTTCCCAGTGGGTCACCCATCATGGGATTGCTCTCGCGCGCTACTCGCTTAACTTCGAAGTTCTGATGGAACCCGAAGCCAGTGAACTCCCAAAAGGCCTCGTGCTAGGTAGAAATGGGAATATAAATATAAGGATCACTCCCTTGGGTGATGCGGGATTTTACAGGCTAGGGCCTAGCGCCTAGGCAGTTAGGCGGATTAGGCAGATTTAAGTAAATCTATTATATTTCGTGTAAATAAGTGTCTGTTTATACTTAAAATATATATAATTTCATCATAAACTACAAAATAAAATGACATATATATTGTGAGTATTGGAACATAATGAAAATATGGGGAACAAGCATATAATGTATGTTCATTTAGGTATTCAACAAGTCTCTTACAATTTATTGAAAAAATGAAATGCAAAATGAAAGTTATTTGTTTTATGTCTGAGTGAGTCGCAATTTAGGCAGGTGCCTAGAGGAATTTGGCCGGACTAGGTGGGTGCCTAGGCGGTCTAGTTAGGCACCTTAACAAATCTAGGCGTCCTTTCTTAATTTTCAAACACCTAAGCATTAATCGGGGCGATGGCCAGCCGCCTAATGCCTAGGTGGCGCTAGGCAGAGATTTTTAGAACAGTGATTGCACTTAGAAGAAGAGGGAAGGAAGGAAGGAAGAAGGAGCAAGCTCTCCAATATAACTTTTAAGGTGAATTGTCAATTTAGTCCTTGAATTATCACTTGAGTGAAAATTAGGTTCCTAAACAATTTTTTTTTCTTCAGAAAAATAAGTTATTGAATTATAAAAATCTGCCAATTACATCCATAATATTAGATTCGAAGCTATTATTTTCAATTTTATGTCAATTTAAGTCACGTTACTTGCATGTGATACACATTGGAGGGTAGATTGGTAATTTAACGAAAGAAATAGTGTATGGAGTTAAATTAGACGTTAGATTCACAATCTATATGAAATGTTAAGGGTTTATAGGCGAGAAAAAACCAATATTACATTCTAAAGTGTGTCAAGTGACTTAAGTTAACGAAAAATTGGATAAAATAGTTTTGAATATAATAGTAGGGATGAAATTAGCAATTTTTAATGAATTTAAAGACTTATTTTACTAAAAAAAATAATTCGAAGACCTAATTTCACTGAGGTGATAATTCAGCGACAAATTTTCACTTAGGTGTAAACAATGATCTCCTTTCATTTACGGGAGCTGGGCTCCTTTTATACAGACTCCACACATTAAAATGCCAGCTGGCATATTTAACAGTCCTTAATAGTAAAACTAAAGCATAAAACCTTCAATTCACTCTGTAAATCACCGATTAAGGCAATCACAAGATAAAAGGAGAAAATTCCAACAAGTTGAATTTCTAAATTTTCTAAAATCTTTAATAATGATGCTATAAAAGAATAAGCGAACGTGAACTGGGTTTCGAGATTTCTTTGAAAACATAATAAGATTCATGCTGTCGTGCTGCCTACCTGTTTAATGTTACTTTAGTTACACGGGGAGATGGTTATGTAATTTTCTCAGTAGCCAAACAGGTCTCCTTTTTTATTGGGTTTTTATTTTCATTTTTGGGGGGCTTTTTCTTCTAGTAAAACAAATGCCTGAACACTAAACAGGCGGTATATAAGGGAGTTTGAGAATCGGTTTGGTTTTTTTTTTTTTGGGTTCATTGAACCTAGACAAAAATTTAGGCTTTTTCATCTACCTTAATCTTCCTCTCTGTGCCCCTTCAAAGATTGCCCCTTCTTTTATAAATTGAATATTTTATTTTCTCAGAAACATGACGACCATTGAGTGTGGGAAAGAGAAGGTGCAAACTCTTTGCTTGCGTTTTTCCTTCTCGTGCATATTTTATCTAGTTTTTATTCCTTTTTCCCCAATTTTCTGCATTATTTTGTTAATTTGTTTGGTTCTTTTTGCCCCTTCGGAGCTTAAGTGGATTTTTATATTTTCAGAAAGGAAGAACTTTTAGGTTAGGTGTAAATTGTTCCTGCCACTATCAGTGGCTTGCATGAGAAGCGTTTGTAGGAGGTAAGGTAGTCTTCGGTTCATATTTATCAACCACTGGTTCTGATTTTTATTATTCCTCAATTGGTTAAGCATGCTTTTTCTTAGAGCAATGGTGGTGTAACCATGTATAAGATTGTAAAATGCGCATAAATAAAATCGGTTACAAATCTAATTTGACATTAAAGACTAAACCGTGGTTTAGTACCTTTTGCTGACGTGCTAGTGTTACTCGGATTCTATTTTTTATTAAAAGTTTATAACCAGTTTCATTTGCATGTATTTCCAGTAAGATTCTAGTAATGAGATTGTTTAATTGGGGTGATGTTATTATTAAAACCAAATAGTTTAAAGATTATGCAGTTCAATCGAATTGGTCCGTGGAATTTTAAGGAATTCTAAAGTGGCATAATTGATTTTTGAACTTTTGTGCAGGAATTAGAAATAAATTAAGTAGGGAAGTAGGGTTTCAACTTTTAATCCCGCTTTTTTTTGGTTTGGAACAGTATCATATTTCTCTTGCGACACTAGTTTTTAAAAAGTTTAAAAGCACTGGATGCTTCTGCTTCTGTTGTTTGTTTCATATCAGCATTAATCAACATTGTAATTTCAACTTACTGTGAAGAAGAAGATTAGGTATTTAGCCATCTGTAACACAAGACGTATGCTTACATCGATCGACAACTTCACCTCTTGTTTCAACCCCTCTTTTTTTCGCTCCCTCCCTCCATCCCTTTTTACATTCTTGTTCACTTGGAGTCAATGGCTCGAATCAAATCCCATTGTGGTCCTAACAAAATTCTCAAATAGTAGTTGGAAAGCAACTTAGACAACAAGGGTTTGCTTCCAATGGGACCATAATCAAGAATTTGATTCCAAATGCTTTTTTTTTCATCTAAGACACCAGCTAAAATCATGGAACTTCTACTTCCATACTTTTAGTTGCTGTTTGTGAGGGACTTAGGGTTGAAAAATAAGGCCTAATTAATATTTAGAGTTGGTTTATGCTTCTGGTTTTCTAGTTGCTAACCATCTGTCCTCCTAAGTCAAACACCATTTTTTAATACATTTATACATCTAAGCTATACAATTATGGAACGGATGATGATTGCTTAGCTTATTTAATAATCAATTCGTGGGCGGGTTCAGATTATTTTTTGTTTAGTTAAACTTTGTTAACTTATTACTAGTCATGTATTTGACAGGTAAGATATCCACTTTTTGTACAGTTTGAAAAGTCTGACCAGAAGTACTTTTTAAGTGCTTATATAAGGAAGAGTTTCTCGGCTTTCCTTCAGCATTCACGTAAGCCCTGCCTACTCCAAAAACAACTTCTGCGAAGTGCCTTCTCCCGCACCCTCCTTTCATTTGGTTAGATTCAGTCTCTTCTGTAGCTATCACGCCTAACAAGTTATATTTCTTGAGTGTAGTTATTTTAGTCTTCGGTTCTTTAAGATATGTGCATGAACTGAATAAGTCCATCAAACCTATATTCCCTTGGACTAGTTGAAAAAACACATTCTGCATGCAATTATAAACTGCTTCTAGTGGTCTATTGTACTCCTTCACATTTTTTCGCTATCACTTTGTTCGAAATATGAGAATCGCTATTCTGATCTGCCTGTTCATCATTTCTTTTTCTGTTTCTTGCATTACAGTGAACTGATTATCCATGGCTTCAATTCATTCAAGCAACGAGGACATCGAAGCCAAAGAATTGGACACCAGAAGCGTATCATCTTCGCGCAATCATTCGCAGGGTGCACCATACATTCACAAAGTGGGAGTTCCTCCAAAGCAGAACCTCTTCAAGGAATTCTCGAACACTGTGAAAGAAACCTTCTTTTCAGATGATCCTCTACGGCCCTTCAAGCACCAACCTAAGTCGCGAAAGTTCATCCTTGGCGTGCAGGCTATTTTCCCCATATTCGAATGGGGGAGAGGCTATAATCTATTGAAGTTTCGGGGTGATCTAATTGCTGGACTGACTATTGCTAGTCTCTGCATTCCTCAGGTAAATTGGCAGCTTAATCTATTGAAAATCAGCTTATGTCCTTTTTCCGGTTCCATAGTTGTAATGATTTTCTCAACTGGAAAATCAGGACATTGGATATGCAAAACTTGCAAACTTGGCTCCACAGTATGGATTGTGTAAGTATATCTATGCTACTCAAGAACACACCTTTATTGTTACCTGATTTCCTTGGATGTTGTTCTGAGACTTCTCTTTTGTTTTTCAAAACCTTTACAGATTCGAGCTTTGTTCCACCGTTGATCTATGCAATCATGGGCAGCTCAAGAGATATTGCCATCGGACCAGTGGCGGTGGTGTCTCTCCTGCTGGGTACACTTCTTCAGAATGAGATTGACCCTGTTAAGAACCCAGATGATTACCGGCGCCTGGCCTTTACGGCTACCTTCTTTGCAGGCATCACCCAAGCCACCCTTGGGATTTTGAGGTAATTGCTTTAGCTTTATTTTACATCTTACATTTTTTTTTTACCTTAATGAAGGCCTCTTAGCTTTTGATTCTCAGTCGTAATACTATCCTGGTTTTGTTTTTGTTATCAGGATGGGGTTCTTGATTGATTTCTTATCTCATGCTGCCATTGTTGGGTTTATGGGTGGAGCTGCCATCACAATTGCTCTCCAACAGCTTAAGGGTTTTCTCGGAATACAGAAATTCACAAAGAAAACTGATATTGTTTCTGTAATGCAATCTGTATTTCACTCAGCTCATCATGGGGTAAGCTTTATCTAGGGTTAAAATCCGAAACATCTTTTTTCTTTCACTAACTGAAACATCAAGTTACTGATCCCCATATTACACAATTTTGCAGTGGAACTGGCAGACAATAGTTATCGGAGTATCATTTTTATCGTTCCTCTTGCTTGCCAAATATATTGTAAGAATCCCCAAACTTTACTGCTACTCACCTAATATAATTCAAGCTTGTTAGTTCTTGTCTGATTTTCACAAGTTCTCGGGAGCAGGGAAAGAAGAAGAAGAATCTCTTCTGGGTTCCAGCAATCGCCCCGCTAATATCTGTTATCCTGTCCACTTTTTTTGTGTACATAACTCATGCAGAAAAGGATGGGGTTGCAATCGTAAGTCCCATGTGTTATAAATAGTACTTCAGAAGAATGTTAATTTCAGTTGCAAGAAGCACTACTTACGGTTTCTCCATGTATGTAGGTGAATCATATCGAAAAAGGAATCAATCCTCCATCTGTGAATGAAATATTTTTTACTGGTGACTATCTTGCGAAGGGTTTCAAGATTGGGGTTGTAGCTGGAATGGTAGCATTGACGGTGAGCATCTCAGAGCTCATTTCCTCTAACCAAGAAGAAAATTTGATATCATTTCTTGTATCTTTTTCTTATTGGTGTGAATTATCAGGAAGCTATAGCAATTGGAAGAACTTTTGCTTCCATGAAGGACTACCAGTTGGACGGAAACAAAGAAATGGTGGCTCTAGGAACCATGAATATTGTCGGTTCAATGACTTCCTGCTATGTCGCGACAGGTGAGAAAGAAAGTACCATTTAAATTATGAATTACAGACTAATAGTTGCGAATGCATATTTGTGCATGATAAGGGTTCAGGAGCTGTAGTCTATTGGTTTAGGCTTCTAGCAGGCCCAGACCATGTTTTCAATTAAAAAATTTGACTAGTAAAACCGTTGAAGATGGATTATAGTTAATGCATAACAAATTCTCAAAATAATACAAATCTAGCAAACGTAGCTAGTTGATACTCTAAGGTTAAGCAATAAGCATACTTAAAACCCTTGAACCTTGTATCTAGAGGGATGCGTGACTAAGGACATGGAACTGATTGAATGCTCTTATACTTGCAGGTTCCTTCTCACGCTCGGCAGTGAATTACTTTGCCGGATGCCAAACTGCAGTCTCTAATATTGTCATGTCCGTTGTTGTTTTCCTAACCTTGCAATTCATTACACCTCTTTTTAAGTACACCCCGAATGCCATTCTTGCTGCCATCATTATATCCGCTGTGATCAACCTAGTCGACTTCCAAGCAGCAATCCTTATATGGAAGATTGACAAATTCGACTTTGTCGCTTGCATGGGAGCCTTCTTTGGTGTTATCTTTGCATCTGTTGAGATCGGCCTCTTAATTGCGGTACATATCTTTATTGTTAACTGCCTTGTATTCGAAAACTATCTTATAGAGATCAGCAATCTAAATTAACATTTGTTTCTGTCCAGGTCTCAATATCCTTTGCTAAAATCCTCTTACAAGTTACCAGACCACGGACTGCAATACTCGGGAAGATTCCAAGGACAAATGTATACAGAAACATCCAGCAGTATCCAGAAGCAACTAAGGTTCCAGGGGTTATGATTGTGAGAATTGACTCAGCAGTTTACTTCTCCAACTCCAATTACATTAAGGAGAGGTACATATAGTCTCTCGTATATGCTCAGTTCACTTAAATCTTCGTGATAATTCTTAAAGCTGCAATGAAAAAGGGGTAACCTAGGACTAAAAAATCTATAAAAAGAGAACTTGTGGTTGCCTTACATTGACAATAGATCTAAATTTATTATGGTTAGACAAGGTGAGACCTTTTGATTAGTTATATTTTGTATGGCTGTTAAACTTTGGTTTAACTGCCAAACTAAGCTGTTTCCTTCGACTTATTAAAGCTTTCATACTTGAAATGGGCAGCATAGGCTATATAAGTCACATGTTAGTTCTAGTACTTTATATGCCCTATCATGGAAAGAACCTAGAAATAGGCTGATTTTCATGTTTCACAATTTTCTTAGTCATACTATCTGTAGTTTTCGTGGTCCTCAATTTCAACTTCCTTGCAGGATATTAAGATGGTTGGTAGACGAAGAAGAACAGTTGAAAGAAGCCTACCTACCAAGCATTCAGTTTTTGATCGTTGAAATGTCACGTAAGCAGTTTTCTAATCTTTAAAACCAAATGCCGATACGCTGATTCATTACTCCCGGTTTATCTAAACTCATTTCTCATGGTGTCTTGTGTTCGTTGCAGCCGTGACTGACATTGACACCAGTGGTATTCATGCTTTGGAAGAGTTGCATAGGAGTCTCCAAAAGAGAGATATTCAGGTAAATTATATGCATGCGAAATCATCCTGTCATTTTCTACTTCAGTGAACAAAAATTACACTGACATTCTATGTGATATGAACTTGTTCAAGTTGTCTTTCCCCCAATCTTCTTGTGCAGCTTGTTCTTGCAAACCCCGGACCGGTGGTGATTGATAAGATTCACGCATCCCACGTTTCAACTATGATAGGCGAAGACAGAATCTTTCTCACGGTGGCTGATGCCGTCTCATCCTGTTCTCTGAAATTGGTGGAAGAAGCTTAGTGTAAATGGAATGTGATTATTGTTTGAGAGAGTAAGCACAAACAAATTATTGAAATGGAGAGAGAGGCTTACCAGGTTCTTCAGTTGAAAAGTGGATGGCCGGGAAGCAAACGTGAAAGTGGTAAAAGCTGAAGTGTTTGAGTCCAATGCAAGTAAAAAGTAAAAAAGATATGTAACAACATAAAGAGGTGCAAATTGGTAAATGGGTGTTCAAATTACAGGAAAAATGTGTGTAGAATGAGAATCGAACTATTGGTTTTCTTTCTACATATAGATTTGTATGCTTTTGGATCTGTATGTGCAAGTTTGGTATTCCACTTTTATTTATCAGTATATAAGAGTTTTTGTGAGTTTGAGGGCATGGATCTTTCTATTTCCTATTGCAACAAACACCAATGTTTTAGTATTAACGACGTGGGTGGAATGCTTATGATTGTTTGAGATTCAACTCTATATCGCTTTGATTAATAAATCCTTTTCAAAAAAGAAAAGAGTCGCAGTAATTCTGTATAATGGTCAAACAAAAGGGTGGTGTAATTAGCACTCCAAAAAAATCATTGTGCACTATTTATAAGTGTATTTTTCTTTTTAAATATAAAAAGTGCGAAATGCATAATAATTTTTATTGAGTGTAAATAATATCACCCTTCAACAAATATAAACCATCTATTAGAACAGTACACAATATGTGATGTAACCTTGCTAGAAGCAATAAGACTATGGATTTAGGAATCATTTGGTACGTAAAGAGATTGGATTGGAATAAATAGCTGTTTAACATATTGAAGGTAGAAGAGAATAATTTTTCATTTTGAGGCGGATTAAAAGGAATTAGACATAAAGGAAATTTCTCCATTCTAATCCTATCATTTTGGGGATAATTGGATTGGAATGGATAAGTTTTCTTTCTTAAGTAATCTATCACTTACATCCACGTTGGTCACACTTTTTTCATCTCTTCCTTCAAAATAGCGTTTTATCCGTTCCAATCCGATCTTGCAATAGTACTCATGGCCTAAAGACAGTCTTACAGAAGCCCACAATGAAACGGCAATCCCAACTCAGTCCCCATATCAATACTTGGAGCCAATAAACTGCCAGAGATTTTATGTTTGGAGATCAAGGTACTCAAGAATGAAAAACGTCTCATTAGATAGGTAGGTCTTGCTATAACTTACAGGAAAGTTAAAATAACCAACCTCGTAGAGGGCTTTGCTAACCAAGCTAGAGGAAGGCATACTCTATATGAAATAGAGCAATATAAATATCAAAATCAATATACGCAACGTCTTTTATGGTAAGAATATATAGACCCATGATTAGATGGCTCGAATAAACTTTTTGAAATGACAATAACACCACCTTAAAAAGTTAGTATGAAACTTGGCCCAAGTTATTGGTAGAAAAGCGTAAATCTGTATATTAGTTTATGTATGTGGTACAGTCACAGAGGGCTTGGGGGTTGGGTACATCGACATCAAGAATACAGTAGTATATATAGTGTAGTGCAAGATATACGTAGCAATATTCCATTGTTTGATAGTTAGTGTTCAGGGTGGATCTATCTGAAACCTAAATCATATCTAATCTCAAAATACTTCAATCTAGTGTCACCTGAACCCTTAATCAGCCAATGGGCAAGGACTCATCCATTCATGGATTACATGTTGAAGGTTTCAGATAATTTGTTAGGTGGCCAGACAATGAATAACATAAAACTCGAATGATATAAAAAAAAGGTAAAGAAAACATTACATAATCTTCATTGGCCAACTTTATGTTTTATGAAAAATATATTTAAGAGTATGCATATATAGGCTAGTGCTGAAGTGGATTGATCTAACCCATAGATACCTTACATGTCAAATTCACACTAAATTTGAAGTCTATAAAATGATTTGCAATTAAACTAAACAAATTGGCTTACCTGCAGAGTCTTTTTTTTTTTTGTCCAAATTTTGCGAAAATCTGCTTGCAGGCCATGGATAATATTTCTTCTCATGTTTGTAGAAAGCTGGCTAACTAGTTACTTGTTCTCTCATCCTATTTAACGAATAAGTTTTGATGAAATTAGAAATTGGATATTCTGATGAGAGAAAATAACAAGATATGGAAGAAGAGAGTACTAGTGTGGGATGAGAGAGAGAGAGAGAGAGAGAGAGAGAGAGAGAGAGAGAGAGGTAGCAGTAGTAGTAGGGGAAGAGGAGCAGGAGGAGATTTTGAGGAATAAGAGAGGAAGAATTACGCATAGGTCCAGTTTTAAGTGGTGGACTGAAAAAGCAGCAAGCAGGTAAATTAAGTGGAGAGTGGGATCCTCATCTGAAACCCCAGCACCAAAAAGTAGCGATAATTCTAATACAGTATGCACAACTAGAAAAAGGTTGATCATTTTGCATAAGGGATAAGATTGGTTTTATAAGAATCTGAATCCATAGGGTCTCTATGCTCTCACATTGAAAATTTCCCATATTTCCTCTTCAAGTTCTTAATTGTGTCATTGATTCCATTAACTAAGCTTATAATTTAAAATACAATATTTATTGAGGCACGTGAGATTCGAACACAAGATCTCGATTGAGGAGTAAGTAGTCTTTATCACGTGAATTAGAAAAAATGTCTTGCATATATAACAATGATATTAAACAAGTGATGTGCTACATTTTCAGTATCATAAACCATATTATGTGCAGAACGATGACACATATGCAGTTTGGAAGGAAGTGAAAGCGACTGCTTTTTAAAGATGTTTAAGCTAGACCTGGCATTCGTGTCGTGTTTCTCGTGTTCGTGTCGTTTTCGTGTCATACCCGATAGCTTAACGGGTCGTGTCGTGTAATACCCGTTAAAGTAAACGGGTAATATGACCCGACCCGAAATCAACCCGTTAATATTTTCAGGTAATATGACCCGACCCGTTACCCGTTAAGAAAAATATATTTTAAATCAATAAAAATGAAAATGAAAAACATAATTTGACCCAAAAAAATGTAAAACATAATACTAAATCAGTATATGCATACTAAATTTCGGAGTTGACCCCTTAATGAAAGTTGTAAAGCTTTTTATTACGAGTGATTACATTTTTCACACTTCTACAATAATTATTATTAATTTTATTAATTTTTCACTAAAATAAATAACATTGTTCATGAGATTTGAAGGGTTTTAAAAATCTAAACGACCATGTAACCTTGCCAATGGAACTCAAAGCTTACATGTTATTCCTTTTACAAAATCCTCAATTTTCATAGATCATCATGACATAAGATTTTGTGGTATATATCCACTTCTGTAAATATTTTAAATTGACGATCAAATTAGTTCATTGTATTCATATAGGATCAAGGAGTGTAGCTGTAAAAAATCATCAAAATCAGAGTTAAAATAACCGTTAAATCGTGATTTTTCGTTTATAACCGTCGAAACATTTTGTCTCGTTACTTGATCTCTGAATGTTTGTTTTTTGCAATTTCTGGCATATACGATCTCGAAGCATATATAAACACGTTTGATGGTTGGATCATTGAAATTAGTTTCATATGATGCGTATCCCATCAAAACGATACATTAACTAACACTTAGAGTTTATTTATATTTTCATTAAGTATAACATAAGATTTTGTGGTATCCACTAATGTAAATATTTTAAATTGAAGATCGAATTCATTGATTGTATTCATATAGGGTCAAGGAGTGTAGCTATAAAAAATCATCAAAATCGGAGTTAAAATAACCGTTAAATCGTGATTTTTCATTTATAACCGTCGAAAAGTTTTGTCAAATTACTTGATCTCTGAATGTTTTTTTTTTGCAATTTTTCGCGTATGCGATCTCGAAGCATATATAAATAAGTTTGACGGTTGGATCGTTGAAATTAGTTTTGTAGGATGCGTATCCCATCAAAACAATAAATTCACTAACATTTAAGAGTTTATTTATACTTTCATCAAGTATAACATAAGATTTTGTGGTATCCACTAGTGTAAATATTTTAAATTGAAGATCGAATTCATTCATTGTATTCATATAGGGTCAAGGAGTGTAGCTATAAAAAATCATCAAAATCGGAGTTAAAATAACCGTTAAATCGTGATTTTTCATTTATAACCGTCGAAAAGTTTTGTCAAATTACTTGATCTCTGAATGTTTGTTTTTTGCAATTTTTGGCGTATGCGATCTCGAAGCATATATAAATAAGTTTGACGGTTGGATCGTTGAAATTAGTTTTGTAGGATGCGTATCCCATCAAAACAATAAATTCACTAACATTTAAGAGTTTATTTATACTTTCATCAAGTATAACATAAGATTTTGTGGTATCCACTAGTGTAAATATTTTAAATTGAAGATCGAATTCATTCATTGTATTCATATAGGGTCAAGGAGTGTAGCTATAAAAAATCATCAAAATCGGAGTTAAAATAACCGTTAAATCGTGATTTTTCATTTATAACCGTCGAAATGTTTTGTCTCATTACTTGATCTCTGAATGTTTGTTTTTTGCAATTTTTGGCGTATGCGATCTCGAAGCATATATAAATACGTTTGACGGTTGGATCGTTGAAATTAGTTTTGTAGGATGCGTATCCCATCAAAACAATAAATTCACTAACATTAAAGAGTTTATTTATACTTTCATCAAGTATAACATAAGATTTTGTGGTATCCACTAGTGTAAATATTTTAAATTGAAGATCGAATTAATTCATTGTATTCATATAGGGTCAAGGAGTGTAGCTATAAAAAATCATCAAAATCGGAGTTAAAATAACCGTTAAATCGTGATTTTTCATTTATGACCGTCGAAAAGTTTTGTCTCATTACTTGATCTCTGAATGTTTGTTTTTTGCAATTTTTGGCGTATGCGATCTCGAAGCATATATAAATAAGTTTGACGGTTGGATCGTTGAAATTAGTTTTGTAGGATGCGTATCTCATCAAAACAATAAATTCACTAACATTTAAGAGTTTATTTATACTTTCATCAAGTATAACATAAGATTTTGTGGTATCCACTAGTGTAAATATTTCAAATTGAAGATCGAATTCATTCATTGTATTCATATATGGTCAAGAAGTGTAGCTGTAAAAAATCATCAAAATCGAAGTTAAAATAACCGTTAAATCGTGATTTTTCGTTTATAACCGTTGAAAGGTTTTGTCTCTTTACTTGATCTCTGAATGTTTGTTTTTTGCAATTTTTGGTGTATGCGATCTCGAAGCATATATAAATAAGTTTGATGGTTGGATCGTTGAAATTAGTTTTCGTAGGATGCGTATCCCATCAAAACAATAGATTCACTAACACTTAAGAGTTTATTTATACTTTCATCAAGTATAACATAAAATTTTGTGGTATCCACTAGTGTAAATATTTTAAATTGAAGATCAAATTCATTCATTGTATTCATATAGGGTCAAGAAGTGTAGCTGTAAAAAATCATCAGAATCGAAGTTAAAATAACCGTTAAATCGTGATTTTTCGTTTATAACCGTTGAAAGGTTTTGTCTCTTTACTTGATCTCTGAATGTTTGTTTTTTGCAATTTTTGGCGTATGCGATCTCGAAGAATATATAAACAAGTTTGACGGTTGGATCGTTGAAATTAGTTTCGTAGGATGCGTATCCCATCAAAACAATAGATTCACTAACACTTAAGAGTTTATTTATACTTTTATCAAGTATAACATAAGATTTTGTGGTATCCACCAATGTAAATATTTTAAATTGAAGATCGAATTCATTCATTATATTCATATAGGGTCAAAGAGTATAGCTGTAAAAAATCATCAAAATCAGAGTTAAAACAACCGTTAAATCGTGATTTTTCGTTTATAACCGTTGAAAAGTTTTGTCTCATTTCTTGATCTCTGAATATTTTTTTTTTTGCAAATTTTGGCGTATGCGATCTTGAAGCATATATAAACAAGTTTGACGGTTGGATCATTGAAATTTGTTTCATAGGATGCGTATCCCATCAAAACGATACATTAACTAACACTTAGAGTTTCTTTGGGTTAAATATTAGGCGGGAAATGGATGGATATAGGTTGCAAAATTTCCCAAACATTAGGCGGGAAATGGATGAAACTCTTGAAATATTAGGCGGGAAATTAATTATTATAATTTTTCTATGTGTTTGATATTTTTATATTACTTGATATTTTTATTTTTAATATGTTTTATGATTTTTAATCTCAATCTTTGCCTATAATATACTATAAAAATAAATAAATAAATAAAACTTAAAATTTAAAGTTTATATAGAATAATAATTAATAAACAATATATACATATTCATTATATCTATTGCATTTTATAGTAAGTTTTTTTTAGTAGTTTAAAAAATTAAAATCATCAAAATAGCATTTTTCTTATCGTGTCAAAACAGGTTACCCGCGTGTCAATCTCGTGTAAACCTGTTAAGGACCCGTTATTAATGGGTTATTATCGTGTGACCCGATAATGACCCGATTAGTTATCGTGTTGACCCGAAACCCGTTATTTTCGTGTCGTTTACGTGTCGTGTTAACGGGTCGTGTAAGAAATTGCCAGGTCTAGTTTAAGCAGAAGGAAGCAAGTGGATTTGGTTTTACTTTGTTGGTATTTGATGAATGTGGACGCAAAGGAAGCCACATGCATTGAGTATGCATATTCAAATTATGACAAAAGTCTAGGGATATAAAGTAATAGGGTTTTGGCAGCACAAGATGCTATTCTTTTTTTTTTTTCCTTCTTTTTCTCTTTCTTTACAAGAAACGATTCTCTCAGGTGATCAGGTGGTATTTTAGGCACAAATAAACCTTGCTTATATGGAGTTATATGGACTCATTATTCATTGCAGTGCTCAGTTATATGCTGCTTTACAGTTGTTGGATTTTTGGATAAATTAAGGTCCCAATTCCACTACGAATTCTAACATTCAAACCGTCAGACTGTAGTCATAGGGCATGAATTATACACATGGTGCAAACTCGGCTATTATTACCTCTCTGGTTGTATTCGAAGCAACTTTTTAGCTGGAAAGCTTTTGATAACTGTTAACCTGAGCCAAGTTTGTTGATTTGCGAGCAATGAGCTCATGAGAGCAATGGCATTTGCCAGCTTGTAAGGTACAAACCAACCATGTTGTCGCATGAAAGGAACATATTGACTACTTCAGGAATGACAAAAAGAACTTTCTAAATGAGCTAAGGAGTTTGTGGAGTTTCATGAACTTTGTTTGACTCTTAAATTCAAATGTATTCAATATATATTTTTAAAGACTTAATGAAAGTCACTCTGTATCGAATAAAGACTTTTTAGGGCTTTTTATAAAGCCAAAAAAAATATCTGGTGGTATTTGTTTTTCAAACAAAAATCTAGGTGTATTCAAAATTTTATTTGTTTTGAAGGACTTTAAAAGGTCATGGATTTTGTTGGACTTTGAGTGCTTTTAAGGTAAGTTTATTGTTATAATCCAACCTCTCCCCTTAATATTTTGATGGATTTTACACAGGTTCATGTCAAAGTACTTGTCAGCACAAGTGCTTCATAGAAAATCAATCCCGCTGTAAATTGAAATCTATCTTTTCTTCCAACATGTCATACTTCTCAGCTATTTTCTTGCTAAACCACAAACTATGTAAAACAACATTTGGCAAGTCCACCGCAGCACAAAAGACCCTACGGGAAAACCCCAAATATGAGTTAATGAGCTATATCTAACATGGCAAAAATAAGTAACGTATTAAGACACTACGAATATCACCTTACACATGTAGTAGAATCTAAGTATCTACAAACTTAGTAAGAAGACAATATGCCAAACAAAATCGATAATTTCATTCAGCAAAAAGAAAAACCAAGCCCTGAAACAAAATAATGCGTTCAACATATATAGGGGCAATATCCTACTCTCCTTCACTCAACCATGAATAGGTGACGTCCCAGAAGATGTCCCCAAATCCAACGAGTTCACCCTCTACCTCCAGAGTCAGACTCGTTGGCACGTCACTTTGAACATCTTGATCAACGTGCATCACAACTTTAACCCGGCACATAGCACTATAGCATAAAACCTTGAAATTAGTTGGACCAAAACGCTGATGTCCCCAAAAATCTACTTTAAGCTGAACAACTCATTAAGCAGAATGCAAAAAACCAAATGATACATACGGCAAAGTCAAATTCACTTTTCACAGTTAAAAGACCTCTATTTGATTTGGTCATAGAATGGCATGACATTGGAGAATACCATGCCCTCTTAGACACAACCCAGGAACGTGGTTCAACATCAATGGCCTAGGGCGGGCTCATGTTAAGTAATAGAAATATTAGGCATAAAAAAACTATTCCCACGTATTAATCCAGGATTCAACTGGAGGAACGAAAACTACAGTTTATTGTAATACTCTCTACACTGTAAAATCTAATTCCTAAACTGGATTGGGTTCAAACGAAGCTCATGTTGCCTTAGGGTACCCACCTTTTTTTTTTTTTTTTTTTTTTTTTTAAATTTTTTTATTTTTTAATACATTGATATTTTTACACTAATGAGCAGACTAATTTGGTATCGAATTCGCCATCTACGAGATTCAAATTTAAGACCTCTCACTTTTAAGTGAAGAGAAATACCGCCGGACCGTAGTACTGAGTGGCAAAGTTCTATACCACCAGACCTTTGGATACCCACATTAAAACAAAGAATTCTCATTTTATTTTTCACGTTGGCAAGCTCTATACAATATGCACAAATCACACCTCAACCATACGTTGGAATTTATATATTATAATATTAATAATTATAATATTTAATTCAATATTTGGATGAAAAATGCTTTAATCATTTGTATCAAACCATATTTGTTATTAAGTGGGTGCCATCTTATACAAAGTGGCGCCACATTGAGCATGGACCTTTTAAATGGTGCCATCTAAAAGATGTATGTATGTATCTCTTCATCAATCAATGTATTCAATTTTATTTAACCTCATGAAATCATTGGCATTAATGATACGAAAATTAGAGTTAACTTTTACTCTTGAGAAATATGGTTTTCCCACTCTATGTCTCTCATTCTTTGTTTGTTGAATTCCGAGTCGTATTTTGAGAGTACGGAATATATAAAGTTCATTAGAGTTCGAAGATTGAAGTGTTTCGACTTCAAATTATAGATTTTTGAATCCTGGGAGAAGGACGCCTACCGAACTACAAGCACAAGAGTAGAAACGAAATTCTGTCATTAGGACATTACATTTGTGCAAGCCTTAATCTCCAAGTTTGTCAGTCTTTCTTACTTTCTCTCTAGTTGTTTATATTAATCTTGCATACTATTGATGTTGTGATTTTCTTTATGATTATTATCATTGAAATTCTTTTACTATTTTCATATTTTCTAATATTGCTCCAACAATCTAAAGACAGAAATTTATTTCATCATGGAACAATTAGAAAATATGAGAAATTCCCATAAAGCTACAACTTTAAACATTGGCAACTAAAGACATTGCATTTTACGTTGAGCCTAACCCTATTCTTGAAGAAAAGCATCAGTGCATATCATTGATGCAACCAAGAATGAATCTTTTAAATATCGATGGAAAGATTAATCAAGATTAATCAGGGGTTAGATGATGTGTTGTAGGTTGTATATAGTATACAAAACAATACTAGATTTTTGGGAATTATTGATGATGATGATTAAGAAAGAATATTATTTATCTAATATATATATATATATATATATATATATATATATATATATATATATATATATATATATATATATATATATATAGGGAATTGTTATTAGTACTCCAAAAATTACAAATGTATTTTTCTTTCTAATTATAGAAAGTTTGGAGTGCCAAATAAGATTTTTAGAATGCTAATAACAATTATCTATATATACATATACATATACATATACATATACATATACATACACATACACATATACATACACATACATACATACATACATACATACATACATACATATATATATATATATGTATGTATGTATTAAAATTAGTCTCTAACTGCTTACAAATTAATGTCAGCTTGAATTTAACTTCTTCTGGCATTCTGGGCATATCACCTAATTGGCAATGTTTAAATGTTTGAGGCCTGGTAAAATTCCTTTGCATGTTGCCTAAATGGCAGTGTTGTTTTCAATTATGTGAAATCTTTTTTGATCAAGTTAATTATGTAAGTTCCATGATACAAATTTCGAGCCTGCTATTACACTATATGCATGTTTATATTAAACTGCTTCCTATATAGAAAGGATGGAGATTCTAGTTTCCAGAAAGACCGGTGATAATAATTTTTATCATGTGGTTGCTGCAATTATTATGATGGTCCGTTTAAAGTTTATATTCAGTGTGGTTAATTGCTGCAATTTTTATAATGTGTTTGCTGCAATTTTCATCATGTGTCTACTTTAAATGAAGAAAGGTGTCGGTTCAGGCCAAGTGAACATCAAATGGTGACTGCATCCATATCAGTTCGTGAAAGAGTTCCTTTTACAGAAAGGAGATGTGCCAATTTACATAAGTTTGTTCAATGTTCTAAAAGACGCTAGTCGCTAGTCGGGCGGCGGGCTAGAGCCTAACGCTTAGGCGGGGGCCTAGATGGGTTAGGTAGAGCCTAGGCGGGCTAGGCAGAGTTTAGGCGGATTTAGTTAAACTTATTACATATCATATAAAGTTAATTAACTTTACTCTATAATATATAAATAAACATTGAATAAAATGTTATTTTAAAAAAGAATATCTATAGGTAAGTATATATGCAAAATTTTAAACACTTTATGTTAGATTTATATATTTTTAAGCCCATAAGTTTTGTTGGGCCTTTTATTCTCATTAACAAAATAAAAGGTTGGGCTTTAATCCTTGTTTTTGTCGGTTTGCGCATGCTTAATAAAAAACCCTAACTAAAATCTAAAGTGTGCTAAAGGTGCTAAAAGTCTAAACCATTGCCGCCGTCAATCATTCCCATTCCTACAATTGTAGATCCAGTTCCGTACCTCTTCTTCCTCTTCAGATTTCTCCAACCAATCCCATAGCGCCTTCCTTGCTTTTTCTTCCTCTTCAGATTTCTCCAACCATTGTTGACATATTCATTTGCAATTTGCAGATCAATTTTGTTTGCACATCGAGAGGGAGATGGAGAGACTCGGGAAGACAAATCGGGTCTCATGACATATGTTCTTTCTTAGGCCGCCAAATTGCCCAATGTCCGATCAGACCACCTAGCATTCGTCTAGACCGCCTAGACAGCCATCTTATGCCACCTAATAACCTTGCCAATTTTAGAAACAATTTCGGGTTAATCGTGACATAGCACTGCCGCCTAATGCCTAGGCGGCCGCCTAAACCATTTTTTAAAACAATGAGTTTGTCATCAAATTAATGCTTTTGGATTTGTCTAATAAAGGGAATGTAATGGTTTGTTTGATTCTAATCATACATCCACATGAAGGTTTTCTTCATGAAGAAATATATTAAATGTGTTAAGCAATTTGTGAGAAGTGAACTCATGTGAATTTTCCTCATCTTTCCAAGAAGCCATGATTGGGACTTTTGGAAGGTGCGAATTTCTCAAAGGATATGAAAAGATGCAATTAGTTGCATTATTACACTACTACAAAATCATTTATTAGTGTTGCTATGATAATAGACAAAAAACATATATTACTGTTGGATATTAAGCAAAATTCGACGGAAAATGGATGCAGTGGTGGATATAACAAGCGACAGATTTGCTAGTGTCAGGAAATGAATTTTCCGACAGAAAATACTCTAAAACCGACAGAAACCGTGTCAGATATAACCGACAATAAATATTAAACTATTGTTGGATATTATCAATTAATGTCGTTCTTGATCGCCAGAAAATTAAAAATACTGTCGGATTCACATCATCTTCCTGTCGGTCCTAACAGACAGAAAAAAAAAAAAATTAAAATCTACTATTTTCCGTTCGTCTCAACCGACAGAAAAATATTAATAATTAAAAAAAATACAAATCTTTCTGTTTGTTTGTTTGTTTTTTTTTTCTTTTTTTTTTTTTTGTGATTTTACAGAATGAATTAAAAAAAAAAATTAATGAGTGAATAAACTAAACAAAGCTCGTAACAAACATAATATGCATTCAAATATAAATTAACCTACAATAATGTCTTTTGAATCCGCCATAACACATAAAGTAGACATTAAATATAAATTAACCTACAATATGGTCATTTGAATCCGCCATAATACATAACTAAACAAAAAAAACATTTGTCCGATGTAGATAAGGTGTCAGACATATCCGTAAGGAAAACCAACAAACTATTTAATAGAACTCGAGCCTTCTGCCAAACCTCCTTGTGCTCCAGGGCCTTCTGCAGATCCTCCTTGTGATCCAAAGCCGTCTGCCAATCCTTCATGTGCTCCCAAATACCTCAGCACATCCCCATCAAAACTACTCGACATCAATCCGGAAAATAAACCCGGGGATAATCCACCATTGAAAATACTTTGAGAAATATGTGAATCACCAGGAGAAGCCATATGAGGTCGATATACTGGCATTGGATACTGCGGCTGAAAAGGCATATGCTGCATGGGATATGCAGGCGCAGGTGGCTGACTGGGCGCCAAATGCTGTGATGCCTGAGGGCTGAGTGGTGGTCGTTGCAGATGTTGTGGAATAAGCAACATCAATATTTGATGTTGTTGCATCATGAACTACTGGTTCATTGTCTGCTACTACTGGTTTACCTGCTCTGCGAGGTCTTTGATTTCTTAAGCTCAGCCGTTACTGTCGCCAACTTTCTGGAGGCTTCTTCCTCCCTCCTCTTCAATTCGTTGTTTTCAGCTACCACCTTGGCCAATGCAGCCTTGGATGATTTCCTGGAAGACCTAGCACCTAAAAAGATTGCATATGACACCATCTCTAGTATCACCCCATGACCATAACCTCAAACCCTATTTCTAGTCTCAGAACCCATCTGCTCAACATAAATATGTGTTCTAACCTTAGAGGTATCTTCTTCTCCAGACTCGACAATTGACTGAATTTGACTCTACATATATGTCTTGCAATATAATATTTAAACAAAATAATAAAAGATTATTAAGAGTTGAAATATAGAAAAATAAATAAGATTCATAAAAACAGATTCATCAATCAGGTTCATAAAAACATGATGATAAACAAAGGTTCATAAAAACATAGATTCTGTGTTTAAATAATGCGTTCTAACAAATGCAATATTATTGTTTAAATAATGTGTTAGATCACAGATTCATCAATCCAAATAGAAAGATAAATAAGAATTAAATACAAATAGTCATAATCTGAATAGAGTTATAAATCATTTACCCCTCTCTGTTGTGACAATTCATCAATCCAAGAGTCATCTTTCTGGGTATGGGTAGCTCGAAAAAAAGAGATAGGATCCGGCTCCTTACCATGCTTGTTCTTCTTTAAATATGTTAAAAGGGAACAACAAATACATATTACCCCCATATTATAAATACAAAAATAAACAACTAAAATTTCTAATTTTTAATTTAAAAAATATAGTAACGTACATAGAAATAAATGATCACATTGATTCAAGGACCTCGATCAAAAATTAAAAACCAATAAGATTTCAATCAAATAATATTCATAGTTAAAGACCGCATCCAAAGTCTTCCAATCATAGGAATCGGTTATAGGGTTCCTTCTTATAAATACTTGTACATTGTAATTTTGGAAATTATCAAAGCAATATTCAGCCATATTAAATTCAATTTGTTATCTCTTGTTTTTTTTTCTTTTTTTTCTTTTTTTTCTTTTCTTTTGATCGTTTCTTCACTTCTTCTTCCTTTTGCAATCAAGCAATTGATCCCTCAAGCCCATTTTACATCTATCATTCAGATTCCAGTTCTTGAGGAGGACCTAGCATAACCAATGAACAATTCAACAATTGTTGGCAATGATGTCTCAGAAATTGGGCATTGACGCTAAGCCTAGTGTCAACCAAGCTACAGGCGTGCTTTCCAAGTTTGGTTCCACAAAATGGGTAGTAGATAGTGGTGCCACGGACCACGTATCTAATCTTCCGTTGGCACAAGCAACGGTAAATCCACCATTGCCGTCAGTGGGTTTGCCAACTGGCACTAGGGTTCCAATTGATTCATTGGAAATTTTCATTTCGGCTCGAAATTTTCTCTTTGTAATGTTCTTGGGATTGCATCATTTATGATCAATTTGATTTCTGTGAGTCATCTCACTCGATCACGATGTTCCGTAACGTTTTACCCTGATTTTTGTATTTTGCATGACTGGAAGACGAGGACGATAATTGTTTGGGGGTGACAACATAATGGGCTCAATTACTTGCTGGACAACAAAGAAGGCAAGGTGAAATCATCACCTACTATGTCTTCGAAAGCATTCTCTATTTGTCATCATTGGTTTGGTCACCCATCCTTACCAAGACTTCAATTGTTAGCTAAGAATTTTCTTGAAATTTCCATTCCTACCAATAAAACTTGTGATGTTTGCCTTTGGCAAAACAAAGGTTCTAAAAGACGATAGGCGTTAGTTGAGCGGCAGGCTGGGGCCGAGTGCCTTCTCGCCTAGGCGGACTTGGCGTTTTAAGTAACTTTATTATATATTGTATAAAAAGTGTCTATTTATACTTAAAAACGCACATAACTATATTGGGATAAAGTACTAGCCTTTCTGCACGCACTGCTGCACATGCGAAAAGCCTTTTTTTATTACGGGTACGCACCCCTTAAGTTGTTTTCATGTGTTTAAAAATAGAGAACATAATCTTTACTAAACAACTTATTGTAAGAAGATGGATACAGTAATGGCAACGTTACATAATAAGTCATGTAGGGAGGAGTTTTACGCTGGCCAGAGGTTAAAACGGAAGAGTGGAGTTTGTTTCAAGCCGCAACGTGCAGTTGTAGACTTGTAGTGGTGTTTACATGGTGAGTTGCTATATTTCTGAGTCCTTTACTCCCTGCAAGCCTAGACGAAAGTGGGAAAAAACAAACAGAAATACAAAACAATATTAAATTCTAATAATCTTATTAGAATTTAACAAATAATGCTATGTTGAGGGAAGCTCTTAAATTAAATGCCGAATGCCCTCTTCATCAAAATTGTTTTCATCCTCACAATATATGAAGTTAGAACTGCAAGAAAACGATCTATCCATATATTAACCACCCATATGGAGATGCTAAAAGAACGAAAATTTGATGTTAAAAACATGAATTAGAAGATAAATGGGAATAAAAACATAAGTTGACACTACCATCCACCCTCCAAACCTTAAATCTCTACCAATTAGACACCCCCAATTTCACCGGAAACCACCAAGTCTTGGGTTCCGCAATCGATAACCAGGACCTTATCGAAGACATTCTGCGATTATCTTTGGGAGCTTCCAAATTCTTGGAGAGATGATCCTCCCCATCAGCATGACAACGACACCGTCAGGACCAGATGAGCTGTTTTGATCGCCTGCTCCAATGGATAATGGAATTATGGACACCAGGATATAGTTCCCCTCGATGTCATCATAGTTCTTTAAACCTTAATTTAGTTTTGAGTAAAAATATTACCAGAAAAAATTTAAAAAAAAATACATAAAAACAATTAAATTAATAGTGTCCAATAGGTCAAAACACTTACGCCATGAATCATGCAATGCCACAGCATCAAATTAACCATTTCATCTGGTAAAGTCTCCGACTTCACAACAAAACCCTACAAACACAAAAATTATAACCATGATTCACACAGAGAGATGGGTGGATGTATGAACCGTGGAGGCCTTTGTGAGGTTGAAATCCTCAATAGAAGAGGAAATGCCCTTCGGATTTCTGGACGATTGGCTTGAGGGACGCCGTCGGGCAAATAAGTGGATAAGACATTTCTGAGGAGGTTTTGTGCAAATTCACCTTTGACGAGAATCAAACCTAAGATTTCTCACTTACAAGTGAAGAGCAATACACTAGGCAGTAATACTAAGTAGCAGAAAAACAACTTATTAAGGTTCAATTTTCTTTCGGTTTCTTGGTGAATGACAAATTTACCCTCTAATAATTTTGTGTTTTCGAAAGCGACTTGGTTTGAATGCGGTGTGCCGAATCACTTCTTTTTTTATACTGTCTATGATTCTAATTGAAACATGTCATGCGTTGGGTTAATTGATTATTAATTGTCAAGTGAGAGTATGTATTAGGACGTGGAAGATGGCCTTCTGGATGTCATGATTCAACATGGTAATGCCACCACCAACGTCGTTTTGGACGGCAACTTATACGTGCCAAGAAACGCATTGTTCCTGCACATACAACAAATGAGACGGCCATCTCCCGAAACCAACTCAGAAAACACCAAAATAAGCCACCATATATATTCATTCATCTGTTCATCTTTGAGAAAGAGAGATCAAAATGTGTTTCAAAATAGGAAGAGAGCTGACAAAGGAAGAGCTTAAAGAGAAAGAAAAGATAAAAAAAGCCAAAGAGAAGGAGAGGAAGAGGCAGGAAAAAGAGGAGATGAAAAGGAAACAAGAAAAGGACAAGAAGAAACGTGAAGAGATGAGAAGAAAAGAAAAAGAGAGGGCAAAAATGAAGCACAAAGTGAAGAAATGATTGAAGTGCCAGTTTATGCAGAGATATCCTTCCAAGTATTTTTTTTTTTTTAATTTTTTTCCATTTCTTGTACCCTTATATTTTGGTGATGGGTTCTTGTCTATTGGAATAAAATCTCTAGACAAATCAATTCAAAATATACTATTTTTAAATTGTATAATTTTAAATTCCTCTAGAGTTGGATAGAAGTCATGTATTACAAATTCAAGGATGTCTTTGGATATGATTTTTATTTTTTAATTATGAGATGAACTACTTTTTTTTTTATTTTTTTTTATTTTTTTTTTTTAAGAAAATGATAGAAACTATGGTTTTTATCACGGTTGGTTCCTCAAATTGCACATTCCAATCAAAATGGTCTTTGAAATAGAAATTCATCAATTTGATTTCTAAAATAGGTCTTGCAAATCAATTTAGTCATTTTGTTACACTTCTATCAAATTTTTTTATTAATGTGTTGAAGTGTCACTCAAGTGGATTTCACCTATCCAATCATATGACGTCACTTGTATTAACAATAAAAAAAGTTTTTCTTATAAAAGATGTCTAAAAATATGTAAATAAAAAAAGAAAAAAAAGAAAAAGAAAGCTATCATCATCTTCATCCGGAAGCAGTAAAAGAGCTTCATCCAAGAGTTGCGAAGCCATTGATCGCCAAGCGTGGAAGGGTCTGAAGTTCTAGTTAGGCCTAACAAATGAGTGGTGTTTGTCATGTTCGTGTCGTTTTCGTGTAACACATGTTATCTTAACGGGTTGTGTTGTGTCACACCCGTTATTTTAACCGGTCCTTAACAGGTCGGGTCACTTTACCCAACAGGTAAAGTGACTCGACCCGTTAAGAAATTTTGTTTCTTCTTAAATTTGCACATACCACATATTGCTACATAAATATTACTTCAAAACATTAAAGCACATTTGTCGTTTAAGTGCTACATCTACACTCGAAAATAAGAGCCTAATAAAAAAAATATACATACACTACTAGTCTATTACAAAATATTAAATGTGCAAGGATATGCAAAATGAAAGAGTTTTTGTTTTCAAGGTTGTGAAGCCTTTCTCAAAAATTTAAACCTTGCCAATAGAACTCAAAGCTTGCATGTTATTCCTTTTACAAAATCCTCAATTTTCATCGATCATCATGAGGAAATTGTATTTGAACTTTGGCTTGATCTATTGCCTTCAAGAGTTATGTTGATGATGTTTTCAGTAAGGTTTTCCACGTCATAACTCTCTTCCGCATAAACTAAGTATAGAAAAAACCAAACATTAAAAACCATTCAAATTATGAGAAGTTTACCAAAATAATTATGAAAAGAAATAAAACAATAGTACTATACCATATAAAAATATAGTATCTCCTTTTCCAAATAGCCAATCTCGTGTGCACAACAAAGCTTGAACTGTTTCTAGTAACAATGAACTACGATACTAATCTAGTACTCTACCCCCAATACTAAATGCAGATTCTGATGCAACAGTTGAAATGAGAATTGTTAACACATCTCGTGCTAACTGAGAAAGTATCGGATAATGAAAACACTCCATTTGCCACCAAAAAAGAACATCTATGTCTACTCTCTATTCTTTTATCCTCCAAATACTTCTGCAATTCATTTTTTTTTCAATCGAACTTGAACCATCATAATTATTATCAAAATCCTACATCATAAAAAATAAAAACGAAAACGTAATAAGAATCATGCATCATGTCAATTTCAAATATAATATCAACACTTTTTATAGTAGTACTACTACAAATATATAAAGTAAATAAAAACAAACTTAAGTTACCTCAAAGAGAACATCTCCATATTCTGTTTGATGATTAGGCACTGAGTTCACTAGAGTATTTGAATTATCAAGATGCGAAAGTTTTTCCAAGTACACACCAAAAAGAACATTCAATTTGTCATTAACCTTTGTAAATTCGACCAAATTCACACCATGGAGCTTTTTGTAAGTCGAATCCACAAAATGCAATTTATAACGAGGGTCTAAAATGATTGCAATTGCCAAAATCAAACTGTACTCTAACCAATACTTCTCAAGCTTCGTGTACATGTAAGTCCCCATCTTATTCATGAAACTTTCATAGTCATCCATGGTTGCTTTAATTTGAAGTTGGATTACGAACACCTTAGGGAATAACTAATTTGAAGTTGGATTATGAACACCTTAGGGAAGAACAAATTTGATGTGGGGTACTTTGTCCCAGAGAATAAGCATGTAACCTCATAAAAGTACCCCAAAAACTTGGAGATCTTCATTATTTTATCCCACTCTTCAGAAGAAAGACAACTACTAAAATTGGAATCACTCGACCCTAAATGAGTCAAAGCATATCGATAGAAAATTGCACTATCTAGCATAATATAGGTTGAGTTCCATCTAGTAGGGACATCTTGTCTCAAACTTCTCCTACTATCCAATATCCCTACTTGTCTAACACATTCATAAAACTTTAGTTGCCTAGCCTCAGAGCCCTTTATATACTTGATGCATTCACAAATCTTTATCATCAAAGAATCAATTTCTTTAAGTCCATTTTGGACTATCAAATTCAAAACATGAGCACAACAACGCATATGAAAGAAGTCACAATTCATCACGAGAAGACTTCTAAGATTCAATTGATTCTTCAAAATGCTAACAAAAGAAATATTTGAAGAAGCATTATCCAAAGTAATAGAAAATAACTTCTTCTTAATCCCCACTCAGTCACCAATGCATTAATTTTCTTAGATAATTCAATATCAGTATGTGGAGGAGGCATGTGACAAAAACTTAAAACTCTTTTATGCAATTTCCAATCTTTGTCTACAAAGTCAACAGTAAGAGCTGGATACCCATTAGTGCATTGCGAGGTCCATTAGTCTGACGTCAAACAAATTCTAACTTCAACTGAGCCTAACAAATTATGAAGCCTTGTTTTTCATTTTTGAACATCCTCAACACACAGGCTTTAATTGTATTTCTACACGGTAACTTAATATCAGGAGATATATATGCAAATAAAGCCCTAATTCCCTCATATTCAGAAAAACTAAAAGGAAGAATATGCTTGATGATGGCCTCTACCAATAAGCCACGGAATACCACATGAACAAAGTTTTGGGAACAGAATTCAGACACCAACAATAATCCACCAGTCTGTTCAGGGCATGTTTTCAAATGTCTATTCATATTACCCGTCCCATGATGACTATCATCTATTACCAGTATTATATAATCTTTAAATTGAGCACAAATTTTACCATCTTCAAAAATAGTAGTCAATTTGTTGAAAGTTTTCTAAACAGGAGACCTGAGTGTTCGCTTACCTAATTTGATCACTCTAGCCTTTTTCTTTGCCGAACTTGTATTTGTATCTTCTGTATTTTCACTTCCATGATTAGGTTGTATTCCCATTGTAACTTCCACTGACCCTCCATCACCAAGGTTCATAAAATCTTGCTCTATAGCATCCATTGCTTCAAGAAAGAAAAGCAAAATTGTAAAATCTTGCTCATACCAATTTCATACCATATCCATTTCAAATTCACATATCCATTTCAATTTCAATTTCACATATCCATATCCATTCAAATTCACATATCCATTTCAATTTCAATTTCAATTTCACATATCCATATCCATTCAAATTCACATATCCATTTCAATTTCACATATCCAATTCAATTTCACCTATCTATATCCATTTCAAATTCACATATCCAATTCAATTTCAAAATCCAATTCACATATCCACGAACCATAATCCAATTCAAATTTACTTTTATATATCCACAAATCACAATCCAATTCAATTTCACCTATCTATATCCATTTCAAATTCACATATCCAATTCAATTTCAAAATCCAATTCACATATCCACAAATCACAATCCAATTCAAATTTACTTTTATATATCCACAAATCACAATCCAATTCAATTTCACCTATCCATATCCATTTCAAATTCACATATCCAATTCAATTTCAAATTCCAATTCACATATCCACAAATCACAATCCAATTCAATTTCAAAATCCATTTCACATATCCACAATTCACATATACAAGCTTCGGTGCAAATGGACACTTTTATATATCAAACACAGTTTACAAAGAACAGATGGCATGGGAAAATGGGATACAGATTCAACAGCCAAAGCCTTATAAAAAGGCTTATTTATACACAATAGAAATTGAAGAACTTTCAGCTAGCACATGCAGTGACATCTTACACACACATTCACAATCTTATGAGCTAGCACATGGAGGGAGCATGCATGGAGTCAGAACATGGAAGTATGGAGCCAACACTGTGGAGAACTCATATTGCCCTGAAATCCACAGTAAATTTACCAAAAAAGTAAAAAAAGAAAAAGAAAAAAACAAGGCATACGACTTGCAGAAAACAAACAGAAACCAACATGGCTGCACCCACCCTAATTCGAAACCCACATAACCTCAAACCCTCACAAATCCAAAACCCTATCAAATCAAAACCAACATCCAATCTTATCTAGAGATTTCGATAAAGTACTCAGAAATCAACATGCAATTTGACCCTGAACCCTAAATAACAAAAACCTATAAAAAATCAGAAACCTTTACCTTGATTTTGGGACTTGATTCGCGTCGGAAAAGATATGCTTATTTCTCTTTGTGTGTGGCTTGCTTGTAGTTGGTCGGATTCATGTTGGAGAGGGTGGACGGAGGAGCGGCATCAGAAATGGTAGGTTTTAGTTTGAGTTCACAGACGATTCGAGAATGAGAGAGACAGAAAGAGGTTTGAGGGAAATGGAGACCTAATTTACAATGCATGGTTGAGATTAAATCTTAACCAATCCAATGGTCACCAATTTTTTAAATTTAATATATATATATATTATTATAGTTTTTAGGGGTATAGAATTGTTAAATTAATATATATAATTATTATAGTACTTTTTTAGGGTTATAAAATTATAAAATTAATATTTTGCTTATCGTGTATCGCATTAACCATGTGTATACCCGAACCAACCCATTATCTTAACAGGTGCTTATCAGGTTACCCAATAACGACTCGATTTGTTATCATGTTGACCTCAATACCTGTCAATTTTGTGTCGTGTCGTGTCGGGTTATCGGGTTGTGTTAGGAATTGCCAGGCCTAGTTCTAATGATCTTCCTGGTCACCGATGGGAGCGTGAAGTCACACAAAATGGTCTTGGTCTTCAACTATAAGGGTCTCAAGTGTCAACAACCTCACGCTCCTAAGTGTGCTTCAAAAGTTTGTGGTTCTCAACAACGTCAACCTCAAACTCCACCAAAGAAAGTGACTTAGAGAGCATCGTCGGACGTGGTGGAGAAGTAGAATAGATGAATTAAACTCAAGTAGGTGGGCGAATTGAGCCATCTGATTTTGATCCAAAGGTCTCCAAGGAGAAAATCACTCTGATGGCTAAGAAAACGACATCTACTAGGAGTCAAGTGAACCATGTCATCGCTAACCCTCTCAACTGAACGATCGAAAGAAGAAAAAAAACTTTACCTATTATACTATCCCATGTTCATCGCTAACTATGAAGATAATTATGTTTTCCACATATCCAAGTACATTTTAGTATCCCTAAATAAACTTAACTTTGTAAAAAGAAGAACGCGTTACCTCATTCTTTTCCTAAAAACCTAGCTACAGACACAATAGCCGATGGTCTCCTATTATGGGTTGAGACCGACGAAAGCCCAACTATTCTCCCTTCTAGCTCTTCCTTCCTTTCCCATCTTCCCCTAACCTTCCATCCCCACTGCAATTTTGTTTCTCCCATCCCCTCCTATCCTGCCTTTTTTGGCTTGTCTTTATGGCTTCATCTTTGCCTCCCGACAGATTCATTCTCTCTTTCTTTCACAGCTTCTCCCCCGCCATTTTGTGGGCAACCATGGCCATGGATTTAGATACTCCTACCCAGATCTGGTCCCTTACCTCATCCCTAGGTCTTATTCCTTGATTGAAGGCTTGATTCGTGGTTATTGGTTGGTCGAATCCCCCTTCATTTGCTTGATTTCATGGTGGTGGTGTAACCACAAAAATTCTGTAATGAATGAAACGAGAACATGTGTATAAAGTAGATTTGTATTGATGAATTTGTAAGGTTGCAATCTCTGTTTACAATTTTCCTCTGATCCAGTCTTCAAATTTGATGTAGATGCGTAGGTTGGTTATCCAAGGGTCGCGATGACTTGATCTCGGATGAACGATTGAACGATTGTTTCAAGTTTTGAGCTTGAAACAATGCGTGGATAGTCTTCACCTTAAATTTACAGGAAAGGTAGCGTTGATGTAGGATTTTGTTGATTCAAGGGTCTTGACGACTTGATCTTGAATCGAATGTCGTCATAAGTTTTGATCTTGCAACAAAGTCTTGAAGGAATCGGCACAAGTGCTTGTAGATTCTTCAAGGGAGCGCTTCGACTTTGGTTGAAAGAAAGCTTCAGCTTTGGTTGGACGTTCTTTGAAGAAAGTTTTGGTTGTGCGTTCTTTGAAGAGAGCTTTGGCAGTGTATTAGTCTTCAAAGATTTGCCAGAGGTTCTTCTCAATGTGAGAATTGCAGCCATTTAATGTACAAATTATCGACCTTCTGCTTGTCTTGGGACCTTGTATTTATAGACTTCCAAAGCCATGCCTTTGGGTGGATTTAGCTTTAATTTATGTCTTGATTTGTTCATGGGAGAATTTAGGCATGTTTTGTGTCTTAATTTCAGCCACTTTCCCTTACTTGGCCGAATTAAAGGGCTTGTTATCTATTTTGTGAGCAATCTTCAATTCTTGCTTATTTTATGAAGATGCTTTAGCTTTCTTGCTAGTTTTGGGAGCAACTTGGACCCCTTGCCCATTTTAAGAGGGATTTTCTCCCTTTTGCCGACTTTTGGGAATGTTTTGTGCTCCCTTTACTTGATTTGTGCCATACGTCTTTGATGACTTGTCTATTTGTGATGAGTCATATGCCACGTGGAGCTTTGTGATGCATCATTTGTATGAAACAAAATTTACATATCTACAAATGCCCCCACTTCAAGGCACATTGTAGGCATGTGCTTGTCACATGTGAATGTTCTAACTTAAGGGTCGTTGAGACTTGATCTTGAATTAGTTTGCTTCTTCAAGGGCCTTAAAGGCGTATTTCTTAAATTGACATGATGAATTCTGAAGGAAATATTTGTGAAAATTAGTTCATTTGAGCAACATCTATGCATGCAATTAATAATTAAAAAGCGGAATCATGCTTGTATGCACTCAAAAACAAAACTTTACCCATGAAATTCAAGGCATAGTAATTATGGTGAACCAAGACTTAACTCAAATCTTAAAGAAAAGCGTTGAGAAACTTTTATACCTTTGAAGCACCTCTTTGCTTAGCAAAGAATATTCACCCATGTGATGGCCTTCTTTCCTTAGTCTCCTTGCTCCTTGACTCCATGGATGTGGATGGAGGAACTTTGCTTCTTGGCTTCTTGACTTCTTAGATGGATAAAGGAATGGATTCTCCAAGTTCTCAAAACAGAGAACCTCTAAGTCTCCACACCAAGGAGAGCGTTGATGAAGAGATGAGTGACCTAGAGGAAGGAAGATTGCTAGTTATGTTCCTCTAAGGTGGCCGACCTTTATTAGAGAAGAGAGAGCTTTGTGTTCTCTTCTCTTCCCTTAGAAAACCCTAAGGATGAAATTGCTACAAAATTACCTTTATACCACCTCACAATGGAGTGGCAAACTTGCAATTAACACAAGTTTGTCTACCCTTCACCCTATGGCCAGTCTTGATGGGTTTATTAGGCTTTGATGCCCTTCGTGTTTTCAAGTTGTCATACAACTTGAGTTAATGGGCTTGACATTCAAATCCCATTAGGCCTTGTGGCCCAAAACTAACCCGAGGTCTATAACGAACTTATTCATTTGATTAATTAACATATTAATTAATCCTAGCCATAAATAATTAAACCATTTAATTATCCTTACTCATCTCTGATAGGAGCATATTTAGGTGATTTAGTTAGCTTATTTTCTTACATTTATGTTGTTAGTTCTTAGTTATTTTAGTATTTTAAGCTATTTTCGTGTGTTTGTAGGTCCACATGGTTAAAGTAGCAAGAAAGTGCATTTTGGTGCATTTTGGAGCAGTTTTGGGCAATAAATGGATTGCACATGCTTGGAGCAAGATGGATGGACGAAATTGAAGACCAAAGGAGGCTAGGTATCTACTAAGGAGATGGAAGAAATTAATTCAAGACTTGGAAGAAAAGGAATCAACTACAAAGAAGGAAAATTGAGTCAAACTTCCTTATTTTGACTTAGCCAATCCTAATCTTTCCTACTTAATTTCCAGCTATCAAAAGGGGTTCCTAATCAATGTAGGACACCTAAATATAAGTTCTAGAAGCCTTAATCCCAACCAAAGAGGGATGCCGCACCTAAGTGCCCTTTCATTCTTCCTTGCTATGTAACGGAAACACATTCCATTTCTCCCTAGGTGCTGTCGCACCTTTTCCTTTCCTTTTCTCTTAGGATTCTGATTTTGGAGGATTTGGAGTCTTAAAACCTTCCCAAATTAATTAATTAATGCCTTAACCTTACTCCCCCTATATATACACAATCTGTCGCACAAAATAAAGTGATTCATCACTCTCCATTCATTCAGCCATCATCCACCCTCTACCACCATCCAACCTATCCATCCATCACCATAATTCATATCCAAACACCCTTGTGCCGCAACACAGAAGGAGAAAGAAGAGAGGAGAAGCCTTGGACGTTTTGGCCATTCAAGTTTGGATTGTTGGAGAGTTTCTAGGTGTAATCTATCTTAGTTTTTAATGTTTAATTTAAGTTTTCTTTGTTTTGCTGTAAACATGAGGAGCTAAACTTGTTTTAGCTAGAAAAGACTTTAAAACTATGATTATATTTACAATATGAATTGATTACTTCCAGTTGTGATTTCATAAATCGTGAATGCCATTTGCTTAAGTGTTGGGATTAAGAACTTATTCTTGTATGTTGATTAAGGGTGCACACTTAGTTTGCATGCATGAATTTGATGCTAGATTATAAGGGAGTTTCACATAATCGTTATAAACTTATATTCACAAGTAGTGGAGGTCGCTTATAAACGATCACGTTAAGTAAATTCCTGGCAGGAGTATCATGATGTCATAGTTATGAATGTCTTGTCAATGCTTATGATTTTCACAAAGCTTAATGATCTTTGATTGTATCTCTATTATGTTGTTCGTGTAGGGAACTTTTGAAGAATACTTTGGGTTGCCGATGCGTATCCCATCCAATTCAATGACTTAAGGAAAATCTGAGGGTTAATTAGTGATGTCATGGTTAATTTGGGGTGTTGAGGTTCATGGTTTATTGGAAAAGCAACTGGAAATCAATTTGTATGCAAGTGTGTCATGTGTGGAGAAGGACCCTCTAGCTAGCTTATCACCCATAGTTTTCCCCAAATTTGTCCAAACTTTGTTTAAGTCTTTAAGTTACTTGTTTTTACTTTAAATTCGTCAAAAACCCAATCCCTTTTACTTTGTTGTGTCAAATTAGCTAGAATCTGTCCTATTGTGTGTTTTTAAGTGTTTTGAGTCAAAACTAATTCAATTTTCATCCAAAGTAAGTCCTAGAGTCTAGTTTGAGTCTATTTGCTAGTATTGTGTTGTTTTGAGTCTTTTTAGTTTGTTTTGAGTTTTATAAGTCTAGTTAAGAGTCTTTGAGGCTATTTAAGTGTTTTTAAGTTTAGTTTTATGTTTTTGAGTCAGTTTTTATTAGATTAGCAATCCCTCCTAATCCCCGGCCTGGAACGATCCCTACTTACATCTTTACTACAATTGTCAACAAGAGAGTTTAATTTGTGTGCTATCTTTTATCACATCAAATTTTTGGCACCATTGATGGGGATTAGCAACTTTGCTAATCCCCCATTGTTTCCCTTTGTTTCTATTCATGTATTTTAGTTTTAGTTTCTGATTTGTGTTTTGTTTTGTTTTGTTGATTTTAGGTACTAGAGAAGCAAGACATGGCACTTTCTAATATTCAAGCTCAAATAGCGAATCTTACTTCTCTTTTGTCACAGCTTAGTGAAAGGTCCCAAATGGAAAGAGTTGGTACATTTGGTGTGTCCTCTAAGCAAGAATATCAAACTAATCAACATCCTCAATTAATTGAGAATGGAGGTTGCGATAATGTCAATACATGGGGTTACCAAGATCATAATCAATCAAGGAACGACGTGTTTTCCAACACTTACAATTCAGATTGGAGTGATCATTCAAACTCTATGTGGTGGGAATCTTAACAAGTTTAACAAGAAGGATATTGGCAGCCATATGAGGAGTTCTATTCAAGCCCTATGCAGCCACTACAACCTGCCCAAACATATTCAGGTACGTCTTTGGATAATGATACGCTTTTTAAGTTACTCACCAATTTGTCTCAGGGGCAAGAAAATCAAAACAAGGCAATGCAAAATCAAGACAAAAGGGTGGACCACTTGGAAAAGCAAATTGGGCAGATAGCGAAGTTCGTACGACAGTTTCAAGACCAAGGAAAACTCCCTAGTTCAACCATTGCAAATCCGAATAGAGGATTTGAAACTGCCAAGGCAATCATCTTGAGAAGTGGCAAGGAGGTTGGAACAGACCCTCAACCATCAAAATCAAATCACAATGAAGACGAAAGATTGCAATTTGAGGAAAAGAAGTTGGACAAACCCACGGCAAGGGAAGAACACCCCTTGCCGCAGCCACCTCAAAACCCCAATTCGTCCATCATAGGTAAGGTTATTCCAAATTTAATTCTTTCTAAGCCCATTCTGCCAAATGTCCCTATTTCTTGCAGGTTCATGATTTCCAAGGAAGAAGAAAGTGAAAAAGACATCTTGGAAGGCATTTCAAAGGTGCAAAGTAGGCAATATCAAGAATTCATCAAAGAAGTCATGACACAGGACAAGGAACAATCCTCACACCAAATCTGGCCAACTGCAATGTTCCTGAAACGTTCAAAGAAGTCATGTTTATCCTTGAGTTCTTGTTGGAGCACATAGGTAAGCAATGTCCTCCAATTTCAATTTCGTTTTATACTAACAGGTTGTCGATGATTCAGGCACCCAATCTTGAATTTAAACCATTACTGGATCATTTCAAGTATCACCTTCCATTCAAAGATCCACCCCATGTTGTGGGCTCCAATGAAGTTTGAAGAGAGGTATCGTCCGACTGGAAGACGTTAAAGCAAGTGCTTTTTAGGAGGCAACCCTTGCATTTGAATAAAGATGACCTAGGCATCTCCAACAATCCACAACCAGATTTGCGTTCCTAAACCCTACTCTTTATTGCTTTTACTTTGCCATGATAGTTGTGTTTGTTTGTTGTGTTGTTTGCTTGTTTGAGTGTGAGTCTTTCTTTAAAACATTGAGGACAATGTTGATTTAAGTGTGGGGGGGGGGGGTAAACAAGCTATTTTTGCATGATTTTCATGGGATTTTATCACCTATCACTTCTAATGTTGTTTCTCATTGTTTTTAAGTGTTTTTAGTGTGTTTTAAAGTGTTTTAATGTATTTTGATCAGAAAATACGAAAATTTTGAAAAAAATATTGAAAACAGTTTTGAAAAACCCAAAAAGAATTGTTTTAGAGTTGTTTTTGTGTGTTTGTTTGTGTTTTAGGGTACCTTCCAACACAATGATGAGGATTTGGTTTTTAATTGCATGATTGTTAAAGAAAGTTACAAACATGGATAGAAGTTTGATTGGCTCTTTGGTTTATGCTTAGTTGTAGTTGTCATTTACGAATTCACATGTGATCCAAAGAAAAAAAAAATCAGTTTTTGTAACATGCTTAAAGAAAGGAACTCAAACTAACACTACAACCCTGAGAGACTCGATCCTAAACATTGTTTGGAGAGTTATTAATCTGTGATTTCTTTTTTTATTTTATTTTAAAGTCGTTGCATGATCTCATCATTTCTTTGCTTGATTGCTACTTAGAATGCGTTTTCATCATTATAGTTCCAAATACTAGAACTCATGCCCATTTCATTCAAAGCATGATATTGATTGCATAACATACAATAAGATGAAGTTGTTTAGTTAAACCAAAGCCAAAAAGCCTTATTCCTTTGCATATGTATTGTAGGTTTAACCTATTTAGCCACATTATCCTTACCTAGCCTAGAATAGGACTATCCATACCCTTGTTCTTAAAGAATAGTGAAGCATAACTTAGAGGGAATTCCTTTTGATTATGCAGAAAAACAAGTGTGGGGGAAGGATTTTCAAAGTTTGTGTGTTTGTTAAAAAAATAATAAAGAAAAAAAAATTCGTGGAAGAAAGAAAAAGAGTTGAGAAATAAGTGAGAATGAACTCATAAGTATTGGTTGTTGAAGAAATGGTCCAAAAGTTTGAATTTGACCCTAAGTGTTTCATGAACTTTCCCTTTGTGTTTAAAAGTTGATTTCTGCCATCAAAAGTGAATTCTAAGTTTTGATTCCATTATTTTGCTTGCTATCCTTTACGTTTCTTTGTTAGCCAATACCTTAGCCTCATTGCAACCCTTAGACTTCTATCTTGATGTTATGTATTCAATATGTGGAGTTTGAAGTTGGTATGAGCATATGGAATCACTGGTTCTCATTCTAAGTAGTAGCATTCCATTCATGAGATCATATACAAGTCATATTAATAATTCCAGAAAATGTTTTCTTTGTTATAACATATGTGAGTGTTAGTCTACATTTTTGCATCAATCTGCTCACATATACCTAGTGTAGGGTATGTAGTCAGAAAATCTGTGTGACAATAGAGAGTATATCTAGAGAGAAATTGAGGGAATTCTCTAAGGCATGTTACTACTTTCAAAATATTGTTTTAATTGATTAAATGCGAACTAGTGAATGGTGACTGTGGTTAAGTGTTTGCTTAAGTGTAAAGAGAACTAAAATCTATGTGAGTAGTGATTTTTAATATGTCATGTGCATTGGAAATCCCTAAGGTAAATGTTGGAAGGTCTAGATTGTGTTTTGTTTGTTTTGTTTTGTTTTGCTCGAGGACTAGCAAAAGCTAAGTGTGGGGGAATTTGATAGGAGCATATTTAGGCGATTTAGTTATCTTGTTTTCCTACATTTATGTTGTTAGTTCTTAGTTATTTTAGTATTTTAAGCTATTTTCGTGTGTTTGTAGGTCCACATGGTTAAAGTACCAAGAAAGTGCATTTTGGTGCATTTTGGAGCAGTTTTGGGCATTAAATGGATTGCACATGCTTGGAGCAAGGTGGATGGATGAAATTGAAGACCAAAGGAGGCTAGGTATCTGCTAAGGAGATGGAAGAAATTAATTGAAGACTTGGAAGAAAATGAATCAACTACAAAGAAGGAAAATTGAGTCAAACTTCCTTATTTTGACTTAGTCAATCCTAATCTTTCCTACTTAATTTCCAACTATCAAAAGGGGTTCCTAATCAATTTAGGATACCTAAATATAAGTTCTAGAAGCCTTAATCCCAACCAAAGAGGGATGCCGCACTTAAGTGCCCTTTCTTTCTTCCTTGGCATGCAAGGGAAACACATTCCCTTTCTCCCTAGGTGCTGCCGCACATTTCCCTTTCCTTTTCTCTTAGGATTCTGATATGTTACCCTTTTCTTGGAGGATTTGGAGTCTTAAAACCTTCCCAAATTAATTAATTAATGCCTTAACCTTTCTCCCCCTATATATACACAATCTGCCGCACAAAATAAAGTGATTCATCACTCTCCATTCATTCAGCCATCATCCACCCTCTACCACCATCCAACCTATCCATCCACCACCATAATTCATACCCAAACATCCTTGTGCTGTAGCAAAGAAGGAGAAAGAAGAGAGGAGAAGCCTTGGACATTTTGGCCATTCAAGCTTGGATTGTTGGAACGTTTTTAGGTGTAATCTATCTTAGTTTTTAAAGTTTAATTTAAGTTTTCTTTGTTTTGCTGTAAACATGAGGAGCTAAACTTTTTTTAGCTAAAGGAGACTTCAAAACCATGATTATATTTGCAATATGAATTGATTACTTCCAGTTGTGATTTCATAAATCGTGAATGCAATTTGCTTAAGTGTTGGGATTAAGAACTTATTCTTGTATGTTGATTAAGGGTGCACACTTAGTTTGCATGCATGAATTTGATGCTAGATTATAAGGGAGTTTCACATAATCGTTATGAACTTAGATTCACAAGTAGTGGAGGTCGCTTATAAACGATCGCGTTAAGTAAATTCCTGGCATGAGTATCATGATGTCATAGTTACGAATGCCTTGTCAATGCTTATGATTTTCACAAAGCTTAATGATCTTTGATTGTATCTCTATTATGTTGTTCATGTAGGGAACTTTTGAAGAATACTTTGGGTTGCCAATGTGTATCCCATCCAATTCAATGACTTAAGGAAAATCTGAGGGTTAATTAGTGATGTCACGGTTAATTTGGGGTGTTGAGGTTCATGGTTTATTGGAAAAGCAACTGGAAATCAATTTGTATGCAAGTGTGTCATGTGTGGAGAAGGACCCTCTAGCTAGCTTAACACCCATAGTTTTCCCAAATTCGTCCAAACTTTGTTTAAGTCTTTAAGTTATTTTTTTTTTACTTTAAATTCGTCAAAAACCCAATCCCCTTTACTTTGTTGTGTCAAATTAGCTAGAATATATCCTATTGTGTGTTTTTAAGTGTTTTGCGTCAAAACTAATTCAATTTTTGTCCAAAGTAAGTCCTAGAGTCTAGTTTGAGTCTATTTGCTAGTATTGTGCTGTTTTGAGTCTTTTTAGTTTGTTTGGAGTTTTATAAGTCTAGTTAAGAGTCTTTGAGTCTATTTAAGTGTTTTAAGTTTAGTTTTATGCTTTTGAGTCAGTTTTTATTAGATTAGCAATCCTTCCTAATCCCCGGCCTAGAACAATCCCTACTTACATCTTTACTACAATTGTCAACAAGAGGGTTTAATTTGTGTTCTATCTTTTATCATATCAATCTCCGTTGTTTTTTCAATATCTACCTTACTAGGTGTACGATCCATTTGGTTCCTTTTAGTGAGGCAGTGGGCAATTATAACTCTTCAAATCGATTGTGAATTGAAACATACTTTTAATTCTCCCTTTAGTGATTATACATCTTTAGGGCTTCCACAACCCATAAGTGACACCTAGTAGTATATCATGGCTACCTAAGCTAATAAGAAAAGGTGGATAACCTATTCAGTTTAAGATTACAATGCAATAAGTTTTTCTCTAATACAATAATCTTGACTACATTGTTTGGTTTGATAGTTTATTCATGTCTAATATCCAATGTGATTCTCTTACTTATATGATTACCTTGAATGTGATTTGGAACGACTTCCTAAATCTCATTCATACTCTAGCCAAAGATTCTTAATCATATTATAGAGTATTCTCCCTCAAACGGTTTGAAGGCTAGAGATCCCTTGTTGCGCATTCACTTGCCTTTGTGGCTAAGTGGCTTATCCCCAACTATGTTGTGGACACCCTTTGACGGAGTGACTTTAACATAGTCAAAGGTCAAGGACCTAACCACAAGACAACTACCACAGGTCAAAGGACTACTTTGCACGATCCCAACCATGAGTTCTCATGTGACATGAGTATGAGAACTCCTTGTGGATCGTGTTCAGTGGACTCATTCTCTATTGGACTCATTCTCTATTGAGCACCTACATGCTTGTCTTGGTGTCGGTCACACTAATGACTCGAGACCAGTTACTTTATTTAAAAGAAGACATAGCACATATTGATCTTAACGAACTGTCAATGCCCAATTAGCAATCCTATGATCAGGAATGTTTAGGTTATGTATACGAAAGAGAATGGTCTCATGAATCTAACTTCTTTAGATCACATTCTCCCAATTACATATTCCTTAGACTTATTGTTTAAGCATATAACATTTATATGAGACGACTTTAAACAATCATCTTTGCCCTTTATATTAAACTAAATTAGTTTAACATGTGAAATGTCCGTAAAGTATCATCATATGATTGGCTTTAGGGCACATTTCCAACAATCTCCCACTTGCACTTGAGCCAATCAGCTTGGTCATCAGTGATGATACCTTTTCTGTAGTCATTTCAAAAAATGGCTGAGTATTAGGCCTAGACAATGGATATCTATATGTTATCCATAGAAACAACCTTAAGAATAATGACGTCACCATTATACATGATTCTCAATCATGTGGTTCAGTCTCTCATTTGAGTTCAGATCTTGATGAGACCTTGATTCCTTGGCTTGGCTATCAACCCATTAGTGTCGTAGTGTGGGTACACTAGAGACACTTTCTGATTGGAACCGAATGGAGAGTTCATAAACGAACTTTCCTATCCAAACAACATTGTTGCAAGCTTCTATATGGTGATATATTTTGTACGATGGAACACACCAAAGTCATTACTTTTAATGTTTCCACCCAAATATCTCTTTAGTGATAATAAAGAGATATCCAATTATCTCTTCATTCGTAATGAAGAGACATCCAATGATGGATACGATATTAGATTCATAATCTAATACATTTAGGCTTCCATTGCGTTACTCTAATTCTTCCTCATTCTTGAGGAATCTATCCTTTATTATTTCTTAAATACTTAAAGACTCACTTCACAGTTGCCATGGTTCTAATCCTGGGCTTGCACTGATATCGTCTTGTACCAATCTTGGCACAACTCATATCAATGTTTTTCATACAATATGAAATATCTAAATCACCTTTCTGCGCATGCATAAAGGATTCTATTTACGCTTTATGCTTCTTTGGGAGTCAAAAGGGTACATTCCTTTTTAGAAGAGCAATTTCCCAGTCTGATTGGAATTGTCCTTTCATTTGAAGTTTATCATTCGAGAAACTTCCTATATTTATCGTCTATTCCTTAAGACTAAGCGAGCTATGCTCCAACAACGTCACTGAGTACCAAGCACTAATCATTGGACTCCAAATGGCGATCGATATGGAAATCATAACACTATAAGTATATGGCAACTCCAAGCTTATAATCGATCAACTCTTGACTGAATATGAAGTGAGGAAATATGATCTCGTGCCATACTTCTGGCTAGCAACTTAACTGCTACAAAAGTTCGAGGCCGTGACGCTAGAACATGTGCTAAGAAAAGAAAATCAAATGGTGGATGCTCTCGCTAACTTAGCATCAAGTATGGCACTAGGAGAAAACGAAGCTGCGAACGTGCCAGTCTGCCAAAGATGGATGATCCTGCTCATCACTGAAATGTTACTAGGTGGCACAAACATCATCTCAGTACTTCCAATTGACACTGAAGAGTGGAAAAAGCCGTTGATCGACTACTTGGAGCATGGAAAGCTTCCAGACGATCCTAGACACTGCTCTGAAATACATCGACGAACACCTTGTTTCCTTTACTACAAAGGAAAACTCTACTGACATTTTTTTGAAGGAGTACTTCTAATATGCCTAGGTGAGGAAGAAGCCAATCAAGGTGTATACAGAGCGCATCAATCTGGACTGAAGCTACACTTCCAACTTAAAAAATGGACTATTATTGGCCAAGCATGGTGAAGGATTGCCTGGAATAAGCCAAAAGGTGCCAAGCCTACCAATTCCATGCCAACTTCATACATCAACTGCATGAACCATTACACCTTACGATTGCTTTATGGCCATTTAATGCATGAGGATTGGACGTCATAATCACACCAATGTCATCTACCGGAGAAGCCTACATCCTAGCCGCAACAAACTACTTCTCCAAGTGGGCTAAAGCTGTACTGCTAAGGGAAGTCAAGAAGGAAACTGTTGTTCGTTTCATCAAGGAGTATATCATCCACTGATATGGTGTACCTCACTACATTATCACCGATAACAAAAATAGTTCTCCAACCGACTCATGGATGAGCTTTGCGAGAAATACAAATTCAATCAGCACAAGTCTTCCATGTATCATGCTCCGGCCAACAGTCTCGTGGAAACATTACAAAACGTTGTGTAACCTCTTGAAGAAGGTAATTGGCTGAACAAAGAGAAAATAGCATGACAGAACAAGCGAAGCACTTTGGGCATATAGGACTCCTACCCAAGCTACGCCTTATTCTCTCCTATATGGCATAAAAGCTATTCTGCCACTCGAAAGTCAAATCCCCTCACTAAGGATGGCTATACAAGAAGGCTTGACTGAAGAGGAAATGCAAATTTACAACTTCAAAAGTTAAAAGCACTCTATGACAGGAGGCTCGAAGCTCAACAATACTTGGAATGCTACCAAACACGACTGTCCAAGGCATTCAACATGAAGGTCCACCCACGGTCTTTCCAAACTGGATATCTTGTCTTGGCATTACAAAGGCCTATCATCATAACTCACAAGACAAAAAGCAAGTTCACATCAAAATGGGATGGACCTTACGTAATACAAGAGGTTTACACCAACAACGCTTACTTAATTATGGCAAAAGAGGGCTTGAAGATTAGCGCCATCAATGGTAGATTCTTGAAGCGCTACTACCCCTAAAACAAACATACAAAGTTCATCACTTGCACGGGCCTAAACTACACATGACACCAATGCTCGTTGTTTGCACGAGCTTAAAAGGTGACACCTAATGCTCCTTGCCCTTAAGAGCATAAACTGTGTAGGGCAAAACAAAACAAAATGAAAAAATGAAAAAATCAAAATCATCATCAAAATCATCACCAAAACCATAAAAAACAATCCATCACTCATTTGAACTACATTATAACTTGATCCTTCCTCAACCGAGGGTACGTAGGGAACTTGAAACTTCAAAACGTCAAGTGCAGTCACATCATCAACAAAAACACAAACACTTTGAAGAATAAATAGCAAATTCAAGAATGTGCATACTTTATTTATTTAAAGGAAGAATTCGGCTACAAAGTTGTATTACAGAATGAGCCAAAAACAAAGATGGCTTCTCCAATAGTCGACAAGGTGCTATTCCAAGTCATATCTCCGCTACGGAAGTGATCACCAAGAAGCTCAAACAAAGCCGGTGTATTATCACAAACATGGTGTGAAAGATTCAAAATAAGAAACCTTGATGTACATACCTTCTTCTTCATATTTGGTCGACCAAAATCTATCACCTCCCAAGATACTTCAGAAGACCACAACTTGATATGTATCGAGTTGTCTTTCATAGGAAGATCAAGCGCCTTAAGGCTAGTCAACGGCGCACAAAACTTCAACATCGTTCTCCTATCATGTGACTCGCCTTCTTTATGAAGAATGGTGATGGTATCGAATAATTAAATAGGGTTTTGAATGATTCAACTAATGCGATCAAGTACTGAAATTCTGGGGTTTGAATGATTCAACCTATCAAATAATGTCGTTTGAGGGGCGGCTTTAGGCTCCTCTTGTTTTGTTCAACGCTCATGCTGATCTGTTGAGCATTAACGTTTTTCACTTTGCTTGAAATCTTCACGAGTGTATTTGGTGTAAAGCCAAGTCCAGCTTTGTTGTTGTCAACTCCGTAACCATGCTGCTTCAACTTTTTTTTAGTTTCAATGAGGTTACATTCTTTGTCATTGACGATGTTTGCATTCTTTTTTCCAAGATTTGAAAAGGATGTGAAATCATACCAGCCTACCCAACCTATGACATGAGTTTGTAGGTGTTTGGGTGGAAACCTTCTTCAGTAATCTTGGTTGGAAGAGAGCTTGGTTCAGCCCCATTTGGTAGGGGTTTTACGAAACCTTGTGGTGGTTTTGAAACTTTAGCATTGCCTAGATGTGTTAGAGGTAAAACTGTGTTTATCTTGAGCAGCTTTACATCGTCCTTGTGTAGTAGCTGTGTGTCAGCTTTGCTTGTTTCAGTTTTGAATCGGGATTGCCCATTCTTTCTTCTTGATACCGTGATGTATCGGAAGACGGGTATGTTTAGTCATTTTGAGGGTGTCACACTCCCTTTGGTTGTTGTAAGTTTGGCAGGCTCATTATTGTTTTTGTTTGAAGATGACACAACTTTCTTTTCTTACTTCTTGGGCACAGGTTGCCACTCTTGTTTCTTAGGTACAGCTTTGCCTGTGGATTTGATCTTATTTGGAAGAGCTTCAGGTACCATGTTTTCATCCATATAGAACTTGGCATCGGCAAAGTGTGATTTAGCTTTGGTTAATAGCTTGGTGTCGCCTTATATCACCTTTACTCCTTCTCAATAGAATTTCAAGCATTGATGAAGGGTGGACAGCAACACTTCATGCTTGATTTGAGTTCGCCAATGGTCACCTCCACTCAGATCATGCCCATCACTCTTTGTCCTCCTTGGATTAGGAGGCAGCTTCGGGATAGTTCATCCACCTTGATGCCGATTATGGTCATTGTTGACTTTGGCATGATGTTTATGGCCGATCCACCATCCATAAGCATACGGTTAACTTTGTGTTCCCTTACATACCTAGAGACAAAGAGATGACGGTTATAAGGCTTTGATCCCAACAATAAGTCTTCATCAGTGAAGTTGATTACGTCATAGGCAGCACGACACGTGGCATACTCATATGTCTGAAGGTTCAAACCTTCGTCCTTATTTTCTTGCACTTTGTGGTCGTTGGGACTGGCCAAGACCGCTACTAGTGCTTTTCGCATCTCTTTGGGCAATAATAGTGCTTCCTTGATGCTAAAGTATGTTTACAGGCCTTCTTTGGGCGTGAGGGTCTTTTCTTCCTCGATAGCGATAGCTTTGCCTTTTGAGGGCTCTTCTAACTCGATTTCAACCATGTGACAGGCAACGGTAGTGCACTGTTGGAAGATATCATTCGAGAAATACTCATGCAAAGAGACAGGAATACGTGGCTCTTGCTCCATAAGTTCCCCAGCGTATGTTGGCTTAACAACTCTTACATTCCTTTTAGGCTTCCTATTATTGCGGCGGTGGTGCTTTCTCCCTTGTTCCACCTTTGGCCATATGGCTTGTGGTGTTAGATTCCTTATCTTTTTGTAGGTCACCAATGTCCACCCTTCTTTATCATTGGTAGGTGCATTATGGTCGCTTGCCCACAGTGATGATTATGCAGAAGGTGCCGCGTAGCTTGAGCATGAACGGGAATGGTCATGCGTCACTTGGAGAGGTACGGGATCGAAGAATCCAAACACTGCCGTAGTAGTGTGTGTTGTAGTTGTGTCTTCAAGGTCGAGTTCAATTTGCCCTTGTTGTGCTAGCTTTATGATGAGCTCCTTGAGGACGAAGAACTTTCCAACCGAATGATTCATGATACAATGATACTTGCATTACCTAGGATTGTTAATACGATTCATTTCTTCGGGGCACTTGCATTCAGGTAACTCAATTACCTTCTTTTTTAGCAAGTTATCTAGCATTGCAACCACGTCAGAGTTAGGAAAAAGGTACGTCTTCTGCTCCAGTTCCCTCAAGGTGTTTTTGTACGTATCTTGGGTACGAGAAGGCCCATATTTCATCTCCTTTGTTTTGCTTTTGGAGGAGATCTTGACGGGCGCGAATGAGGTCTTGATGGGGGTAGTATGGACGATAAAAGCTTCATTGGCAGGTTTTTTCCCAGTCTTGTCTACCTTTGGAGCGAACACCTTATCTTTTTTGAAGTCGGTGATCTATTCTTTCTTCCCATGATTGGCAATACTCAACTCCATGTCATGGGATCGAGTTGCCAATTCTTCAAAAGTTCTTGGTTTTATGTTGTGAAGGATGTAACGTGCACTTCTTAATGGCGGAGGTTTCAGAAAGCCGATCTTTGCAATCCAAATTTAATGAATGCCATTTATTAATGTAGTCGACGACAGGTTCATCCTTCCACTGCTTCGTACTTGTCAGCTCCAGCATGCTTGCGATGCGATGGGTGCTGTAGAAGCAGTTGAGGAATTCCTTTTCAAGCTGGTCCCAGTTGTTGATAGACTCGGGCTCGAGGTCGGTGTACCAGTCAAAGACATCACCTTTTAGCAAGCACACGAACCACTTGACCAGGTAGTCTCCCTCCGTCCCAACATTGTTACAGGTTTCAATGAAATGGGCAATATGTTGCTTAAGATTGCCCTTTCCATCGAATTGCACGAATTTGGGCGGTTGATAACCCCTTGGTATCCTCAAGGCATCAATTTTCTTGGAATAGGGCTTTGAGTACAACACGGAGTTATGTGAGTTCCCTTCGTACTGCACCTTGATAGTGCTTGTGATCATCTCTTGCAGTTGTTGGATAGAGAAAGGTCCCATAAGCGTGGTAGCTCGGTCCACCTCCAGCTTTTCTTTGGCTTTCTCCACCAGAGGCTAATCTTTTTCACCAGTTTCCTCCTTTGGTGGATTAACCTTCCGGTCAGTTTTCTCGTCGTGTTGCGCCTTCAAACGGTTGACGAGTGTAGCAATCTGCAAGTCCTTTTTCCTCCACGGTCTTAGCCTTGCAATGTAGAAATTTTTGAGAGCTTCGGCTTTGATTGTACGTTCTTTGAAGAGAGCTTTGGCAGCATATTAGTCTTCAAAGATTTGGCAAAGGTTCTCTTTTTGTGAGAACTTCGGCCCTTCAATGTAGAAATTGTCGACCTCTATGCTTGTCTTAGGACCTTGTATTTATAGACTTCCTAAGCCATGCCTTTGGGTGGATTTAGCTTTGATTTGTGTTTTGATTCGTCCATGGGAGAATTTAGGCATGTTTTGTGTCTTGTTTTCAACCATTTTCCCTTGCTTGGCCGAAATCTATAGGGCTTGTTGCCTATTTTGTGAGCAATCTTCAATTCTTGCTTGTTTTGTGAAGATGCTTTAGCTTTCTTTCCGATTTTGGGAGCAATTTAGGCCCCTTCCTGATGAGGTCTCACCTTTCAAAGATGATTTTATGTGGTTTTGCTCTCCAACGACAACTTTGTGTGCCCTCCCTCATCAAGGATGATCAGTGTCTGCACTAGTATAAGTTGATTGCGTCTCGTTCTTATGACAAATTTGTATTAGTGCACCTATGCTTATGGTAACTTTGTAGAGGTTTCAATTAATTACTTGTTTGTGGAAATTCACTCTAGATTAATGTGTTTGTCAGTAGAGCAATGTACCCCATTAGAACTCTTGTATTGTTTGTGATGATCAATGAAATACCACAATCATTTCTTGTCAAACAAAAAAAAAAGATGTGTTTTTCCTATCTTACTTTTTTTAATTTTTTTAATTTTATCAATTTCACTTTTTTAATCTTTAAAACAATTGGTTTTATGATTAATTAAGATCCACTTGTGTGCTACACCAACACATTTAGGGGTGGAAAAAAATTCCCGAAAATCCCGAACCGAACCAAAAATATTTCGATTCCAAACCAAAAATTTCCCAAACCGAAATTTCACTATGGGATTGGCTTCTTAATATTTCGGGAATCCCATACTGAACCGAAAATATATATTATTAATTATTATTTATGTATATATATAAATATATACATATTATTATATATATTATTTTTTTAATTATAGTTAGAGTTAATTTCAACCACTGGATTGTTTCAAATTGCTCTGTGTCATCCATTCATTGTTAGGGTTTTAGCCTTCTTTGAGTTCTCTCCATTCATTTCAATTGAAGTCGTGCACCCTCCCTCCCTCAACCACTGAGCCCTCTCCTCTCTAAGAATCTTCTTCATCCAGTGCATTGTGCATCAATTCTCCCCCAAATTAGGTAAATTTTAGAATTAATCTAGGGTTCGAATTCTAATTAGGGTTTGTGAAATTTGTTCATGTTTTGGATTGGATGTTCATGATTCTAGCCCAACACTACTACGAAACCATTTATTAGTGTCGCTATGATAATTGACAAGAAACGTATATTACTGTCGGATATTAAGCAAAATCCAACAAAAAATAGATGCAGTGGCGGATATAATAAGCGACAGAATTGTCAGCGTCACGAAATAAATTTTCCGATAAAAAATACTCTAAAACCGATAGAAATTGTATTGGATATAACCGACAAAAAATATATTAATAATGAATAAATAAGAGCATTTGTTCTCGGATAAAACCGACAACAAATACTCAATAAACCGACAGAGAATTTATTAATAATGAGTAAATAAGAGCATTCTCGGTTGGATAAAACCGATAGAAAATATATTAATAATAAAAAAAATATAAACCACTTTCTGAATCATTTCCTTCCCTTTCAAGTTGGCCTCCCCTACATTCACTGCATTTTCCAACTTTGAGATGTGCAACGTTCCTCTAAGTTACATCATATTCTTCAATTCTTCAAGTTTGTTTCCTGTTTCGAGCTAACTTGAATATATATACATATATAGTTAGACAGAAGTTTGACCCCCAACAATAAAAAAAGGATTGGAAACTAATTGTGCCAAGTCATGGATAAGATCATGCATCCTATACTTTGTGTTGTCTTCAACTGAGCATTCAAAGAAGAACCTGTCTGACAGCTCCTTGAAGTATCGACTTCTAATGTCTTCTGTCCTCTCTCCCACTCTATGCTTGGGTGGTTGTAATAAAAAAAAAATATATATAAAAAGGACAGTTTAAATAAACATAAACAAAACTAATAATTGAATAAATAATACTAAAAATAAAACATATATTCATATGTATATAAGTTTGTTAATTATGTTTATAATCTTTTACTAATTATACAATTTGTAAAAAAAAAAAAAATATATATATATATATATATATATATATATATATATATATATATATACCTACATTCGACTTTCTTTTCATCTTCCTTAATCAAGCACCAATCCTTCATTAAGAGGAAAAATATACAATTTGGGATTTCACAGCTCCAAGTTCTCCTTTGAGGCATTGCTCCTTGTTAATAACACAAAAACATTGGTGATGCATAGTTACAAAAACAAAACCTACATAAAAGCTCTAAACAAAGACCAATTTTCAATTTATGCATAATATTTGATAAGGTATCTCAAGTCAAGATTCAAAATACAAACTCAATTTAATAACATAATCAAAATTTAAAACGCAAACTGAACGTAATACAAATAATTTAAGATGTATTGGCTTCGGAATGGTGCTTCTCGAATTGTTCATCCATGGTAATTGAAGCGGGAAGGAGAAAGAAATGAGGAGAGGAGAAAAGGGGCAAGGAAGGGGGAAGGGAGAAGGCACCGGCGCAAGGAAGAGATGGAGGGGTTTTATTTTGGAAAATTTTCATTATTGTAGGTTAAAACTGACAAAAACATTTTTTAAAATATAAACCGACAAAAAATTTTCATTACTGTCAGTTATAACCGACAAAAAAAAAAGTGGCGGCAAAAATCTCCCCAAAATTTTAAATCCCCCCCCCCCCAAAAAAAAATTTTGTAACGATTTTAAAAAATAAAATAATAATTGTTTGGTTTAATAAATAAATAAATAATATGTATTTAAATAGAATACGTTTTTAAAAATTAAATAAATAATTGTTTGGTTTAATAGATAATAACTCATGTAAAATATGCGATAAAGAAACAAAAAGATAATTGTACAATGAAAATGTCATCACACAAACTAAATATTGTGTAATCAATACTTGAAAAACATAAATAAAAATTTAGCACAAATTACTTTTCCCACTTCAAAATTTAGGCAAATTTAATGAAGATATGTATTCTACGAAAATCACAATTTAACAGTTATTTTAGCTCCGATTTTGATATTTTTTTACAGCTACACTCCTCGGCCCTATAAGAATGCAATGAACGAATTCGATCTTCAATTTAAAATATTTACATTAGTGGATACCACAAAATCTTATTTTATACTTAATGGAAGTATAATATTACCTCTAAGTGTTTGTTTAATCTACCGTTTTGACGCAGTATGTATTCTACGAAACTTTTTTCAACGATCCAACCGTCAAACTTATTTGTACACACTCCGAGATTGCATGCGTAAAACAATATAAAAGACAAACATTCAAAGATTACGTAATGGAACCAAAGTTTTCGACGGTTATAAACAAAAAATCACAATTTAACGGTTATTTTAGCTTCGATTTTGATGATTGTTTACAGCTACACTCCTTGACCCTATAAAAATGCATTGAACGAATTCTATCTTCAATTTAAAATATTTACACTAGTGGATACCACAAAATTTTATTTTATGTTTTTTAATGATCCAACCGTCAAACTTGTTTGTATACACTCTGAGATCGCATACGTAAAAAATCGCAAAAACAAGCATTCAAAGATTAGGTAATGAAACAAAAGCTTTCAATGGTTATAAACGGAAAATCACAATTTAACGGTTATTTTAGCTCCAATTTTGATGATTTTTTACAGCTACACTCCTCGACCCTTTAAAAATGCAATGAATGAATTCGATCTTCAATTTAAAATACTTACACTAGAGGATAAATCTTATTTTATACTTAATGGAAGTATAACATTAACTCTAAAGTGTTTGTTAAATCTATCAATCTGATAGGATATGCATTCTACAAAAATAGTTTCAACGATCCAACCGTCAAATATGTTTGTATATAATCCGAGATAGCATGTGTAAAAAATCGCAAAAAAAATAAAAAAATAAAAAATAAAAAAATAAAACATTAAAAGATTAGGTAACGGGACCCAAAATTTTGATGGTTATAAACAATAAAATTGAAAATAATATAATATTTTGACACAATTTGTGTCGGATATAACTACCAGAATTAGTATAAAAATTTTGAAATATTTGTGATGGTTATAACTGCCAGAGTTAGTATAAAAAATTCGAAAATAATTGACAGATTTGACATATTACTTACTCATGTCGGATATACCTGCCAAAATTGGTTAAAATTATTTAAAAAATGTATCTAATGGAGTTAAGGGCCCACTTCATTATTTTTGTCAGATATAACCGATAGCATTACTTTATTTTCCGACACTTTTTAAACATGTTCTCGGAAAACATTTTATCCAATAGTAACAGTATAAAACCGTCACCACTAACCGGCACAATAAGCCAATGTTAAAGTAGTGCTAATTTAATTTCTATATTTATGTTTACCATTAGGTTAGGCGATCTTTTTCGATGATAAGATGCAGTGGTAATTAAGGAATTAGGATCGGAAACGCTATGAATTGCACTAGTGTTGCTGCAATGTTTGTATGCTGCTACACTACTGAAGGTTATATTAGCTTACTGTCTCTTTAAAAACTTTGCAAGATTGTTTTCTTTCTTATTTTATGATAATGGTTAGTAAATGTTGTATCTGTTTCTTGCAGTTAGGCGTTGATCCCCCAACAAAAGTCCCTACTCTGCAGCAAACATGGGATAATTTAGTCGCTCGTGTCAGTTTCTTATTTTCTGACGAGGTTGGTAAACAGTTAATACATGTTCTGCAACATATAAGTGTGTACATTTAATTTTGCAAAAAGCATATGATGGTTACCTTTCTTAATTGGACAAGAGTATAAACTTTTTCTTTGACCTAGCATCCCTGTTATTTCTTTGAATTTGAGAGCTTTGGAACCCCTTTCTGCTTATCTATATCACAGTCGTGCTCCAACTGTATGCATTAACATATATGGACGTTGAAACTGTGTTCCTAAATCTATCTGTAGTAACTCACGCTTAAATTCTCATGTCAGAAGTGTAATCTTAAACTGATATACCAGAGAGAGAGAGAGAGAGAGAGAGGAGGAAGAAGAAGAAGCAGAGCTCTTGACTTGAGTAATATGGAAAACATTACATGTAGTTGGAAGTCTACAGTATCCAACTGTGTTATAAATTCATACAATGTCTTGTTTTCTTCTCCTGCTACTTATCTCTCTCAATCTTGCTTTTTAATAGGATTTAGAGAAAGCTATTGCAGATTCATAATTTCATATTTGAATTTGGGATTCCTGATTTGTCCCGAAATCTCGAAAATATTTCGGGATTCCCAAAAATTTGATTTAAGATTGGTCTTTAGATTCCCGTCTCAAAAAAATTCAGTTTGGGATTTGGGATACCAGTTTCGGTTTGGTATCTCATACCGAACCAACCCTAAACACACTAATAGAAATTTAACAAAAAGGTAATAAGATGACCAAATTGAGTTGTGAGATTCATTTTCAGGGACCAAATTAACGAAATTTCTATTTCATGCACCATTTTAATTGGAATGTCTAATTTCAGAAACCAATTGTGATAAAAATCAAAAGACCTATTATATTCTTTTATTGAATTCAAGGATTTTTTTTATTTTTGTTACATTGAAACTCTAAATTAGCATACTCCTAGTCATCTTCATACTCACTCTCATTACTGGACTAACCTAGTGGCTTTGAATTCCAAAGTCTTTCCACAAAATATAAACAATGACCATTTAAAATTTTGAATGTTCATTAAAAAAAAAAATATATATATATATATATATATATATATTTTTTTTTTTTTTTGAATTTTGAATTTTCTAATGACATGGTTTTCATGTGATTACTGTAGTAGCTAATTTTGCCGTCTTTAGTCGTGATGAAACTGTGCCTACAAAATAATAAACACCTTTGATTAAGGTCAAAGCCTCATGCCCCTACGAGGTGGGGAGGGGGGAAGGATTTGGTTAATGCATCTCCGATGCCTACATCAGTTTTTATGAAAAAGACTGAGTGTTTAGGGCTTAATTGCATAGCTAAAAGCATGCTAGAATTTGGTTGAGATGGGGTATTTATCAGTGTTCTAAAAATCGGCCAAGGTGGCCCCTAGGCGCTAGACGGTGGAGGATTGATGCGATTTAGGCCGAAATGTGGAGAAAAATCGGGCAGGGGTTAGGCGGGCTATGCGGCTAGGTGAGTTAGGCAAGCTAGGTGGGGGCTAGGCAGTTCCATTGTTTGTAATTTTTTTTTTCAATTAAGTTAAAGGGTTTTCTAAATAACCTACTTAATTAGTGAATTTTCAAATTTGGTTTTTGGTTTTTCTTATTTTTTTTGCTGCATTTGTTAGTGAGGATGGCAATATGGCTTAAGTTTTAAGTTTTAACTTTCCTAAATTCTCAATACAAGTATATTTTTATTTTTTAGAGTGTAAGTAGGCACTTATTTATATGTTATATAATATATTTAATTAAATCTGCCTAGTCCACCTAGGCCCCGCCTAGCCGTCTAGGCACTAGGCCTCAGCCTGCTATCGAACTAGCACCTAGCATTTTTAGAGCCTTGGTATTTATAGGGATAAACGTGGCAACTTCATGTTGATCAAGGTGTATCATCTGCATGATGGATGAAGAAAGAATAATCTTAAAGATATTAATTATGAGATAATACCTTGGGATGATGATGTGGTTATCCTTGATTGATTGTGATGAGGATTCCTTACTTGTTTGAGTTCATCTTCAATTAGGAGAGTATTCTAGGAAATAAAGTTATTTCCTAATTTGTTGTAGATTATGCACTTTGACTTGGAAATAAAGTCTCCTAGGAAACAAAAACCAAATGCCACCAAAACTTATTTAAGTTTACCTTAAGTAGAAGATCAATTAAATTGGAAAGCAATTTTTATCCCAACAAGAAAGAGAGAAAACCAGATAAAATTGTACCACATCCCCTGGTCTTCTTCTTTGCTTGCCTTACGGGGAGTTGAATTGCCGTCGTTCTTTTTCTCCGTGTTGTAAAGAGGTAAGAAAAAAAATTCATTCTTTGACTTTTTTAAATATTTGGAGTTGATTTGGAGGCACGAGGATGTGAAAATCGTGGCTGGGAGCCCCGGTACCACTGCATGAAGTCGACTCGACTGAGCCGAGGTGCTGACTGGGGCTCGGTGACACGGCTGGTTGGGGCCAAGAGCTGACTCGGCTCGGGCTGAAGACTAGAGGCCAGCGCGCTGGGCTTAGTGCTGAGCTGAGCCTGGCTGATAGAGAGCTGGGCCTGTCGGCCTGGCTGCGATAAATGACAAGAGGTGTGGGCCTCTGTTTTGGGGGCCGAGAAGAGAGGGAAGGTGAGAGATATGACATGTGCACCTGGCGAGGGAGAAGGGTGGCAGAAACCTCTTGCCTGCGTTGACCAAGAAAGATGGAAGAGACATGTTTGGGCCTCCGCTCTCTTAGTCGAGATAGAGAGATAAAGGGGGAAGACGCTGGGCATACCCCATGGTCTTGGGCCGTGGGTGCTGAGTTGCGCCCTGGTGCTCCTGCTTCATATGTAGATATATATGTTCTTTTCCCATTCGAATTGTCTTCTAAATACTTTTCCTTGTGTTTTCTTTGCAGGAATTCTTTAAGATGCCTCTCTCCAGTCATAAGGGTGATGAATATCCACTGCCATTGTATCGCCAATGGGGGTCCTCTTCTGATAAGGTAGGCCACTTCAAGGTTGCTCACGTCAAGATTTACTATGATGACCTATTACAAGACTTCCTTGAGACGTATCGGTATGCGATCCCACCTAGCGTTCTCGAGAAACGGGTGAAGGAACGGAGCAGCCATAAACTGGGTAGTGAAGAAAGCTGGAAAAGAGCCATCAAGTTTCATCCTTACTACTTCGTGTTGGGATTCACCTTTCTCATGTCGTGCTTCATTCGAGAGGTAATATGCTCCTTGAAGTATGCTCATGATTAGTGTTCTCCAAATGTGGTTTGCATGATGGTGGGATTTTTGAATCTGAGCAAGTTCTTCTACCTAGGCTTTACCATTGATGAGTTTTAATATTCTTTGACATCAACCTTATTGAAGGAGTTGGACAGTTAAGAGCCCGTCATAGGCTCTTTGATCTCTCAAGCAAGGGGGCCATAGATATCTTAGAGATCAGCAAAGAGTAAGCATCCGACTCATCGCTTTAGTTACACGTTCCGACTACCTTTATTGATGGTAAGTGAACTGCTTCATCATTAGTCTGCCATATGCTTTTGTTGAGCTGCACTTGACTTCAAATACTGAATATCCTCCTTTCTTTATGTAGATTCGAAATTCCGCTAGACTCTAAAAGCCATGTCGGATATGAAAAAGGTGCATAACGCCTTATGCATTCTTGTTGGGTATGGTGAGTGGTGTTGGATGCTCAGTTTTTTTTGTCAAGAAAGAGATGGAAAGAAAAGGTCTTCACAACTTGCTCGATAGTCACCAGCTAGTAAGAGGTCAAAGACTTTCTCCGTTGCCCGTGGGAGCTCGACCATTGTTGAAAAACTTGTCATCGATATGTTTTCTCCCAAGGGGTAGAAAGAGATTGCTGACACTGTTAGAAAATATCCTGGGCTAGCACAGCCTAAGCCACGGTTAGGCGCTAAGTGGCTGGCAACCGCCATAATTAATCATCGGTATTTGAAAATTAAGAAAAAACGTTTAGACATGCTTGAGCACCTGCTTAGCCTGTCTAGGCACCCACCTAGTCCGTCTAGAAGTCCACCTGGACCCGCTTGGGCACCCACTTAGGTCGCAACTCCCACTTAGAAATAAAATAGGTAAATTTCATTTTGCATTTTATTTTTTTAATAAATTGTAAGAGACTTGTTGAATATTTGGATGAACACTCATTATATTCTAGTTCCCATGTCTTCAATATGTTTTAATATTTTCTAATATATATTTCATCCTATTTGTCAATTTATATATCCCAATGCAACTATGTATTTTTTAAGTACAAACAAGCACTTATTTATATGATATATAATAAGTTTGCTAAAATCCGGCTAGTCTGCCAAGGCCCACGCGTATGCCTTGCCTAGGTGCTAGGCTCTAGTCTGCCACCTGATTAGAGCCTAGTGTCTTTCAGAACCTTAACTACTGAGTCTGTGTTTACAAAGCCTACTGCACTAAATGAGGCTAAAACTTTAGTTGAGAAGATCACCCAACACAAGTTATGTGTTGCCCCCAACCTCCGGGTCTATGTCGAGACGTCTGTCTAGATTTAAGTCTGGTTCTGCTCCTTGAGGCTCGCCATTATGAAGAATAAAAAGGTGAAATTGTCTGCTAAGAAGGCACCTAGGTCTGATTCTCCTCATGTCACCACGCCTGCTCTGCCTACTAAAGAAGAAAATGTTCCCAAATGCAGTTATAAAGAATCTACTGAGTCTACTTATAGAAAGTTTCATGAGATTTATGCACAACTTAAGGATAATCTGCTCGAGAACCATCTTCGTACGTCGTGTTTGTTGAGAATGTTGGAAAACCAGTTCACTTGGGTTATTTCGCAAAGCGTCCTGCCGAAGAGCGAAAAGTCTCCCAGCTTGCTACTATATAAAAGACTTCACCTTGGCTACTGAGGCTTGTCTTGATTAGGATGCAGTTCATGTTGCTATGGAGGTTGAGGCGGTAATGGTAGCAAAAGCTTGTCCAGGTGCCAAAAAAAAAAAAAAAAAAAAAAAAGAAAAGTTGGAGTCTAAGCTCACTGGTTTTGATGGGGTTCAATGTCTCTGTCCCTACTTCTATGCAACTGGAAGCCAATCACTAGAAAATTGAGGATCTGAAGTTCAAGCGTGCGACATCTCGAGGGTTATTAGAAGCAACAGATAAGGATATTGACCTCAACCTACTGAAGATCCAGGAGCTTGAGTGTGTCAATTTGGACCTTTGTTCTTCTAGCTTTGGCAATGATCAAGAACTTAATTCTTTTTTCCAACAAGATCGGTTATCTCCAAAAGATTTCCAGCAAGTTTGAGTCCAAATAAATAGAGTTACAAGCCCTACTGTCTGCTAGTGAAGACTTGAAAAATGACTTCAAAGACCTGCAAAGCGCATATACTGGCCTTATTGAAGAGAATGAGCAGTTATTGAAGAAAATGAACAGTTGAGGAATGAAAAGATAGGTCACGAAAGTGTTATTGCTTAGGTGTAGGCTGACTTCTACAAGTTAGGTCATGCTGATCATCTCCAGGGTAGGTTGTCGGATTATGATTTTTCTGATAATGATTTCTCCATTTTCCTAAAGTTGCTCGAGTTCTCCTTCAAGGTTGTCATTGATGAGCAGTCAAGGATCATGCTGCTCGGGTTGAGGCAGTCGAAGATGAAGCGACGAAAGATGTTGCTGTTGAGGGCATGTCAACTGAGTAACCAGGAGTTGCACAAGTTATTGATGAGTAGTCTTCTAGTTTGGCTTAGAAACTTTTTCTAAGGGAGTTGCAAAAAACATACTAAAATTTGGTGAATATGAGGTATTTATAGAGAAGTGGCCGACCTAAGTGTAGGATTTTTCCGCGATAGGCAGAGTCGTTCACACCATATTATTGCAAGCATTCTTCTCAATATCCAGGTGATCAACAATGTGTTTGATTTTTAATTTCGACTAATAATCCAAGTCAAAGAATATGATGTTTTTCGTCCAATTTGGAGGTTCCACTAATCTTGATCCTTTCATAAATTGGAAAGTATTCAACTTGGAGAATATCTCATCTCCAAACAATTCTCTTGGTCTAGGTTGATACTTTGTTGTCCCATCAAATGCTTCACACTTGCTACGCACTTGTGATCCCAGGTAAGCCATCTTTGGTGACCCAAGTAGCATACTATTTAGCTTGCCAAAAGGATGATGTGTCCTTGCCGCATATTGAACATACCATATAACCTTTAGTGCTTCATCTGGGTAAACATATAATAAGCTAGGAAATCATTAATTGTCCACATAACTGCTACTTGTAGAGTGAATATTTGCCTAGTGGACTTGTCGTAGGTCCATACATTATTTGTCCATAAATACATCGACTCATTAATTAACAACCGCAGATAAACATCAATGGGGTCACTAGTGCTCGGAGCCCTAGTATTAAAAGAATCATGATTGTAAATTCTTTCTTTATGCACCTTCAGGGGCAAGTTATAGGAAAGAACGACCACATGCCAAATTTGACATTTCTTGGCTTCATGGCAAAAAATTGGTATAGGTTTTCTTTCCACAATTTGCCGTATAGCGGATGCCGTAGAACATCGTCATCAACTTGTTCCTCCTTATGCCACCTTATATCACATGCAGTGTGTGTCGACATGTACATTCTCTGTAATCTTAGCTTAAGTGAAAACTAACGCAATGTCTTATTCATAATCTTGTCCTTTCAGTATGGTTGGCTCATTGCATTTGGGACAATTGTCTAGCTTCTCGAATTCATTATAAAACAATGCATAACTATTTTTGCATGCATAGATCTTGCCATATCCTAACAAGAGATATTTCAACATCTTTTTTCGAGCCATAATGGTTTACAAGAAATGCATTTGATTTCGGAAGCATACGTTTAACAATCCTCATCAACATATCATGGTTCCTATTGTTCATATTACAATTTACTTTCATGTGCATCGACTCTACAATGATTGGCTAGCACAGAAAAATCTTGACAACCATGGTACAATTCTCGTTGAGCTTTCTTCAACAACTTATCGTACTCGAGTCTGTGGCTGGCCCTTCGTCTATATTGAACGAAGCAATAGGAAAAGCATCATTCAATATGTCCACTACTTGGTCGTCATCAACACGGTCAGATGAAGAGGGTTCATGCCTAACTATCCCACTGCTAGAATATGTTGATGCTATAATGGTGATTTTCCTTAATAAGTCCAACTGGAGTAAGTGCATACCATCCATTTCATATAAAAATGATATCGAAATTCGTTCAGTGTCATCCAAACACAGTTGTTATATTTCACAGTAGGACACGTCATACGATTCTGAGCACTAACATGATTCTTTGCAAATTGAATAAATTTTTAATCCCATCCAAATATTAGCCATCATAATAATTTGATATATGCTTCATCGTCCCCTTATGCCTCTGGTAATGATCCTACCTTATTTAAAATGCACTTTCTGTGCAGCGGTTTGCGATCATGCGACTACTTCTGATCATAAAAAATTCAACAGCATCTCCATAGGGTCTTGTTTGGGCCCAAAATAATATTATTGGGCCGAGCGTCGGTTTATGTTCGGCCCAAAGCTTTTCCAAACGTACTATGGGTTGTCTAGTGGCCATAAGCTGCTCAGATAGGGCGGTCGAGTCCTATTGCAAGAAGGAGTGATTTGGATAAGAGCGGATGGGTCGAAATCCTAGTATGATAAGGAGTCTCAATGGAGTGAGGACGCTGAGATTTGAGAAGTGAAGGTGGTCAGATAAAAGAGTTTGGTTCAAAGTCCTAGTAGGAGTAGGATTGGCCGAGCCCTGGTAGAACTAGGACGAAGAATCCTAATTCAAGTATAGTTCTGATTCGGCCAAGATGAGATTGGCTGCTATAAATAGGAGAGGGATGCGTCATTCGAAAGCCCTCCAATTCAACACACAAATTGCCATGCACAAACCTCTCAAACATCTTGAGATTTTTTATTTTCTTTTTCCGCCAACACACCCTCAGTTTGGATAAAAAGCACTGTGAAGGCAATTGGCGAACATCTTCAGTTTGGATAAACAACACTATTGCTGTAGAATCAGCCGACCAAGGAACACCTTCAGTTTGGATAAACAGCACTGCATCGAGGCTGACTGGTTACCTATCCAAGTCACGGTCGAGAAGGGTTTCCGAATCCTTATTGGCAGAGGTCATCTTATTAGCCTTCTCGGCGAAGTAAGGTGTTACAAGTTACTACATTCAACACATTGAACGCCGAGTGATTTTACGATTGGATACTCACAAGTGAGTTTCAGAGTTCGGCATTCTGACGGTCGAACCACATTTACCATCAAGACATACATCTCTTTTGAGTACCTGTGCCTATATAGTTTGGAGCCAGTTGACGTGCTTATACTCTTACGAATATAATCACCATGACCGAACCCAACGCCGACGATTCGTGAACTTCGTAGAACTAGCAGCCTGGTCTTCAGGCTCGAGAACCTGAAGGCCGAGACGTGTTCCTTCCTTGGTCGCAGTTGCAAGATCAAGAAGTCAGTAGCGCGTTCAATGCAACATCAACAAATTTTACTCCTCGGCAGAGCTCGGCCGACGAGTTGGCACGCCCCGCATCAACCGAAAAACATAGTTAGCTCATTAGTTATTCAACCTGCGTCCCACGTAGGCTTGTTAGATTTTAGGGCCAACAGGTCCTCCAAGTGCAAGATGTAAATATTATAAACAAATATTTGTACGCGCTTAAAGACAATCGGGGGATACAACCAGATTTTCCACGGTCGAAACTTAGCCATGTTCACCACAAACCTTAAACACATACTAGTGTACTCTCGAACTGTCTGAACTGGACAATTCAAAAATCAGTTAGATCGCAGAGCCGCATACTGATTGAAATTTTAACATATTTCACACCACGGTTTTCTAGCCTAATGCTGCACAAATTAAATTCACCTAAGCTCCATATATTTCAATAATACACAAACTCAAAATTTCACATAACTTACTGTTCCACACACACACACATACACAATATATATATATATATATATATATATATATATATATATATATATATTACAATTAAATAAATTAAAACATACTAACTTATAATTAAGAGACAAATACATACCTTTTCTTTTTACAATCCAATCACAAACTATAACAATCAATTAATTAATCACACAATTAAATAAAAAAATTAATAAATAAAAATAAATAAACTCGTCAATTGGGAGAGGAAGAGATGGAGGAGGGTGTGAGTGTGAGAGATAAACTGTTTTGCAAAAGCGGCAACGGCGGCGGATGGTGGAAGAAGAAAAGAAAAAAAATAGGGGATAAAGAAGTTACAGACCATTTTAATGTATAAGAGTTAGCCCGACGGGTTTTTTTACCGGTTATTGTGAGCCCTTGACAAACTGCATGAAGACTTTGCCCGATGAAATGAGCCGTTGAGTCAAAGATCGAAAGTCGATGAACCTGTATTTCTTTGGGCAAACCCTTACAAATCAAGCGTAATTTTTCCCATGTGGGCGCCTAAAGTTTGTCCGACAATTTTGTCCTTACGCTACGAAAAACATCTCTTCGCGTAGACTTTGGGTAAACCTTAAATGTTGCCCATCTTTGGGCTACTAATCGAAAAATTGGTCGAGTAAAATCCTTTTACCTGACGATTTGATTTGTCGAGCCAAATTTCATTTCGTAGGCCAAGTACAAATTTTGGTAGTGTATGTAAAAGAAATCTGATAACAACAATCATTTAACATGAATATTTCCTTGCAATGAATGTATATACTTTAACAATAGTGTCTTCGGAACATCCATGTAGCATCCAGAGTGTAACTAACCAGCGCAGGATAGCCAAGTAGTTGGGGACAAATTTGAAATTCCTTGTCTGTATTTCACACGGCACGTCTTGGGTTTGATTACAGGTGTTAGTGAATTACTCGATGGTGGCCAAAAGGAAGCTGAAATGTCTTTGTGAGTTTTTATAGTCTCCAAAAAGGTGAATAACCGTGGTGAAGCCATCAACTGATTTTTTTTTTTTTTTTTAATAAAAAAATCCAAAGTGTGACCATGCGGTGACATATCATTTGTTGAAGCCCTTGGGTTAATTTGAATTTTTAGGTTATGACAAATGGATTTGGGAACTGCGATGTTCCTTCGTTTGCTGACTTCCAAGTCTTTCCACAAAATATATGCAAGGAACGACCAACTAATTTGTCAGGTTATGAGAACCACCATGTTCCTACCTTTGTTGACTTCCAAGTCTTTGCACAAAACATATACAAAGAATGACCAACTAACTTGTAATCGCGTATTCTTTACACGTAGTTCCAAATCATTTGTTGTCTATAAGAAGTTGATGACTACCTATACATATAAACATTGGCGAAAACAATATATATTATTCTTTTGGTTCTGGATTGGCACCATATTAGAAAATTCATTACTTGTATAAAAATATAGGATGTAGATCCACTCCGGATCCTTCTCTGGCGACCCTACGGACCACATCATTGTGGCCGCTGATAAAAATTGTGAGCGTCTTTCAGTCGTGGATGTCTTTCAGTCGTGTATAAAAATATACTTGAGATTGTGATATAAGCTTAGTGGGGAATGATAAGTACACACTATTCTTCTCTTCATACATAAATTTTTATTTTTGGTTATCAAATTAAATAAATTAAACAGAAACAATAAATAAATTTAAACATATATCTCAACTTGTAGGAAAATAATGTAACGATGTCTGCAAGTTGGAATGGTGCTTCCGGTTTCTATATAAAATTTCACAATACGAACTTGAAAAATTAAAATCCAAATATTTTCCCAAAAATTGGAACGTAAATTGAAATGTATTTTTCAAGAATTCTAAATTTTCGATCTGAATATTTTTTAAGGGTTCTGAACTTTTTCAAATAAAAAAACTTCCGAGATATTCCCTTCTTTTTAGTTATTTACTCAAATTATATATTATGTAATCAACGTTTGTATTTTATTGTTAGTTTTGGATACATTTTGGTCATTGTTTTTATAAACATACACTTGTATATTAAAATGTGTAAGTATATTTTAAAACTAATTGAATTTGTACATAAACATATATATATATATATATATATATTTTTTTTTTTTAACAAACGATATTATCTACACTAAAGGGAGGAGGTAGACTTAGCCTCAAAATGGGCTAGCAAATAATGTGGTTCAAATTCGTTTTTAGCGAGAATCGATCATGAGACCTCTCACTTACAAGTAAAAATGAATATCACTATACTGTAGTACTAAATGGCACATAAGCATATAATGGGGAAAAAAAAACAATAAATTGCATACACTTTCCTTAAAAGAAATTGCATGGATTAGAAATATTCAAAAACTTATAAAATATATGAATTTTCGAATTATGTTCCAAAATTACCAGATTATTCCGACTCGAAATTTTCGAATATGCCGAAAAACACTCCTAATTGTAATTATTATTTCCCGCTAGCATACTCCACACACTTTGTAGATAAACATTATTTATTTTGTTTTTTTAATTTGAAGGAGAGAGGATCAGAGAGGGAGAGATAAGTAGAGTGGGGAGAGTTTTATTTTTTATTTTTTTAATATTGTAATATGTTAGGATCATATGTGGATGAGGTTTTTTGAAGAAAAAAAAATTGATATGTAAATTAGTATGTGGGGGGATATCTAAATTGTCTTTTCAACTTACTTTGGTTGATAAACAAAGTTTTGTTAATAGGTAATTTAGATTCAGGTTAATATTTCTCTCATGATTCATTGTGACACAATTTTTACTTTTAATTTGCAAATTTAAATATCAAAAATGATTGTGAGGCTTAATTCACTCCCTTATCCTTTAAAAATATCAAGCACTGTTCACTTAATTAAATAAATAAAAATAAAAAAGTAATCCGGCCGTCTATCCAACGAAGGGTTGCAGATGTTTCCAGGAACCAACCCAGCAAATACAAAAGCAAGATATATAAATAGCTACTCATGTATATGTTTTCAGACCCATCAAAGAGAATTGCCTATTTGCATATTGCAAACCTCTAATTAGATCAAAATGTTTGGGGGCAAGAAAGGAATAAAAGTGAGACTGACAGAAGATGAAGTGCTAGCGATAGCAAGGAGGAGGAAAGCCATAGAAGATCAGAAGAAGAAGGAAGCGTTGGAGAAGGCTAGGAAGATAAGAGAAGCAAAGGAGAAGAAAGAGAGGGACAAGAAGCTTGTACAGAATGAGTTGTATAGGAAAATTGAAGAGAAGAAAAAAATAGAAAGAGACATAGACATGCTGAGGCGCAAGCTCGCAAATATGCCCAATTAATCTATGATCCACTCTCTGAAATTTGCAGACTCCTTCCAAAGTTGTTTTACTTTTGTTTACTTTTCCTTGGCTGATTTTTTTTTTTTTTCCCTCCTTTGTTATTGGCTGATTATGTACTATTAATTGAAGTAAAGCAGCATATTTGACGGACTAGAGTTGAGCTCTTTGCATATTTTGCATCAATTAATTTTCCGCACCAGAAAAGAAAAAATGTAAATAAAAAGTATGTTGGTTCATTAAGCCTGATATCCCTCAAAGTTAGAAGAAATTTTTGCAAAACTGCCACTTGATCTATGTCAAATATTTCAAATCCAAAAGTTCTTCAGTATTGTTAAAAATCCCACTCGAAGAAAGATCAAATTAAAGTAAACAAATACATAAATAGAGACTAAAATATGGGATAAAAGAAATGTCCCCCTTGTAAGAAGCAAAATTCAGACTCTTTGGTTCATAAATACATAGAACATACTCATACCATACTTATGTCACTTGGTATCGGATGCCCGTCTATATGAATTAACATTTTCAATCATCTCACGATTCTCTCTTTTGTTAGTCTTCTTGTCCAAATATTTACCATTATTCTCGAATTACTTGGTAAAAACCACGTGTACTTATTCACCTATGTACGATTAAGCTCAAAACTACACAATTCCATTACCATCGTTTGTAGAACATTCAACAGCTTCAATCAACTCTCTTTTCATGAGCAAATTCTCATATAATTCTTCCCATTACATTTCTCATTTCATATGTATAAATCAATCAATACGCATTCAAACCTTCACAATAACTTTCCAACAAATATTTATCAGATAGAATACATAAACATCCAAATGAAGGGGTTAGGATCGGGTGCCACCCATTTTATAAGATCCATTCCATAACTTTTCCAATTATCCGAATTATCCATATTTCAATTTATCGTTCATAAATCATTCTTGCAAAAAATTAGACAAATTCAAAAATATAAGACATTCATTTGTACTGAAGAAAATGAACAAATGCGATTTTGCAAAGAAATACTAAATGACTATCAATTAATTTAACATTCATATGGCGTTGAAATTAGATGGTTTTTAGTAAACATAATCTTTGAATGAAGGCCTAAAAGATAAATAGTTCGGATTGTAAAAATAATGCAGAATGAGCCCTCCAAAATGAGTGTCAAGGATATGTTGTCCCCCAATTCTAACTTATATTGATATATATAATCAACCACCGTAAAGGTTCCCCAAGGATCCCTACCTCAATTCCGATGCTACTAATTAAATCAAAAGACCCCTACTATATATATCATAGCTCCATATATATGTCTCAACCATGCTGGTTGCGTCGTCCTGTCAAACTTCAACCTTTCTTTCGGGTAAATTACACAAAACTACCTCAACTATAAGTCGAACCACAATCTCATACCTTATGTTTTAAACATTGCAATGTCATACATCAACTTGTGAATTCATTGCAATCTCCGACCTTATTAAATTTTTTATCAATTTGATTGTTAAATAATGATGTGGCAAGAGCAGGGTCCACTCATTCTCCAACTAAAATATAAAAAAACTAATTAATTATTAATTTTTATTTAACAATTAAAGTTAATTTAAAAAAAAATTAAAAATTAAAAATTAAAAAAAAGAAAGAAAAAAAAGAAAAAAACCTCTCTTCCTCACCCATTCACTCTCTCTCCTCTCACTCGTCTCCTTCACTCACTCCCTCTGCTCTCACCCCCACCTCCGTTCCCCTTCTTCCTCCACTCACTCCCTCCTTCATCCCTCTTCTTCCTCCCTCACTCCCTCCTATGTCCCCCTTCTTCCTTGTCTTCCTTAAACACACGAAACTTCGTGCGCCGATCTCTAGCGAGATCTCCCTCGACCTCAATGCTCCCTCCACCGCCCACTGGACCTCCCACTCCGGCCACCTCATTGAGTTCCACCACACCGGCTGAAACGCCGTCATTGATGGCCAAAAGAGAACCTCAGCAAACTCTAGTTGGTGTTGCAGGAAATGCCTTAGATCTGGGCTGAGTCGGGTCATTTGGTGTACTTTCTACAGGCTCATATCTGCACTTTCAGTTGGTGTTGCAGATTCGGCACACCTTTGGACGACCGGAGCAAGGCGAAGAAGACGAAGCAGAGGAAGGTGAAGAAACCTCAAGGTTGATCTCTCTTACGCACCGCTTCACCGTTAGCACGACTAGGCCTGGCAATTTTTGTTATGACCCGTTAACCCAACCCGAAACGACACCAAACTAACAGACTTTCAGGTTGACACGATAATGAATAGGGTCGTTATCGGGCGATAAGCACTTGTTAAGATAATGGTTCAGTCCATGTATGCACATGGGTAACTTGTTACATGATAAGAAAAATATTAATTTTATACCATTAAAAAGAAATACTACAATTAACAACGGTAGGATTTAATCTGAACTGAACTGAAAGTTAATATATATATATATATATATATATATATATTAAAATAAATTTAGAAAATAGATGACCGTTGGTTCGTCTGAGATTTAATCTCGGCCGTCCAATGTTTTTCTCAGCCCTAAATCAGACTCTCTCTTATTCTTAAAGGCTCGAATTGAAACAGCCGTTCTTTCTGCCTCTCGAACTGAACTCTCGAATCTCAGTCTTGAACGTCAACTCCTAGCTAGCCACGAGTCCACAACCACCCTCTCTAGTCTCCCTCCACCACACCACTGTCACCACATACGACTTAATAACCCATCACCAGTCAATCTGCTGCTTTTGTCTCTGATTCTCTCTCTGGATTGAGTGAATCTCGATCCTTAATCAAGGTAGTGGTTGATTCCTTCGAATTACTTTCAAAATATAAGTTTTGCTTCAAATTAGTTTTTGAATTAAGATTGGTTTCATTTCTTCAATTTGGGTTTTTTAGTTTTTAGGGTTTGTGAAAATGGGGTTTTCATTTCGAATTAGTTTTTGAAGTAATATTTATGTGACAATGTGGTATGTGCAAATTTAGAAGAAAAAAAAAATTACTTAACGGGTCATTATAGGTCGGGTCATTTTACATGTTGGGTAAAATGACCCGACCTGTTAAGAACCCATAAAGATAATGGGTGTGAGATGGTCCTACCCATGAAGATAATAGGTGTTACACGAAAACGACACAAACACGGTAAACATGACCCGTTTGCCAAGCCTAAGCACGATGTTGTCCTCGTTGTCGTTGTTGAAGGAGTTAGTGGCGCCGGCGTGTATGATCCGCACAAGCTTTGGTTGGACTTGGAGAAGAGTGGCCATGGCTGCCATTGTTTCTCTGCAAGTGAGAGGAGAGAGAGAGAGAGTGAGTGAGGGAGACGAGTGAGGAGAGAAAGAGAGTGGGTGAAGAAAAAGGTGATGAGCCCATTTTATACTATATATTTTCCCCTATTCTTGGTATATTTTGGTTATTATTTTGGTGAGATTTGGTTGCTTTGTTATGTATTTTCAATATAGGACGTGCGAACTTATTTGAAGCATAAAATAATCAAACAGTGGAATTTTTTAGTGATCCCAATTGGAGCAGGTTCGTGAATCTGTCAAAAGGTTGTTTCAGAATTTCATAATTTTATTCTGAAGCATTTGATCATGGCAAATTAATTTATGCCCAGCGCACAGTGCTGGCAAATTGAGCTACATAGCTTGTTTGTGATTTTTGGGCTGGAAGACGACGAATTTTGGACTTAGGCTCTTCTTGGAACTTGAAGAGGAAGTCCTAATCTTTAATTCAAGTCATATTAGGCCTGTTTTGGAGCCCTAAAAGTCCATAAACATGGCTATTTCTCTACTAGGCATATTTTCTAGTCAGATTCAGAGTGTGATTTTAAGTTATCCTTTTATTATTTTATTTCCTAGTTTTTAGAAAACCTTTATCTACGAGGTATTTTAATTTGTAGTAATATAAATAAGGTTTTTTAGTCATTAGGGTTCTATACGCGACATTGAGAGAACTTAGCAAAGCTTTGGAGAATTTCAGACATTTTACCTACAACGTGTTTTCAATCTGATTTCTAGTTAATGATATTTTCTTTAGTTTTTATTATGAGTATGCGTAACTAATTCCTATTGCTAGGGCAAGGTCATGCGCCTTAGCATGAATATATGATTTTATTAATTTGCTTATGAATTGATGCATGCTTGCTTTGAATTATTAATCACTGCGATTAAACTATCTATATATTTTAATAATTGATCACCATTAGGATATTTAGACAAGTAATTTGATGCAATTTTTGTTGGAACATCACCCTGAAATTGAGGAGGGCTTCTTGTGATTAGTAATTGTAAGTTCACTTAAGGCGAACATCATGCTCTTAAGGGTTACATGGTTATTCAAAGGGTTTTCACAAAGCTTAATGGAGTCTTACATATTTATATTTGATCTGAATATCACAGCGGGTTGCATGTTAAATATACGTTTTTGCTTAAACATCACGAGGAAAATATGCATAGGAAAACCTAACCTTCAAAGTATGTATGTGGAAATTCATAAGTAATTGGTAAAATTGCATAGGATCGTAACAGTGATAGCTAAACCTTAGTCTTTCCCATAATTTTTTTAATTTAAAAAATGTTTTCCTGCTTTGTTGTCCTTATTACCAAATTTCCAAATTCCTTTTATTGGTAATTTAATCTTTTAAACTCAAAATCTCAAATCTTTGATAAAAATCTGTTTTAATAGTTAATTAAGAGTTAGTTTAATTACAAGTTAGTTAAACAATCATTTGGGACAACGACCTTGCATGAGCGATTATACTACAATTACCATTGGAGGAGCTACACCCACGACTACAGTGGGTTGTAGCCTAGGGAGGATTTTAACAAATTGCAGCTAAAATAGTTTATATATGAGGTTGTTGTTGCTTATTGTAAGTATAATAGCCCACCCAAATCCTGTCAAAACTAATAGTTAATGTGTTTCTTAATTTATAAATAATACTTTTTTTTTGTCAAATAATACTTTTATTACCTTATATATTATTTTTAGGCTAAAAGTAAAAATGGTAAATTAATACATAATTAGGTTTCTCCTACTCTCCATGCTTTTTACCCCATTCGTTCAAAACAAAAAAATCCTCTACCCTACTCCACAAAGCTGCGTTGCTTTCCCAAGAAAAAAAAAAACTATGAATCACCATCAAATTATTTTCTAATGAAATTCAACACCAAGTATGTTCTTCATCTCTTCATTAACTTATTTCTTGACTCAATTGTTAGGTAAATTTTTTTTTTTTTTAAGTCCTTGAATTTGTCTATTAAGGTTAAAGAATTTGGGAATAGCCCATGTTTCATGGTTCTTGTATTTGTAACTAATAAAAAGGGTTCAACAACGATATCAATTCTGATAATAACAAAAGATTTTAATTCGATTACAGGGGCACAACTTGAATTGGTATCCCCTAACCTTTTGTTTTCTTTTGGGTACTTGTTATCAACAAAAGTGATAATATTTGTTCTCTTTCTATTGCTTTTTTGTATGCATGTTTTATTTGTGTAAAAATTAGTTGGAAAGTAATTAATAAACTCATTTGGACTAGTACTTCATGTTCTTACTTTTATGTAGATTATTATATAATTTTATGTAGGTAAAAGAAATATCATATGATTACATGCTAATAATTTTAGCTAGCTCACCCAAGAAAAATTTTCTGGCTCTGCTATTGACAATTACCTTGTACTCTTGCAAGTATTTTCAATAATTTTAACCCTATTTGCGCAGGTACTAAAAATCCTATCAAGAGGCCTTTTTTTGGTTAACTTTAATTGTTAAATTAAAAATTAACATTAATTATTTTTTTATTTTAGTTGGAGAATGAGTGGGTCCCGCTACTGCCATGTCATCATTTAACAGCCAAATTGACAGAAAATTAACGGAGGTCTGACATTGCAACAAATTCATAACTTAAAATATGAGGTATGATATTGTAATTCAACTCATAGTGAGATAATTTTGTGTAATTTACCCCTTTCTTTTTATTTCCACATTCAATTCTTCATTCGAGAATCAAGATCCTCTAGAAACAAAAGCAGAACTTATTTTATAGGAGCAGCACTTATGCCAAAACACTTTTAAAAGTCATAATGTTGGATATATTGGCGATACAGATACTATTTCTCCTATAACAAATCACATAAAATTAAAATTAGTATATCACAATTTTATCACCATAATTTATTAAATAAAATAAACCAAATAAGATAAAAGACTTATCGTTTATAGGGTAGAAACTGTTCTTCGTCCATACTTGATTAAAACAAGATTTTAGGTTGACACGTGTAATCACTATCCTTAAGAGTAAATTTAGCCTCTCTAAGACAATATCTTGGTATAGCAAGTTATGGCACCCTGCTTTCTAGTATACAACCACCTATGATCTTTGTAAGCGTATACTTGCAATACTTGGATCGAGTGAACAACTCGATTTTCCTATGGTACAAAACAGTTGAATGAGATAGCAACACTTTAAAGAATGAGGGACACCCGAGAACCCAAGAGGAAAAAGGAACAAAAAGAAGAGCTCCCAAGACACTATTTTATAGAGATATAAGGCTCAAAGATTTATACCAAAAGTAATGACTAACCGTTATAAAGAAATTAACATTATTGATATAAAAATTAAGATGTTGATGAATGCACAATCGAAACGACTACTAAAGCTATTAATATAAGGATAATATATATAATATGGCTGTTGTAGAAACGGTAATGAATACCAACCGTTAAGTGACAATATTAATAGTCATAACTTTTAAGAAATAAATCGATTAGTATTTTGAAATACTCTAAAATTCCAACATATACTTCTCACAATAACTCCACGCTATCCTCTTCATTCTTCTTCATTCCTTTTCACGTCTTAAATTATGGGATGAGTCAAAACATGCATATGGTTTGACCATTCGTAGCTAAATTATCTTTTGAGAGAGCACATAAGACTCAAGAGTAATGCTAGGGAGACTAAATTTTGAAAACTAAAGAACTTGAAAGTTGATGATTGGTTTATTACTTAAACATTGATAAACGTGCTTATTCTTGTTGGTGACATATCATTTAATTTGCAAATTTAGTCTCCAAATTTAGTCTCCCTAGCATTACTCTTCATATGGCTACTCAACATCTAAACTACATGTGCAGATTATTGCGATTGGTGATCAAGCAAATATACATGTAATTACTGTTGACATGAGTTGGGAGAACAACTTTGTATGACACAGAAACATCACTAAAATAGTATTATGCCAAATATACAAGAACACATGAAGAAAACTTAACACATGTCTTTGTATTATTGACACAAGATGTCACCATGACACAATATACTTGCCATACAAATCCTTCTATTGATTTTGGATGCATTGGACCCAATTTAGTGACAAATAGAGATCATACTTGGCCCACGATCATTTGTTACTCTATAATAAAATGGAATTAATTTGGCTCAACAATAGATGAGAAGGGGCTTCTCCTCAAGATGCTATGTTACTGATTCATGAAATTTTGTGCTTATAATTGAAATTGTTCGTGTTATAAATCTCCGTAAAGATCATTCATTACAGGAAAAAATATATTATGAGATGAAACAGCTTCGTCTGCGTAGAACGAAAGACGTTCGTCTGCAATATATTTAGACGATGGAGGGTTGTCAATCAAAGTTCATAGGGTTAAGATCGTCACACAGAGTTTTACATTACAGACATCAAGTTCCATCGGTTAAGTTAGTTATTACTGGACGAATACATTTGTCAGGTAAGACCTAAAATTATGAGACGGAGATGGTCTTAACCGACGGATTGTACCTGATTGCCATTTTATATTAAAATAATGTTGCGAGATAGACGGTAATTCCATCAGGCAAGATTGTAAACTACTGGAGGTCTTGATCACTGTTGGGGCGACTCATAGGACTGCTGGACGGGGGTTTCCTAGGTCGATTGTTGGGGAGGCTCCTGGGATGGCGGCACAAGCTTAGGTAGTGGCAGTGGAATCATAATGCCAGAAGCTGATAAGCTCTGGGATACAACCATGAAGTACTAGCGGACTAATTCCATTTAACGTGCCAACTCCTCAAGCACCTGCTGAAGTCGAGAGTCAGTCTCGGTCGCTGCAGTGGAACTCAATGAAGACCATGACCTGACTTCCCAAACCCAACCGGCCGCAAAATTTCTTGCCCTTCCTTTGACCAACCCATCCATCAACACCTAAAAAGACACCTTTGGGTCGGGTGCAGCTCATCCACATGCACGTCAGGATGCTGCTGGGATAGAGTGGTGAGGTACTCATCCTTCTTCTATACCATTGAAGCCGAAAAAACAAAGAATACGAAGTTAGAACAGTTGGAATTTAAACCATAATTATTAAAAGTAAAATACAAAGTTTTGCAAGAATACTTACATAAATCCCATTTGCGACATCATTGCCATAGTTGGCAGGATTTTCCCCCCAGACCACCACCTCTGGGAACTTCTCCCCAACCTCTCACTGTTCCTTGACCCGGTAAGGTAGGGGTCAAGAACCTGAGTGGTGCTCGTACGGCTTTTGGTCCCGGTTTCTCTTATTTGCCACTTATTTTTTTTGTAAATATTAAAAAATATTAGTTTAAATTAAGATAAAAAAATATATACAACAAAAATAAAATTAATGTAAAAATAAAACTAAAAATATTACCTAGAACGTTTCACTCTCAAAGTGAGTGCAAAGCCAATGCCACTCGCCCACCCTCTCTAGGAACTCCTCGGGAGGGTCCACCCGTGCTGCCTCTAGTGTCAGACATGTGTCATAGTACTTGTGGAGCTCCAACTTCCACTCATTGTACCGTCAATTCCAAACCTAGTTGATGTAATCCACACAACATTTGTCTTGTTCGTTCCATACGAAGTTGGATTGCAAATTTTCATGAAGAAGGAAAAAATTAATTTAAAAAAAATGTTAAAAAAATATTAAAAAAATTATGAACATGTCTTAGTTGTGGACTTACCATAAGTTGGCGGTGCATCCCGGCACGAACTTGCCACCGATGCGAAATCCACGAATCAGCATCCATAGGCATTTGCTCTGGATAAGGGCCAAGCAATTGTGGGTCAACAAACTGTTGACATTGGCGCACACTCGGTAATGGTTAGCAAGGTATACAATCCGGATCCTAGACTAGGTGCTCTGAGTGATATGGTGTCTTTCAAGCCCCGAAAAATGCCCTGTGTCTTTTTATTCCTTGGCTCGATAAAGAGGTGTCCTTCTGCCTCCCCTCACTCCATGAGGGCTGATTCAGCCTCAATGTTGCCAGATGGGGGTGATGTGATTATGGGGAGGTGGTGCGGGCCATTGGAAGCGACGGGTGCTGCTGAGTTGCCCGGCAGATTGTGGAGTGGGGGGCAATGGGGTGGTTGGACTAGTCCTTGTTGCCGACTCGGCAGTCATGGCCTAGATCCCACTGGCCATCACAGTAGCATTAGGGGCTAACGACTCACTTTAAGCCGAAGATGAAGCAGACTGGCAGTTGCTCGTGATCAATCGGGGAGCCATCCACTTTCACTACCGCGGATGATGGAGACACAAATCCTTGCAACCTACAAAATAAAGAACAACTATGAGCAAGCCTGAGACGAAGGTGAGGGGGGTTGACTCTCCGACGGCCAAGTTAGTAAGCAAGTTTTAAGACTTAAGTAGTGGGCAAGAAAATTAATACAGAGATTGCATTAGTAGAGACAAACCCTAGATGGGTGTATTTATACCATTGAGAGATAGACCTTTTAAGGATAGAATCCTCTTACTAAGCCGGGAGAATGCTAGAGGATGTTTAGAAGTAGATATTACGCCCTCTTAGGAGTCATGATTACTTGCAGCGCATGCCAATTCCTAGATTGTAGAACTCCAAGACTTATAAGAGATCTAGTTGATTCCACACTAGATCAGATCTCAAGTCTTGAGGAAAAAACATGGTCATTCTAGTGGTGTCACTCGAACTTCGCCTATTGTACCAGAGCAGAATGATGGTGGCATCACTACTTTGTCTAATCTAGCTTCACTCGGAGCTGTTGAATCCATAACTGGACTTCTGAGCTAGCTGCTCTGGCCTTGGAAAATGATGGTCCACAGAGAGGATAGTAGGTTGTATATGTAAATCGAGTATTGAATGAACATTAGATTTTTTGTTCTATCTGGGGAGTATTATATTTTATAAAACTCTACACCTTTTTAGTAAAAGAGATGACGTCTCATTATGAGAGAAACTTACATAGAACGGTTCACCACCAAGTGACATCCCGATCTAATAATACATTACCATTTGTATGTTAAAAGTAACCTTACAATTCATGTATAATAACATAGATAGATGATGAGAATCTAAGTCGAGTTTTACTAATCTAAAGGTTGTTCTATATATTTAGAAACAAAATCTTACATAGTATACTGTATAATCCTTTGATTTTAAATTATATTAAATCTCGGAATGATACTTTTATTGCGACTTTCAACTAGACAAAAATGTTACACTTACTGCATATTTGTACCCCTACCTCTATTAGAAAGATAATACAAATATGTGGTAAGTGTAGCTTATCTCAATTGGTGAAGAATGGCCAATTATACTTCTCAATTTTCTAATGAAATTCATTTTGGTGCCAATCATTTCTTGTCTAGAATGACTACCTATAGCTTAAACAATGACCAATTAAAATTCTCAATTTTCTAATGTCCAGGTTTTCATGAGATGCGGAGTGATGATCATTTGTTGTCTATATAATGTCTGCCTATAGTATTAATTTTTACTTTAATTGGCCTTATTTTATTCCAAGTCTTTCTACAAAATATAAAGAATGACCAATTAAAAATCTAAGTTTCCAGTGCCGATCGGATCATATTGTCATCTAGAATGTCTATCTATGTCTATAAATCGACCCAAATATTCTTTAAAGAATGACCATTTGAAATTCTGAGTTTTTTAATGTGTACTACTACGTACCTAGCTATTATTCTTTTCCAAGAGAATTATTACAACGGACAACAAATGACTATCATTTAGCATCACATTACAAAATCCATTGCTTTTATTGGTCATTCTTAATAATTATTTAGTGAAAATACTCTAACATTAGTGAAAACAGGCGGCTGTCCCTCAGAACCAACCAAGAAAAACAACGAATGAGGCAACTGACATCTCTCCAAACCAACCTCGATCTCTCTCTCTCTCTCACTCTCTCCCCCTCTATATATACATATATATATATATATACACATGTGTGCATGTATATGTTTATGTCATTCATATAACTTCAGAAAAGGAAACAAAATGTGTTTCAGAAGACAAAGAAGTCTGACAATAGCGGAAAGGAAAGCTATGGCAAAGATGATGGAAGAGAGGCGTGAGAAGGAGAAGGAAGAAGGAGCAAGGAGAAACAAGGATAGGCAGATGAGAGAAACAAGGCAGATGAGAGAAGCATGAGAGAAGCAAGGGAGAAGAAAGTTAGGTACAAGAAGAATGCACAGCATAAGTTGTATATGAAAGGTGAGGAGAAGAAAAAAATAGGGAGAAAGATGGCAGCATTCGGGCGCAAGGCCATAATTTGATGACCTCAAGTTCGATAAATTTTTCATTGTGCTGGGAATATGACCTAGTACATTAATTGTCGTAATACATTTAGTTAAAAACAAAATTTTAAGTTTCTAACCAATTATATTAGGACACTTAATGTACTTTCGGCACATCAAAAAATCTCTACTCAAGTTCCAGTCCAACTTCCAAGTTACTTTTTTAAAGAACAAATTGTTTTTTGCACCTTTTAATTTGTTTTCATTTTGTGTTTAATGACTTCTCCCCTTTTATGGAAATAAAGATTTGAAGTTGGCGAGGGACATTTTGCCAAAAAAGGTAAAATTAACTAAAAGGTGGCTTCACATAACAATTTTTTAATGAAAAAAAATACTTAATGAACATTAATAATAATAATTAAAAAAAGAGTGATGGTAGTATCGTAAATAAGTTGAAGTTTGGATGTGATGACAGCGTTTGGTGTCAACAAACTTCAACTTATGAGCTTAATTACGATACAACCACCGCATCCAAACCTCAACTTATTTAGAATATTGTCTGATATTGTAGTATTACTAATTTATAGTTTCGTTGCACTACGATATCGTGGTTCGACGACGGGGATCTAGGTTTGTGAATTGTATAATGAAAAAGGAAAACATACACCTTGGACTTGAATTTGTAAGATTTTTCTACATGAAGTACTATACTTTGTTACTTTTGAGAAGCAACTTGGAATACTCTTTAACCGAAGGTTTCTGCCAAGATGGAACTTCTATCATTCCGTCGTTTTCACCACATGCACTAAAAGATGGCTTGAAAACAAATGGATCCAAGTCCAACTTATCATGCAAATTTTTTACCAAAATAAAAAGTAATCATGGAAATAATGACATGGTTCTTAGAAATAAGGGCACAGTGATGAGCATGAATCTGCAATCATAAGATACGATCAGCATACATTTCAATATGGTCTGGATTTATAAGACTATCCACAGCCACCCACGCTCCACCGCGGAGCTCACCCATAATGGGGATGAACACAATATGAATTGTTTGTAAATCCTAAGGTTCTCCACAATGGTTGATCCAGCCTTTACTTTTCTTTATTGCAGTGAAGAAAAGTTTACACTTGGTCGCCAATCACGAGAAGAATCGGCTAAGAGTGACTGCTCTTCTTGTCAAGCTCTGTATCTCCTTCATGGTTTTGGGTGATTTCATCTCTATGATCCCCCTGATCTGATCTAGGTTGGCTTCAATTTCGCACTTGGTGACCAGGCATCCCAAAAGCTTGCCTGAGGCTACTCCGAAGGTACATTTTTTCAGATTTAGCTTCATATTGTACTTCCAGAGTAGGTCAAATGATTGTGGGTCAGGTGATCCTTCTTTTATTTGCTCTTAACAACCATGTCATGTATATAGACTTCCATTGTCTCTCCAATTTTTTCTTTGAAGATCCAATTAACAAGTCTTTGATAGGTTGCCCCTACATTCTTAAGACCAAAGAGCATAAATTTGTAACAATATATACCTTGGTCGATGACAACTAATGTTGCCTCCATGTTCGGCTCGTACATCTTTATCTGATTGTACACAGAGCAAGCATCCATGAAACTTAGTAACTCATGGCCCACAATTGAATCCACTAGCAAGTTGATCGGTGAGAGAAGATATGGATCCTTTGTGCATGCCTTGTTCAAGTCCATAAAATCCACACACACCTTCCATTTTCCATTTTTCTTCTATACTAGACAACATTGGCCAACCAATCTGGGTGGTGTACTTCAACGATGAAGTTGGCGTCCTTGAGCTTGTTAATCTTAGCTTTCATGATCTTACTTCGCTCAGTCCCATGACTTCTCTTGTAGGATAATAGGTCTGGCGGTTGGGTCCAATTGGAGGCGATGGCAAATCACACACGAGTTGATTCTAGGCATATCTTATGCGAACCATGCGAACACATCTTTATTGGCTCGCAAAAAGTTGGTAATCAACACTTTCTCTTGGTCGGTCAATTTTGACCCGATCTAGGCTTTTTGCTCCAGCTTATCGAGGTCCAGGTTGATGCACATAGCATTCTCGTCAGCTTTCGACTCCGAGGTACTATCATTTTAGGGGTCAAGATCTAGGTCAAACTTTTTGTAACTTGTTTGTTGACCCTCCTCACAACTGTGATTGCTATGTTGACTCGTCCATGATAGTGTTGGAGCTTCGTTCTCCCTTCCAAATCATTTTCATGCTTTCAACAGCTCAAAAGTGCACCACAACTTGGTCCCCTTTTATCTCTTTAACCTTATCCGGAGCAAAATAGTGGAGCAATTGGTGATAGGTTGATGGAAAGACTCATTTTGTGCAACCAGTTCCTACCAAGAATAATGTTATGGAGTTAGGTAGTCCATAACATGAAAGTCACCAAGTGGTTGTAGGGTTCTGCTTGAACTGCCAATTTTATTGTCCTTAGAGATAGGATAGAGGCCCCATTGAAAGTGTGAATGGTGGTTTTCACCTTATTGATGATGTCAAGAATCCCTATCTTTTCTATGGTATCTTTGAAGATGACGTTCTCTCCTGATCCATTGTCAATCAAGACTCGGTTAACCATGGCGTTTGAGATTTACATCTTGATAACAAGAACATTGTTGTGGGCCGAGTGGACTTATTCTAGGTCTCGATCGGAGAATATCAAGATGTTGGATCAATAGCTAGCGGTTTGTTGATTTGAGCTACCATTATAAGCTTCTTGCAAAATGCCTTTCTTTCTTTCTGGGTGTTTCCCAAATATTTTTGTTCATCGTATATGTAATTCACTTTAGGAAGTGCTTCTTTTTCCAAGTATCGGACAAAATTAAGACCTTGAAGTCTTCTAGATTTTCTACGGTGTGTTTCAAAAGCAAGTTGACGGGGCGTCACCTGGGCTAATGCTTCTTTAAAGCGAGAGATGGCCTCTTCCAAATTTTTACTCGAGCCTTCAGATGGGCGAGTCTCACTGGTTCTTTGGCCAACATGCTTTTTCAAATGTCTTCTAGAGATAGATATATCTCCATCATGTCCTCCCATATCTCATTTATGGCGATAACCCTGTTGTTCTCGAGGTTAGTGTTATGTGTAGGAACGCCATGACCATAGCAAGATGACTTGGGGGGAATCTCCTAGGTGTTGAGTGATCTGGTCAAAAGGAATATGAGTTCGTTAGCAACCTACAAAATAGAAAACAACTGTGAGCAAGCATGAGACGACGGGGGACGGGGGTTGACTCTCCGATGATCAAGTTAGTACGCAAGTTTTAAGACTAAGTAATGGACAAGAGAATTATTACAGGGTTGACTCTCCGACGATCAAGTTAGTACGCAAGTTTTAAACTAAGTAATGGATAAGAGAATTATTACAGAGATTGCACTTTCAAAGATGAGCCTTAGATGTGTGTATTTATACCATCATGAAAGAGACCTTTTTAGGATAGAATCCTCGTTCTGAGCCAAAAGAATGCTAGAGGATATCTAGAAGTAGATATTACACCCTCTTAGGAGTTATGATTACTTGCAACGCACGACAAATCCTAGATTGTAAGAACTCGAAGACTTATGAAAGATCTGGCTGATTCCATGGAAGATTAAATCCCAAGTCTTGTAAAACAAGTATGGTTATTCTAGCGGTGTCGCTCGGACTTCGCCTATTGCCCAAGAGCTGTTGAGTTCATAACCGGACTTTTAAAGTAGCTGTGCTCCAAACAGCTTTACTCCAACCCTGGAAAATCATGGTCCCACATAAAGGATAGTAGGTTATATATGCAAATGGAGTATTGAATGAACATTAGACCGTTTGTTCTATCTGAGGAGTTTTATATATTATAAAACTCTATTCAATTTTTTAGTACAAGAGATGACATCTCATTTATGAGAGCAACTTACATAGAACAGTTCACCGCCATGTGACATCCCAATCTAATAATACATTACCTTTTGTATGTTACAAGTAACCTTACAAATTCACGTATAAAAACATAGATGGACGAGTATTACTAATCTAAGGGTTGTTCTATATATTTGAAACGAAATCATACATAGTATAGTCCTTTGATTTTAAATTCTTTTAAGTCTCAAAATGGTACTTTTATTGTGACTTTCAACTAAAAATAAGCTTCAAATACTGAACAAAAATGCTACATTTACCACATATTTGTACCCTACCTTTATCAAAGAGATGATACAAATATATGATTAGTGTAGCATTACTCAATAGTGAAATCAAGTTGCAAGAAGTTCGTATCTTAGTTGATTAAGAACGGCCACTTATAGTTTTAAATTTTCTAATGAAATTCATTTCGGTGCCAATCATTTCTTGTCTAGAATGACTTCCTATAGATTAAAGAATGACCAATTAAAATTCTCAATTTTCTAATGTCAAGATTTTCATGAGATCCGGGGTGATGATCATTTGTTGTCTACAATGTCTGCTATAGTATTAATTTTTACTTTAATTGTTCTTTGATTAGGAGAAGGAAGACACGGTGAGGAGAAACAAGGCTAGGCAGATGAGAGAAGCAAGGGAGATGAAAGTGAGGGACAAGAAGAATGCACAGCATCAGCTGTATATGAAAGGTGAGGAGAAGAAGAAAATAGAAAGAGAGATAGCAGCATTGAGGCGCAAGGTCACAACTTGATCTCAAGCTCGAGAAAATTTAATGCGTCGAGAATATTTTCAATGCGTCGGGAACACAACATGCTACTAAGTGTCATAATATAATTGGTTGGAATTTTTTTTTTATCAAGTTTCCCGACACACTTAAAAATCTCTCCTCAAGCTCCCCTCCAACTTCCAAGTTACTTTTGAAGAACAAATTGTTTTTTTTGTTTTTGTTTTTTTTTTTTGTTTTTTTTGTTTTTTTGCACTTTTTATTTTGTTTTCATTTTGTGTTCAACTTCTTCTCCCCCTTCATGGAAATAAAGATTTGAAGTTGGCCAAGGACATTTTGTATGCACCAGAAAAGGTATAATTAACTAAAAGGTGGCTTCACTTAACAATTTTTTTAATGAAAAATACATAATGAACATTAATAATAATAATAATAATTTAAATAAATAAATAAGTAAAAATTTGGATGAGGTGACAACATTCAGTGCCAACAAACTTCAGCCACGTGCAAACTTCAACTAATTTAGAATACTGCCTATCTGACAATATTGTGGTCTTACTAAATCGTAATTTCATTGCACTTGATATCGTGGTATTACTAATCCATGTATGGTCGACGACCAAACATTCACCTTGGACTTGAATTTGTATGACTTTCCTTCGTTACTTTTGAGAACCAACTTGGAACACTCTCTAACCCAAGGTTTCTGCCAAGATTCAACTTATCATTCCATCGTTTTCAGTCCAACTTATCGTGCAAATTTTGTACCCATATAAAAATAGTCATGGAAATAATTACATGGTTCTTAGAAATAAAGACACAGCGATGAGCATGAATCTGCAACATAAGTTAAACAAATAATAATTCTTCTTATTTTCGAGCATCGATCAGCCATGTCGAAAAATATTGAAACAGAGCCTGCAAATGCTGGTTGTGTTCCTTTTTTGACTATCTATTTCCTTACATTTTACTTTGACTTACAAAACTTACACTTACTGCTCCCTACAAATCTTCTTTCTCTAAAATACACTGAAAAGCTTCTATCAGCAACCTCAATCTAATGATGCATCTGATAGGAAAGCAGTCATTTCATTCTTTCGTCTGCCAACTGCAGATCATTGGCATGCACCTACTTACCAATTTAGAACTATGAATTAAGAAGATACAACACAAGCGTTTTATGGAACAGTAATCTTGTGTGAAACAGCAACGTCCCATTAACCGAGCACCTTTCGGAGTTCATCAATCAACAGCGCTCTGCTTGATGGCTCGACCTGCATTGCATTCAAATCATTAGATCCAGGTGGCTAAAAGATGATGTGGAAAGATGCTTAAAAAAGAATATAACATGATTGTTTACCTTGCTTAGAAGGGCAGCAAGACCTTGGGGTAAGGCTTGCAAATCAGAAACTGAGTCACCAATATTTGCCAATTGAAGCAATACCTTCTGGACCCGCAACTCCTTTAGTTTATCCTCGTAATTTTTTGGATTTTCCTTCCATCTAAAGAAAATTTCGTCGTTCACCCAAGCATCTTCTTTGCATCCTGGAATATCAGAACTCAAAAACCAGTTCTTGATCAAATCTGTAGCAGATTTATGCGACAGCTGTTCACCAGCAGCATCTCTCACTGTCTTGATGAGTGACTCTTCGGAAATTCTCCGACGCAATCTTTTATAGAAGAAAGATCGAGAGCTGTTCCAGTCCAAAACTTCTCTGATTACCCCCTTTGCAGCCATCCTGAGAGAAGTATCGTGCAGTTCCGCAAATCTAGTGGCTATCTGAGTGTAGACAGGCAAAAGCTGTTTTTCACGTGATCGTATCTGATGCTGTAGAGGTTCAACCATCTCGTGTGCCCCACTGCTCTTGGCTTCCTGAAATTTTGCCTTCAGTTGGATCAGCTGTTGGTCAAGCCTGCCCATGCTCTCCAGCAGCTCCTTGTTCCTGAACTTGATCTCGATCATCCCCTCTGGCTCAAGCACGTTACCTCTAGCAGTTCGATCAGCATACATTTCAATATGGTCTGGGTTTATTCGACTATCCACAACCACCCACGCTCCACCGCGGAGCTCGCCCATCATGGGGATGAACACAAATATGGGCTGTTTGTAAGTCCTAAGGTTCTCCACAATGGTTGATCCAGCCTGAAGGATCCCTTCGAAAAGGTCCCTCTGCCCACCAGAAAATCCTCTCCAGTTGGCAAGAATGAAAAGTGGGAGCTCTTCTCTGTTGAAATCTAATAACGCTTGGGCTGTCTTACTAGCAGAATCAGGAAACCATACTTGCCCAGCCTGAGGAACAACCCTCTCATGCGAATCAAGCTGGCCTGGATCAGCAGGTATAATTTGCATCACCGTCTGGGTCTCGACAGCAACTATTCCTACAGGGATTCCTCCAAGCTTTGCCCTTCCAGTAACAACCGTCCTCGCCCAACCTTCTAGTGTCTCAATAAAGCTGTCTTTGTCAAAAATACCCCCCATCCACTTTCCATCACCATTTAAAGCGCCGCTAATAGCAGCACGAGGATCACATGAATTCTCAGGGCAGTACTCAACAGGCCTTTCTGGAGGATCTGAGGGACTCAAAATGGGGAGTGGTCCACCAGCATGGGCAGGAACATAACTTAACCACTTCACAATAGCAGATATTCCTTCAAGATCATCAGCAACCGTTAGATGGACAACCCCATTCGTTCCCATAATTTTTGGTCCTCCAAGTTGCATATGGGAGCTGTACACCTCCCGGCCAAGAAGTTTGTTCAATGCAGAGAAACCAGTTAAAATAATGGGCTGATCAAGCCTCTGTATGCACCGCATCCCAAGCCGAGCAAGATAAGCCCCTATACCTACGGTTCTGCCAGTCACGTATGTTAAGGTAAAGGTTTCCCTGTATGCCCTTGAAAATGCACCAGCAATTGCTCCACTGCCAGTCAAGCTTTCAACTCCCAAGCCATCCTCCTTTCCAACAATGGTATCTATAACCCATCTGGTTTCTCCACTTGCCAGCTTTAATTCATGTGCTATCACAGATGATCCAATCCGCGCATAATCCTCAGAGGTTAAATATACATACTGAAAGCCACGCTCAGGACTCGATTCATCAGACCAACCAACTTTAAAGCAGGACTTGACTTCTTCAGCTACCCCAATACGGGCACCTGAGTTTGCTGCCAGGTATATTAAAGGCAGTTTCTTAGCACAAGCAAGTTCAGTTACTGCAAAGAAGAATGCATCCTCTCTTGGACCAAAAGATCCAGCTTTGAAGGTCACATCATTTGAAACAATCAGTATCTTCCTTCCTGAAGGGAACTCAGGGGTAGACATCTCCATAAACCAGGCTACCATACCTACGTCATTGAGCCCAGGTGGACGAACCACTTCAACAAGAGGAGTGCCCCAGGTGCCATGCTGGTCAGAAAACTTGAGCTCAGTGACTTTAAGAATTTTATCTTTTGGTTTTTTACTACCTGGCAACTGGGATGCCCATGCCTGTTCCAAGGCCGTCTGAAATGCCTGCAAAAAATAACATTTATCTCCAGTAAGTTTCATATCTTGGTGAATCATGGAGAAACATAAAATAAGAAAAAACAAATTCCTATCAATTCTCACCAGTGGAAAATCATAGCAGTAAGTGGTGCTGGTTCTCCTGGCCAACAGACGTCTGCGGTCAATAGCTCCCAAAGGCTGATACTGTGCATTCACTGGTAAACCATGCAGGGGGGCCTGTGTAGAGGCTGAATGGTATACCACCCTCTGTTTGCTGGTATCTTCTAGTTCCCGATATATCTGATTATCATGTTCACCAGTTATACAGTCATGACTCATGATCCATATAAATAATTAGAGACTATATTTGCTTTAAGACCGACATTACAAATTATTCATTAACCTGTGTGCAATATGTAGAAAACTAAAGCAGCATATTGTTTAGTCAGTCAACCTAGACCAGCAAGAGTTTGTAGACCACCATATATCAGGTCTACCACAATATGTATCAGGTACCCACCAAGGTTTTTCTCACTTTTCTTTTCAATAAAAATAAATAAAGCTGACTTCCACCTAAAGATCAGTCTCTTAGTGATAAATTTCTAGCTAAAATAGATAATCAAATGACGCATTGGTAAAATTCTGTTCTAGCTCAATCTATGTTCAACCTATGGTATGAATCATTACTACTCGTCCGGCCACGCTAGTTTGCTTTTGCAAAACGACCTTCAACAATTATATAGCTCGAAAATGTAACTTGATGGTAAAGAACTTACATGTACAGTGCAGGTATGACCAGTCACGTTTGTGACGACAACCCTCCAAGCAACATTTGCCTGCCGAGAGGATGCAATCCACAGCTTCACTTCCCACTCACAAACACCCAACCTATGCATCCTTACACCAACAGACGCATGGATTTCCCGTGCAAGTTCTTCTAAGATGGCCTCCGCCACAGTTTCTTCTTGTCCAGCTTCTAAATCAACTCTCCTGGAAGAACATCTCCAATGTAAGATTCTAAAAGGTTCCCCATCTCATCTCAGAAGAAAAAGAAAATACTAAATAAGAAGAAGCAAAAAAATTACTTAGGGTACGGCAGTAGATCATCAATTTGTTGCTCACGCAAGATATAAAGGTACATATGAGTATGGTCAGATTTGACACTGGCATTGTGTGCATTAAGTTCCAACTCTTCCATTGCTGTCAATAAGGACCTCAAAATACTCCTTGAAGTAAATGACAAAGCCCATTGCTTATTAGCTGCTTCCATGTCTAGCCTTTGAAATCCAGCGAACCCATCATTTGAAGTGGGCTGCCTTACAAGTGTTCTGAGGAACATCCTTTTGGTTGGTTGTGGCTTATCTACAACGCTGTACAAGTGCCACTGACGGTCCCGGGATGGGGTATACTGTACATTCTCATAACCTTTAAGCTTGTCCTGAATCAGAACAAAAGATGAGTAACTTCATAAAAAGAGGTGTATCCCGAACTTTGCTTAAAACACAGGAGCTAAAGCCACAAAATTACTAACCAACTCAAGGTAAATGGATAGAGGTGGTTCCAGATGACGCAATAATGGCTCTTCCTCGTAATAGAGTTTCTCTGACGACCAGTGGAAGGAATGCCTCATAGGAGCTCGCCCTTCATCTCTTTGTATGATGCAACTAATTACCCTGACACCTGCACTGTGCAGACTGGAGGCTACTCCTTGCTCTTTTAGTATTTTCGCTAACTTCTTAATTCTTTCTTGAGCCTGATCCTCATCGCCACTGCCATGCATGAACAATGCTGGTCAGGAAGGTTTCAACTGTAGATTCTATTAGGGATTTCGTTGCAAATAAAAAGAAATGAGTAAAGCTGTTTATTATCTGAAATAGAACCATTGTAAATTTGGAGTGTATAGAGATCTAATTTAAAATTTAGACTTGGTAAGATTATGGACTAATCAGAATACAGTGATCGCTTAAGGATCCCACATAATGTATAAGTTTTTCAATACACGATCAGTCCCGGATTATCGCCACATGTTTAAATCAAAGTTGAAAACTTCAACGAAAAGATAAAGGGCAGGTACAATACCTATCCTGAAGTAAACTCATCGGATTGTTGATGCCAACTAAAGCAATATGCATCATATTTCCAAAGCCGCTTGGATCACTAGATCCATTCGGAATTGATTCATGAAGTTGATGAGACATTTCCTTCAATGCAGCACTAATAATTGCTGGCAGAAATTGAAGGGATTTGATAATAATCATGACTCCCCATTTTCTCTCACTGTATTTCTCAATTGATTTACCAGAAGATTGATCTTCATTTGCATTTTTTCTCTCTGTATGTTCGTCCAAGAACTCCCAGGAAGCCATAAGACCAGATCTTTGCCACTGCATCCTCACACTCCCCTTTACAAGATACGGCTGATAACAAAAAAAAGCAAAGTTAAACAAGGAAATGACTGAAAAATAAAGTAAGCAGGAACTCAAAGTGTTCAAACCATTGTACCTGGTATAACCGACGCACATAGCTCTCCACAACCCGCCTCTGAAGTGTGTGATCACTGTGATCAAATAGACCTACAAGGGCATCTTCAACTGCCAAAGGAGCACTCACAAGATCCTCCATTCGTTCATTTATGGCACTTTTCCTCTTGGGAGTATCCATGCTTTCACCATCCTCGGTAAACATCTCTAACTCAGAAAGACTTCTGGCAATGCTGGAACGAAGTTCACTCAACTTGGTTTGCTCCATCAGTTGACTTGCCTTTAGTGCCAACTGCATAAATTTTATTTGTGCTGTTAAAAAATTGCGGCTATTATACAGAAGTAATTAACTATTAATATTTTATGTGAGGACAATTTAAATTGGTTTTGGAAAACTTGAGAGGAAGAAAGATCTACACAATAAAACTAATAGTTCAGCTTGGATTGATTTGCTCAGTACAATTGAAAAATAAAAGTAAACAGCTGTTGATTACCCGAGAAAATACTTAAAAACAGAGAAAGAAAAATGTCAACATAATATAATTATTAGTTCAAGCTCAGTGCAATGGCAAACCTCAGAATAGCTTGTATGGTTAAGTTGAGAAAACCGAATTAGCTTTTCCCTGTACGCAGCAGGGTTGGGGTAGACCAGTTGTTCCATGAGTCGTAGTATCAACTTATTTTTGTTCTTGACACCCTGCAAGAACAAGATGCATAGTACATGCGTAAAATAATGTCTAACAGCAAAATTGAACGAGACAAGGAAAGGCAACTCATCTGAGCATGTTATTGATTTTATTACCTGGTGAGAAAGCACAATGTCCACAATCTTCAATAGATCTTTTTTATATTGAAGTCGAAGGCGTTCAATCACATCAGCCTGGAGTCACAAATATTAGTCTATCATGAACGAAGATTATCACAAGCAAAAGGAAAATCACAAGTATACAACATCCAAAATCTTGTAGCGCCAAGTTCCTAATTATCAGGGTATACTAAACTGTAAAACTATTGAAGCCAAATATCGCAATCGAAGTTCAATGATCATTATTGCAGACAACTTTTAATTACTGTCTTAATCAAATATTAATAAAAGATTTATGAATAGAAAATTTATAAAATCTAAATAAAAGTCAGTCAAAACACAAACCAGGTGGCTACAGGGAAAAGTTGTCTTTCATAACAAGAGTCTAACCTGAATGTTGTCACTGAATAATTCTTCAACAGACAGGTACTCTTCAAAAAGGGATTGGACGATAACTCGGGCATGACTTTCTCGTCCACCCTCATAAGACTTCACAAGGCTCATCAAAGGCTCAACAAGCCTTTCTTGGGCTCCTTTCTCTTTATCAGGACAGGAGAATAGATGGGCCTGCAAAGAATATGTAGAAAAAAAAAATACAACATTCTTAAGAAGAAAGTAGAAAATAGTACCCAAACAAGGAATTTAAAACGTAATACCCACCTCAAGAACACTGCGCAACAACTTAGCGGGGAACTCAACATTCTGAGAACTAGAAATCACCTCAAATTCCTTAAATTTTGATTCCAACTGTAAAATTATACAAGAGAATCACACATGAGCATAAAGACTCATTTGTAGCATAAATCCAGGAGAAAACAACCATACTTTTCTTACTTCATTTTTAAGATCTTTGGGTAGGCGGGTTGCTAGAACAGCAAAGCACTCTTGCCATTGAAGGAAAGGGAGTTCAGGACTGTCCAGGCAAGTGAGCAAGTTTTGCACTACCTGAGGTAGATGACAACTCTTAGATAAGACAAGTTTAAGAATAACAACTCAATCTACACATGATAGTGCGGAATGTATTCCCACATTTACAAAGCCCAAGAACCTGAAAAAATATATAACAAACTGAAAAAGTGTTCAAAATATTATATATGTTGAATGAGAACTCACTTCATCAATGTTATGCTCATAACCAGCAAGAATCATTCGGGCTGCAATTATGCTAGCAGCACATCTCTGGTGAACTTTACCAGAAATTGCAGTTGGAGGCCCCAGAACTGGGAAGCTTCCATGGAAAGGTTCTGCCTTTCTTACAGCCGAAGGATCATCTAAATCAAGCTTTGCAATAAGTTCACCAGCCTACACAAAACCAATTTTATTTAAAACTCTATCAAGAGAAGAATGTATTTAACTCCTAACTGGATCTAGACTTACCTGCATTGCTTGACCTTCAGACATTCTAAAGTGGATAGCTCCAGAAGCAGGTGAAAGAAGAGGCATACACATCTTCATAACCTCAACCTCGGCATATGGTGTGTCACCTTCAACATGACTACCATCAGTAACCAAGTACCTCAGCAGCTTGCATGGTGTCTCTGCTATTAACTTGGACGGATCATGGTCATTCTGGATTCAACAATGGTCAACAACTCAGCTTGCTGAAGGGAATTTAGGGGAAGAAGACAAAGAAATGTGGGTACCTGAAGCAAGCAAGTCCTTCCATCAATAAGAAGGCGAGTTCCAGCTGCTTCTTCCTCTGCATATATAATGTGACTGTTCCCATCCAACTGTAACGAAACAGAAGTTATCAGTCACAAACTGCATGTAAGAAATATAAGAAAGACCAATCTTATCCGCATGGTCCATCATGGCACACCTCCCTCTGGTATTGAGTTTGTAATGTGCTTATAGAATAATATGAGCAAGCGCAAATCATCTGTGAAGTTACAAGAATGAAAACAATAAAGAGATGATTTGTACTTGCCTGCATCAACAAACCCCCATCGCGTAAAGTATGTATCTCTGCTTCAATCACTGACTCATTCATCCTCAATCTGTAGCTTCCTGGACCCCCCCTCACCATGTCAATCTATAAATAGGTTTCATGACGTTGATTAGATATAACTATTGATTTTGCCAACCACAAATCTCCAAAAATTCCTAAAACATTAAAAGAAGTCCCTGAGTGAAGCAACGCCATTCAAAAACATACCGTGTATTTGCTCCCTTCAATGTTCAACGATACTTGTGCATGGACATGTGATATGTGCTGAAATCAAATTTTCACAAAAATTAATTGAAAGGGCATATAAAACACATTTCTCTGAAGGACATTGTTTTAGTACCATACCTTGGGTGGAATTTGCCCTTTCTCAAGATAACCCACATAATCTGACACCATTGCTGCACTACTGGCAGATGCTTTCTGAAAAGGCCATAATAGGAAATGTAAGTGATGCATTTTACAAGTAAAATATTCAGAAATCAACGATTAAGGAAGATAGTTGCACTTACAAACAGAGTCCCTCCAACTACAGAAAGATACCAAGGAGGCCTTTCTGCTCTAACACGCATGGCAATTCTACTATCCAACCAACCCGTGTGGATTTTATTCTCTCTATAGTCTGAGGCCTACAGAACAAATGACATAGAGTTACTTGAAAATTCATCAAAATTCAATGATCCTTATATTATTTTTTGAAAGGATGGTAAAGAATATAATAGATTTTGGGAAGTTTACATGTAGAAGATCTATTGAATAATCAACATTTGTACGAACTTCTCCTCTAATTTGAATTTCCTTCAGCCCAAGAACCATATTTGCAATAGCTAGAGCTCGAGACTCTCCAAATGCAAAAACATGTCCTAGAAGAAGAGGTATTTGTTTTAATACGTCAGCAGCAAAGACTGATAACTATTTTAAAAATAAAAAAATAAAAAAAATAAAAAACAGTCAAAGTAGGTTAATACTCACCAAACTGAGAGTCTGAGAATTCATGAATGCCCCCTCCAGACTGCAAATCACAACATAAATAAGAATTTATCTGAGAACTAAAATTTTCTTTTTCTTTTATGGAGGAATTTGTCATTATCCACTTAGAAGATATTTACCTTAACAGAAAAGTATGCCCAAACATTTGGCTTGCTTTTAAAACTCAACTCCTGCATATAGTTTGACAGCTCAATATAGTCACGAAAGCATGAAAGCAAGTTCAAGTAAGACTGAGGAACGATCATAACTAACCTGTACTTTCCCACTGGTAGGCTTAAAGCCATCATCTGGATCCTCACTTGTTACACGCACTGCGACACAATGACCCTTTGGCCTTGTAGATTCTGCCTTGTCAAAATCGAATGGGGTAGCAATAGCTGAGGTCTTTCTCCAAGCATCATACCCACCACCATGTTCCATTCCATAAAATCGCCTTATCTCTGATCGAATGAATCATATGAACAGGGAATGTGAACAAATTAAAAACAATAAAGAAATCGATATCTTAGAAGAAATCCAGCAATTATGACCAACCAGGGATTTGCCAGAGAGGTATGCCCATCCCAACTACAACTTGGGCTGCTGGAAGATTCATTTCAGCTATCCACTCAGTGACTGGGTGCTCCACCTACACGGAGTCAATTAAATAAAAAACATTTCGTTAAACTCGTAAAGTTATTTGTCTTGAAAAGCAGATACAACTCCAGAAGTTAACAAGCCATATGAAATTCTAATGATAATATGATGTTAATCCTTCTGTAAGAGGTTGCGTTAAGATTAAATGGCTTGGTTAGCAATAACAAAGCATATTTTTGTTTCTATATTCACTTCAGGCATACAAATTTCCTGCACCAGTGCATTATTCAGTGCTACAATGCTACCAACAAAACAAATTAAAGAAAACAACAAAAAACGAGTTCATACGCTAGAAGAAAAGACTACATGAACAGAAATAACAAACCTGTAATCGAGGGTTCAGCTCCAAGAAATAGTACTCGCCAGTTTCCATACTGTAGAGGTACTCAACAGTAGCTGCTCCAACATAATTAACAGATTTAGCCAACCTTCGAGCTGATTGCTCCAACTTTTTTACAGTCTCTATAGGAGCTACAGTAATTGGACCCTCCTCAATGATCTATAAAACATATAAACAAGTTAAGTTTTGATGGTGAAACATCTCCAGCAGAAGATACCGTGCATTGATGAGTACTGGAGAAATTCTAAGAAAGGAGTACAAAATTCCCCAGAAGACCAAGCTAGTGAATGTGAAAACAAAGAGTATTAAATTAGAATGCCATAAAATGATTACCTTCTGGTGCCGCCTTTGAACACTGCAGTCACGGCTATGCAAAGCTGCAACATTTCCATACTGATCACACAGTAACTGTACCTCTAAATGCCGGCTCTGATAAAAGAAAATAGAAAAATTGGCAATGTCTGGTCTGAAGTTCAGCAATTATGATCATCCAGATCAAAACGGAATAGACTATCTGACCTGGGATGCGAGTTTCATTATAAATATTGGAGATCCAGGAACTTCACCCTGAACTTGCTTGAACAATGCCCTTACCTCATCATCATTATGGACCTAGAAAAGTAAATAATTCCACTTAGTTCAGCTGACTATTCACAGGCATATTAGCCAAGGGTAAATTTTCACGTATGACACAAACCTTTCTTATGCCTTTACCACCACCACCCCAAGAAGCCTTAATCATTGCTGGGTAACCTACAACCTGACAACTTGCAACAGCTTCCTCTGTTGTATAAACACACGCTTCCCTATATACTTCCTCTGGGATTGTAACCAAGCAGCTATCTGAAGGAATTTTCACCTGGAGAACAGACACTAACAATATCAGATTGCATTACCCGGCAAAAGCAACCAAATGAAAATTGGACACGGTTTTCAGGATTCATACATGTGATCCGCTCCATGGAAGAGTAGGTACGTTGGCAGCCTGAGCAATTAATGATGAACCAATTTTATCTCCTAATGCTGCCATAGATACAGATGGTGGCCCAAGAAATACAATTCCCTTTGCATTCAATGCATCTGGAAGCTCAGGGTTCTCAGAGGCATGACCCCAACCAGGCCAAACTGCATTAACATGTGTTCTCTCTGCCATCTGGGTAATAAAGAACAAAAAATTCAGGTGAAATGCTAACAAGAACTACAGGAAGCCATGACATGCTTCAGAACTACACGTAACGTAATGCTCCATGCTAACAAGAACTACAGGAGGCCATGACATGGAGTTTTGATGAAAATGTTGAAATACTCTACATGGAGAGTGCCAGGGAGTGAGTGAAACAAAGTTTACTGAGTTAGTGGAACAAAAAATTTACTGAATGAGTGGAACAAAGAGAGTCAGAAGGTTCATGCCGGGATTGCAACCCTCTATTAGGAAGCAACTCCCACTTTAGAGATCAATAACTTTGTTCAAATGATAAACACCATGTATTTTCTGCTGACAGTTTACCACACGAAATGCGGCTCACTAATATCAAAACACACCTCCCATAATCACTCATAAATCTTCTATGACTTCTGAGAAAAATAACGATCTCCAGCCTCTTCATTTGCATGTTCATAATTTTGATATTAGTATCCACTTCTCTGATTTTCCTCTTATTTAAATCAAATTTCATTTCTTGCAGTCAAACAAATGGTGACAAAATCAAACCACTCAAAACTTCTTTCGGCTGCAAGGTTCCTCAGCAACTGAGTTGGATATCTTCTTCGTTATCATACACTTTTGATGGTGATAAAATAAAAAAGTGGAAAACATAGGTTAAAAGCTTTGGATACGCACCTCTATAATGAGTTGCACATTGGCATAATTATTATTGTTAGTTCCACCAGGAACCTCCACAAACTGATCGGCGATTCTGATGTGTTCTGCATTGATTCTCATGTCCTCTGGTGTGGCCATTGCCACCAATAAAACAGCCTTCTCTGTACCAAATGTCTCATAAGACCATGTCCTCACACTACGAATAAACTTGACCGCGGCCATTCCATTGTTTGCAATTAAAATGCTATGGATTGGCTTCTTCCCACCAAGGGCATAGCAGAATTCATCAACTTTAGATGCCATAGAAGGATGCCTGAGTAACCCATTTACGGACCCATTTCCACGATGGAAACTGGGTACTGTCAACAATTTCCTCTGGGCTTCCGACATGCTGCTGATCAACAAATTATGCCATCAACATCGTAAGTGAAATTTTAATAAGTTTTAGTCCAACAAATTCACTGTAGCTTTCAAATAAGCTACCAACATGATATTATGATTAAAGGTATAGTAATTCCAAATGGGGCTTTTCCCCATTGCCTCTTTCTTCTCATAGCAATTAAGGAATGAAATTCATGATCCAAAGTGCAACATGATAGCAATTACGAACATCTAACCAGTTATACTAAGGCTGCTTTTGGTTGCATGAAAGGGAGTTGATGTTTTTTTATTATATCTAATTCCATACCATCATGAACTCTCATTTTGATAAATTATCCTTGTTTTAAGTGTAATTAAAATTAAATTTCAATACTAAATACAATGTTACACTAATTGAACCTTTGAATTCCAGCTCAAGGAAACAGAACACCCTAAGTATATAGTTCTCAGGTTACCAAAAAGGAAAGAAAAAGAATGCACCTTTGTGAAACCATAGACTCCAGAAACTACAAATTAAAATCCCAAATCCACTGCAAACACATCCTCACTCAAAAAACTAAAAGCTACCCACAAAAATACAGCCTTTGGAGGTTCCAAAACAAATTCCAACTCCAATCAAACCACTTCCCAACAACCAATATCCAATACAAACAAAACCCACATCACCAAAACGCAAATCATAACAGAAGCACGCACAAGCCAATAACTTTAAAGGGTCTAAAGCAAATGGGTCACAAACCTCAAAAGTGAAGAGAAAAAGAGCTGGAATCTTGATCGAGCTGCTCAAATTGCTATCTGGGCACCAAGCATTATGTATGAATCAAGAGGCAGAGGTGGGAGAGAAAACAGAGAGCCCAGAAACGCGTATTTGGTTCACTGTGTGTGTTATGAGTGTGATCATTGGGAGTATTTATGTTAAGGAGGAATTAGAGAGAGAGGTAGGTGTGGGTTTGGGGTTGGGGTTGGAGGAGAATTGAGACTGCATCTGTATGCGAACAAGTTAACGGCATTAATAAGAAATGCACGTGTTACCTGCCAATTACACCTTCTTCCTTCGTCTACAGCAACTCCTAGCTACCCCCTTTCTCTCTCTACCCATATGTAATTAAGATCAAGGTGCTCTCTCTCTCTCCAGTCAAAGTGATTTTCCCTCTCTCTGTTTTTCTCGTGTGTGAATTTTTTGGGGTAAATCAAGTTTTAATTTGTGTTTTCTGGGTTTTTAAATTTATTTAGGATTTGGGGGAGCAAATAGATAAAAGCAGAAATTGCACCACGAATAATGAATAAAGGAATTAAATTTTGGACCTGGCGTATCTTGACTGTGAGTTGGGTGGTGCAGTCGACCAACCCTTCACCCTTACTCTTTTTTTTTTTTTTTTTTTTTTTCTTTGAATACATAGATATTTTTATATCAAGAAAAAAGAGAATTTGGCAAAATCACACAATGTGCAGTCTAATTTGGTATCGAATTTATCATCCACGAGATTCAAACTTAAGACTTCTCACTTCCAAATAAAAAGGAATACTACCAGACTGTAATACTAAGTGGCTCCTTCATTTTTTTTTTAGATGCATCAGTATGTCTGTTAATTTTGTCCTCATTTCTAATTAAAAATATAGAGTTTTAACGAAACATTTCTGGTACTATTCACTATACATTTATTTATAATTTTTTTATTAAAACTAAAGTTTTTTTGAACTTTTCGTAAATTTTCTTTAAAAAAAAATCACGTGTGATAATATGTAAGCCCATAATTTAAAAGTTTATTTTATATGTTCCAAGTTTTTAGAAAATAACAAACGAAATTGACGAGAAAGATTTAACAAAGAACAAACGTAAGCGGTTAGAATATTACGACTACGAATTACAAATGTGTTTACTTACAAAAAAAAATGGAAATACAAGTGAGACATTCACAATATTATACACAAAGAAGGAGCAAAATGCACCCTTGTTCGACTAACAATGCTTTCACATGAAATGGGGATTTTTTTTTTATTATTTTTTTATTTTTTATTTTTTTTTGGGTAGATGAAATGGGGAATTAATGATCAACATATAAGCATTTAATGTTATTCCTAATTTGATTCTAGTTAGTGATTTTTTTTTAGTGTGCCAATAACACGGTCTGATACGTTAAATGTCATAATACAATTATTTGAAAAAAAATTTCAAATTTTCAACCAATTATATTGTTACACTTAATGTATCAAGACTTGATTGAACACACAAAAATTCTCTCCCAGTTAGTTTAGTAAATAGCTTTAGGGGGAAGTTGGATTTTGACGTCCAGCTCTTTCTCAAGTCAATTCTTTCTCACTCAACCGTCTATATTTACCAACTCTTGGTTTTATCTTTTTTTTTTTTCCTTCTAATGTTGTAAAAATGATTAAAATAAAATGAAAACAAATAATTTTGCGACAAAAATATGTAAACGGCGTTGCGTTTGATGGACTGAGACGGAAGATCATAAATCTTGTTGAAAATAGGTTTTTTTATTTTTTATTTTTATTAATTTTTAGAATATCTCTAATATTAGAATGCCAGAAGTCAAGTTTGATATCTCAAAACTTCACCAAAAATAATTAGATTATAAAGCCCATCAAACAAAAAAATTTAACTCCCGTGATTTACTGTTAGGAATATTGATAAAGGATAGAAATGTCCAAATAAAAAAGCAAAAGTAGAAAGCACAATAAATAAATGAAAAACTAAAAAGAAAAAAATGAAAACACGAACGTGAAGGAACCCACGTTGCAGACTTAGCGGTTCCAGTTCAGTTGATTGCTGCAACCCATATAACTGTTGCATAGCACTCATATAACTGCATAAGAAATTAAAAACCTGTCGTTGGAGAAAAGAAGGTACAACCAAGATGGATGATAATCCTATTCATTGACGACGACTGGAGACGCGTGCAGTATGTCATCAGTTTCGAGGAGTTTCAAGGCGCATGCAGAAATGCTAGTTTTCAAAAAGCATACAAGGTTATGTCTCTCATAGGAGCAGAATGAATAACTGATTTAGGATTTAACTAGATTTTTGACTATAAGGTTTGAAATCATTTGCAAAAAATGAGTCACGAGATTTTAATTTTTAATTTTACACTACGTGATTTCTGAATTGCACGCACCAATTTAATCTCTTTGTCAATTTCATAATCTAACGAGACATTAAGTGTTGAAGTGATATGTACTGAGCCCACATTTTATACCGTCATTGATTGTTAATTTCATAAAAGAATAGGAAAAAAAAAGTAAAAGAGTAAAGTATTAAAATTTGAAATTGATGGAAATGTTAAACTATTGAAATTCAGAAATCACATTAGTGTAAAATGCAAAAAAATTAAAGCATCTTAACTCATTTTACGACCTACAAATCTTGGGCTGAAAAATGTAGTTAACCTATTGGTTTAATGATTGAGAAAAAGACCAAGATGTGTTGGTGGCTACTTTTATTAATATAAAAATAGATGTTGAAATAATATCGGATGATGGTGTATAGGTTATCGGTTGTGGTTGGTGGTTAGGTTCATTCATGCTATACTTACCTCCCTATCTATCTTTCTTTCTCCTCTTATTTTCTAAATTTAATTAAATGGGAAAAACATCATCATCTGTATGATGTTTTCATAATTTTTGTGTTTTGTTTTTATACTCATAGCATTGGCTACAGGGTCATGTGCACCAATCGAGATTAGTTTGTGAAATGACAAATGGTTTTTGAATTCCGTATTGACTATTCAGAAAAGGAAGTATACAATATTGTCTGCCTGAGAATTTGCCCCAAATGGGTTTTTGAATTCCATAACGACACTTGACAACCAAAAGAAACAAAAAAACGATTCAATATTGACTATATAGGATAACCTCAAGAATTGGTTGTTGATAAACGTTAATGATGCATGTTTGACTATAGGGCAGGAATGCTCCTCTATTTTCATCGAAGATAATATAGTTTGTATTGAAAGATAATGATGTTAGCGGTGGATTCATTTTATGGCTACTATCTTCCTATTCAACACAACATTAAACGCACTAATAATATGATATCATATATTTTGATTCTTAGTGTTGGGACAAATTTTAAGTTTGTATTTTACATAGTAGGTTCTGAGTGTTGGAGTTTGATGGCTTTGATTTAAGCCAAAATTGAGTCCCATGTCGACTAGAGAGATGAGCATCTAGTGCTTCATAAGCAATTGTACAACACACATATTGCTGAAATTTTTTGGTAAAACCCCACACCTGTTTCTTGCCGGTGGCGAAAGCGGGAGAAATACCGACTAGTGTTTGTGGGTCCTATTGTTGTGTTTCCTACAACAATGGGTTCGATTTTTTGTGTATGTGAATTACACTATAGTGATTAGGGAATGCTGAAATACTTTTGTAAGTTTATTCGACCTTTATTGTGACGAAGCCACCAACTGATTCCTTTTTTGTGCTACCTCATCATCAAAAGCAAAAATCAACGTTTGTGCCATTCCGTCGTATCCATAACCCAAATTCAAAACCCAGAAATTAAGTTCCTTCAATTGGAAGAATTTTCATTGGGGTGGAGTCTCTTTCATGCTATGTGGCTTATGCCAATAGCAAATGACCTTTCAGTTGCCGCACGCAATCACTTGTTACATGGATGATTTTTCACCAACCATATTTCAAGTTCTAGTCAACGACGTCGAATCCAAGTTGCCCTGAAAAATATATGATAGTGTTCAACCAGAAAACAAGATCATACCCTGCTGTTTATTTATATGTAAAAATTAAAAAACAAACGTGGAGGACGATGGTTTTGGTTAGAACTAGTCAAACTACCATACCTACTTCATTGTGTACGTATACATGTGTGGTGGCTGGTTGTAAACAGAGTGCCTTCCACCAACCCATGCATGGCTTATAGCTACGCTTTGATCATTTTTTCGCATTAAATATAGGAAGCTTCTCCTGTTTTCGATTAAGCCAGTTTTTCTGTCGACTTTCTGTTCTTATATTCTGAACTTGAGTTGTCTTTGACGTAGATTAGCTTAAAAACCCTCAAATTTTCGTTATCGACCTATTTTTGTGTTCCTGGTCAGCCACCTCCTACGATATTCAACCTAACTCCAAAATCTAATCTCTATTCTTTGCTCTCTTTTTATTTTCTCTTTTCTTTTCCAGATAATTAAAAAAAGACGTCGCAGCCTCCGTCCCTTGAAGTCCATGATACCTGATGCTATTTGTTTATAAATTTTAGAACCGGTCCCAACTTCTAAAGTTGTAATAATATTTTATTGATCTGCCCATAAGTGATAGATGATGTTATTTGTTGGACACAAAGCCGCCTCTGAGATTTTAGGGGCCCTATGCATAATTTATAAAAGTGCACCTCCTTAAGATAGTCTTAAAAAATGTAGGACAATGTAATAACATTGGTTTACAATTTAAAACAAGGTTTATCACTTACTGATTGCAAGTTTAAAATATCATTAATAATAAGTAAAAAGAGCTACAAACATAACGTTAACTAAATAATCAAAAACAATTCAATCTTAAATAATAAAAAACAATTCAATCTTAAATAACCAAACAAAAAACAAACTTCAAAAACTATAACTTTAAAGTTTCACTTGAATATGTAACATTATTATTTAATAATATTGAAAAAATACCGTCTTTTATGGTGTATTATTGACACTCAAAATATCTTATTGTACTCTAAATTTTTATATTTAGAAAGAAAAAAACATTGAAATTTGAACAAAGAATAAAATTCTTCACTTTGGTTTTGCATCAAGAAGGGATATAACAAGAATAAACATAATAAGTGATTACCTACCCAATTTCATTTAGGTTCTTTCACTAAGTTTATGGAGAATCAATACCAAATCCGAAGGTTACTCACCACTTCACACTTCTCATGATCCCGACGTGTTCAAAGTGATTGTGATTCAAGTCAAGAAAAAAAAGTGTCTGTCGCCACTGAATCAAACTCAAGACCATAGAAATCGAATTAGAAAAGATTATTCTTATAAAAGAGTAAACCACATAAATTGTAACAAATTATATTTTATAAATGGCGAAATCTATTAGTTGAAAAACTTAATAGTACGTAGAATCAACTAGTAGTGCATCCTCTATAATATTCAGAGAATTCTGAATCCACAAGGTAGCTTATCTAGAGAAGAAAAGCAAATGATTAACCTATGTGCCACAACATTCACTTCTCGATAAACATAAGTAAACCTTTCCCATGAAAATTGGTTTAACAATGCACAAGCATCATCAGTTAATCTTCCCAATACTAAAGTGTCGTGGTGCCGACTGTTAAGGGCCTTGACCAGAGAAATGGAGTCACTTTCAAAGAGAACATGGTCCATTTGTAGTGTTGTAACCAAGCGCAACCCTTCCAAGCATGCTAGTGCCTCAACAGAATGAGGATACGTACTGAAAGTAGGAAGGTGGCGCCATTATCGGTGATTGTTTTAAATAATTTGTGTTTATAAACTCTTAGTTAATTATTTTTGTATATATCTTTTTATTTACTTGATTTTAATTTTTTTTTAGGTAACAATTTGTTGGTTTTAAGAGCATTGCAGCAATGGATTGGTTTGGAGCCTCACAAGAAGCACCTACAGTTTGTGCCCTTTGCAATTTGAATACACATGATATCATGTATTGTCCTCAACCAAAATTTTTTCCAGAGTTTGTGCAGTACCGTATCAATATGAACAACGATTTTCAGAGGCCTATGTGCACTTCCTACTCAAAATTTTACAATCCATCCTAGCCAATGCATCAAAATTCTATGTGGGTAAGCAATCAACAGACTTTTGAGCAGCCCAGTGGGTCGCATAAACCTCCTTTGGAGGACTAGATTGCTAAATTGAAGGAGTCCACTAGGTTGTATACGGAGAGCAACACCCAAAAGATGCAGAGTATAATAAATTCAATCGACAATCTAGCGCAACAAATTGGGCTGCTCACATATCAATTGGCACAACAAGAAAACGATTCCAATTCCAATGTCCATAATCAACCAATTGCAAACCCGCAGGGTTCAAAGGAGTGCTTGACATATCAGACATTGAGATGGAAAAAACCAACGACACGTAGATGGAAGAATATGAAATAAAAGAGCCATCAGCCAGTGACACATGTCCAATGAAGGAAACTGCTAATCTTGAAATTTCACCAGAATCTACTCCTAGCCAAGTTTATAAGACACACATCCCCTATGCAGAGGTTGCAAGGCATCCCGCCAAGGTGCAGGAATGCATTAAAATTGACGTGTTGAAGATAGGGATGGGCAAAATACTCATGGGTTTGGTAACCGCTGTTACCCGCCCGTTTAAAGTTCACGGTTACGATTATGGGTAACCGTTTAGACGAACAAACGGTTATGGGTATAACCGTTTATCCGTGAAATTTAAATGGGTAGTTATGGGTATTACCCGTGATTATAACGGGTATCCAATGGTTATGGGTATTACCCGCGGTTATAACGGGTATCAATTTGCCCATTTAATTTATATATATATATATATATATATATATATATATATATATATATATATATATATATATATATATATTAGAGAGGAGAAGGACTAAGGATCGCTTTTGTTTGCTCTTTTTTTTTTTTTTTTTTTTTTCTGACAACTTAGTGTATAATGTAAACTTTATGTGATCACTTACCTCTGTTGGATTCATACTAATTGGTGTCGATGTTCCTAAATGGGATACTAATTCAATTTATATATTTCCTTTGTAGGCCTCTTTTGGTGATAATGAGTCGATGAGACTTTCTGATTGAACATGTTAAAGCATTAGTGTTCAAAAGTGTTTGGTTTCGGAATATTTTGGAGCTTTGAATCATCTAGTATTCAGGATAATGACTAATTTTTGTTTTTAGAAGCTTTACTTTGTAATCATATGGATTATAATTAAAGACTTGCTCGGGTGTAGCAGAAAAATATAATTCGTAAACTATTATTTCAATTATTGGAATTGTATGATGACTTAAATGATTAAAATAGGGAAATGCATGCTAAAATATACCTATAACAGTGTTTAATAGTCAGAAAACAAAAATTATGACAAATTTTTCTTTTGTAATTTTCAAGTTGTTACAAAAAAAAAAAAAAAAAAAAAAAAAAAAAAAAAAAAAACCATGTAGACAGGTGAAAAAAGGGTAAATGAGTAAAAAAAAAAGGATAAACGGGTTCAAAAATGGGTAAACGGGTAAATGGTTATGGTTAAATGGGTAAATAGGTAAACAGTTATGGTTAAATGGGTACATTGTTATGGGTATGGTTAACCGTTTATAAATTGTTATAGGTGTGTATATAACCATTTATGCAATTATCCAATAGGTAAACGGTTATACGGGTATGAATATAAACGGTTATGGGTTGCAATTACCCACCCGTCATAATCGTTGCCCATCCCTAGATGGAGACAGATGTCCACACAATTTCAAAAGGGGTTATTCATACATTTTCATAATCTGATACCTGACATGGTCAACACTTCAGCGCACTAATAGATTTTGATATAGGGCAGACACATACCAATGAAAAAGTTTTAGTTGATGAATTAAACATGCCAGCAGTATAGCCCATCGAATTTCAAGAAAATCAAGGCCAATTTTATGAGCACGCTAAAGTTTATAAGGGCAAGCATGAAGAGCTTAACGACAGCCCAATCCTTCATCATGAAATTCGATTAATGCAAAAATTGTGAGTGTGGATGCAAATTTCTTCCTCCTTGATCTTGGACAAAATTGCACCTACAAAACAAATAACACCTTGGGTTAAGGCCAAGAGCCTCACGCGCCCACGATGAAAATGTGGCTCAATATATAGAGCATGGCCGGTTCCCTTTGAAGAAAAGGTGGCCGGCCCTTTGGAGTATTTTTGGTGTGTAATGGGTGATTTAATTGGTGATTAATGGATGAAGTAGGAAATAAATCCATTAATTAACCAATTAACCTAATTTTTATGGAATGTTTGGAAGGTTTGGAAGGTTATGGAATGATTGCTTTGTAGAGAATATGGAATGAGGAATGATAAAATAATTTTGAATTTGTTACCTTCTTTGGGCACTTTTGACTTGGTTGAGAGATGATTGCCTGCTGCTCACGCATAGGAATCTTAGTATGCCTCAAGGGTATTTTTGTCCTCTTCTATCCAAAAATCCACATGTCGCCTTGTGATTATTTTTGGCTCCACAAATGCCCCCACACCTGTTGGGCTGCTCGCAGGAAAGGGTAGCAGGTGTAGAGATCTTCTTGCTTTAGGAAACTTAAGACTGCTTCCTATTTTGATGTAGATTCCCTCTTTAATAGGAAATTAGATCATTCTAGGAAAGGGAAATAAATTTCTCTCAAAGCCTATTTAAGTCCACCTTAAGTGGGTTATTAAATCAACTTTGAAGAGCAATTTATTCTACCCTACAAGAGAGAGAGAGAGAGAGCTTAGAGGATATTTGTTCCTCCTCCTCTGGCAAACTTCTACATCTTGCATGTGCAAATGACCCTTTTTTGTTGCTTTCTTCGTTTTCTCCATGCCGCATCGATGTAAGAAAAAATTAATTTTTCTTGTCTTCTTCTTGGATAGTGATGTCGTGTGGCAGCCGTCGGGGTGGTGCGGCATGTTAGCTGGCAGGGGCCAGAAGTTGTCTCGGCATGGGCCGAGGAGGTGTTGTGGCAGAGACCACTGCTTTAGGCTGCTCGGCTTGGCTAGAGCCAATGGCAGCTTATGCAGCTGGGGTCGCAGATTGTGGCGCTGGGGCGCAATGCTAGGCAAGTCGCATGACTCATGTCTTTTGGGCTCTTAGACCTGACGCGGGCCAGGCCGGCGATTGAGAGAGATAAAGAAGTCGAGGACCTTATGGGCTGCTGGAATGTTGGGCATGCAAGCTTCCTGCCTGCTGGTCTGAGAGAAAAAAATAAGCAAAAAGCCAGTATGGGTTGAGCTCCTCTGCTGAGTACCGTGAATAGCGTTGGTTGCTTAGTTTTTTTCACCGGAAGAAATGTGGGTTACCCTCTCGAGAGAGAAGGTAAAGAAGATCAAGGTGGATACTTTGGCTCGTTTGATCGCTATCGTGGAGCCTACTGTGAATAAAGGTGGAAAGAAGAGATCTTCCCCGTCTGCTCAAGAGATGCTGGTTAAGAAAAAACTGAAGATTTCCTTCGCTGCTTGTGAGGGTCCACCTGCTGTCGAGAGGCCTATGATTGACATGACTTTTTCCAATGGGAAAAAAAATGAGGTTGCTAGATCTGAGCCTGTGGCGCCTGCTGTGTTGAGAATGGCTAATTCAATTGTTGATAGTATAACTCAGTGTAGAGGTCTTGTCATGCCCCCTGTGCCGAAGTCTGTGCCAAGACGTCCGTTGGGAGCTAAGTTCGGTTTTCATTCGGAAAGGCTTGCTATTATAAAGAGCGATAAGGTGGACTCTGCTACTAAAGGGGCACTAAGGCCCACTCCCTCTGCTGCTGAGACTAATTCACCTGCTAGGAAGGAGGAGAATGCTTGCATGGACAGTTGTGATAAATCCACTAAGCCTACTTCTAAGGAGGCTGCTGAGATCTGTGTGCTCTTGAAACCAAATCTGCTTGAAGAGATGGACGTTTATGCCAAGTTTGTTGATGGCGTTAGAAAGGTTTGTTTGCCTAAATTCCTTTTGTGAAGCATACGACCCAATATAGAAGGACAGTTTTGCTTGCTATGATGTATATATAGCAAGGCTACCAAGGAGGTGGTGAAGACTATGGTAGCTGAAGCTTATTCCTCGGCCGAGGAGATTAAGAAGTTGGATTCTGAGCTCGTCTTTGAAGGGGTCTAATATTTCTGCCCCCACTTCTTTGCAGCTTGAGACCGCTCACCAAAAGATAGTTGACTTGAAGACTAGGCTTGACGCAATCCAAGTTAGGTATGAAAGTGCAAAGAAGGAGATTGGATGTTACATACCTCATATTCAAGATCTTGAGTTTACAGTTACTGAGCTTCGTTTCCCTGCTTATGCAAAGGATGAAGAGTTGATTGCTGCTTATAATCAAGTGATCCACTTCAAAAGAATTGTCAATAGGCTTGAACCCCAAGTGTTGGAACTTCAAGGTGTACTGAAGATCAACGAAAGTCTGAAAAAGGAAGTGGATGAGCTGCAGCGAGTCCGTGTTGGTTTGCTCGAGGAGAATGAGTAGCTAAAAGGTAAGAATGATGGGCTCGAGGTTTCGAGACCTTCTCTATTTCTTCAGAACACTCGCTTGCTTTTACTTTTGAGGCTTCCATTGGTGAAGTAGTTGAAGAAGTTGGTGCCCAGGCTAGGGCAATCGGGGGTGAAGCGCTGGATGATGCCGCTGCTAAGAGCGTTGCGACTGCTGAATATGTGGTGATCGAGTAGACGTAGGATGTCCAAGCTGCTGAAGTGTAGTATTCTAGGTAGCCTTTAGGATCTTTTTTGTTTTTCCTTGTAGCTCTTGTTTTTCTTGAACTTCTTCGGCCTTTGCTAGTTGTTTATAAACATGTTTCCTTCGCTTTTCTTCATCTTCGCTTCTTTTGTTCATGCCTTAAGCTTTAAACTTTATAGACCAGTGACAGACATGCTACTTTTCTATAAGCAGACAGGCCTGCGCAGCCTATGCAGCCGTAGGTGTTGGTGTAGAACTTTGCAAAGTTGTTAGCCATAAGGTTAGCAGCCGGATGCTTTACTTACAGAAGCAAACAAGTTCACGTAACCACTAGGATGTTAACCTTGGCTTTCTCCAATTTCATAGGTTGCGTAGCAAGTATCACAACACTTTAGGACTTGGTGTAAGTTGTTCCAAGCTTGGCAGAAGTGAAGCTTATTGACTACGTAGCATGTCAGCAGTGGATAAAGCTTTGTATATGCACGCTAGCTTATTTAACCTTTCACAAGAATGTGCGGTTGTATAAGTCTAGTGTGGCTTTACTGCTCGAAGGGCAAGCCGTAGGCAATCTTCTGGAAACCATAGGCTACCTTAGTGTACTAGGTAGCAGCTTTAAGGTTCCAGGGCAGTCGTCCATCGGATGTACTGCGTAATGTGCCCCATTCGTCTATAGGGCTCAGTTGCTCACGGATTAGGCTAAGAGACCCAAAATCCTTCAGTTAGGTAAGCCTTGAAAAAGACCATTGTGGCTACTTCTAGGAATCCCGGCACAAGCCATCATGCATCTAGTTATACTAGGGCAGCCAAGCTCATCCACGTCTGGATATTCGGAGTGTAAAGTTTATCCTCCCGTCTTGGAGAGTTGACCCATGTGGATGTCGGGGAATTGGTTTACCTTCTGGCACTGGAGAGCATGGTTAATCCTTTGGGGGGCGCAATTCCTGCAATAAATCCCTAAGAAGGGCGCATTTTTCTTTTGAAGTGCAAGAGTGATCAATTGTTGTAAGCATGCAACTGAGCCAAGTTGTGATTACTTCTGAATTCCTCATTGAAAAACGAGTGAAACGAGCGAGAACTTAGTTGTGAGGTGTTGCCCGTCGAGCTGCTTGAATCTTCGGGCTTTGATGTAGTGGAAGGTCACACATGGTACTTCCTCAGATTGTAAGCTCTCCACTGCTTTTATATCTTTTTATCGTTTCATAGTGGCGAGGGTGTAATTACTATTATCGCTTACTCTGTTGATCTTGTATGGACTTTCCTAGATAGGATCCATCTTTTTGGAGCCTGCTCTATGGGCAGTGATGAAGGCTTTTCTTAGGACTAGATCTTTGGGCTAGAACTACCAGATCTTGGCTTTTTTGTTGTAGCTGAAGATGAGCTGTTGCTGGTAGGCTGCGATGTGGGTGATGGTCTACTCGCGCTTCTCTTCTGCCAGATCTAAGCTTGTGGCCATCTCCTTACTGTTCTGCTCAATGCTTGGTAGTAGAGCGATGATAATTGACTTGATGACATTGGGATGAATGATTGCTTCTAAGCCAAATGCCAAAGAGAAATGAGTCTCACCGATTGCTCATCTTTTGGTAGTGCGATATGCCCATAGGCATCCGAGGTGTTCGTCTGGCATCAAGGATTTCTTGAGGCAATCGAGGATCATCTTGTTGGATGCTTCAGCCTGCTTATTGCCTTGTGGATATCTCGGTGTGGACATGTGCTGCTTGATGCCATATTTTTTAAAGAAATTTGCCATACCTTTGTCCACGAATTGAGGGCCGTTGTCAGTGACAATGGACTGTGGGATGCCAAATCAGCAAATAATGTTCCTTCATATGAAGTGCTCTATGTCCGTTTGAGTCATGGTCGTCTTGGGCTCTGCTTCTACCTATTTGTTGAAGTAATCGGTTGCCATGATCATCATGCCTCTGCCCCTAGTAGCAAGCGGCATAAGTCCTACCAAGTCGATTGCCCACTGCATAAACGGCCAAGGACTCGTATGCAGATGTAGCTCGCTGGCAGGCAGTGCTAGTATCGGCTTGAAATGCTAGCAACGGTCGTACTTTTGTACTAACTTCTTAGCATCTTGGTGCATGGTGGGGAGTCATGGAGCTGAGGCCATATTACACGTAGCAGGAGATGCTCAATTGCCAGTATTGGACCATTCTAGATCTAAATTATGGAGCAAGGGTCGACTAGGGCCAAGTGACGCGCAGCAGGAGGTAATGCTCAACTGCCGGTATATGTTGCTCCCATGTAGAATCTTTTAGGGCGACGAGGACAAAACTTGCTTCCGAGTGTGTCCTTCCAGTGTTCGTCTGCCCTTGGCGTGTCTTTTGGGCCGAGTTGTTGCATTCGTTAGAAAACTTTACATCCGCCAAGGTTTACGCCTTTATTGTCGCGCGTTTGGATTGGGCGGAATAATGCGTCATAAGGATGACTACGTGCATTTAAAGGTAAAACTTAGGCTTTCGGGTTGCAACAACTATCGCCAAAGTTAGCTTTTGAATTTCTGATAGCATCGATGAGAGCTTTTAAACCGTAGAATACAGGTAGTCGGCCCTCAACTCTTCTCGTATGATGGTAGAGCTTATTGCTGCTTCAGATACCGTCAAACATGTGAATCAGTCCTCATCTGCTTCTGGTTTGGATAATAGGGAGGTGATGTCAGGTACTTCTTCAAGTCCTTGAATGTGTATTGGCAAGCCTCGTCCCAAAGTGCATGTTTTTCTGCCAGAGGGAAAGAGTTTGCTAGAGTTAGATCTTCTTTCATGATCAATTTTTTGAATAGCGAGTGGTCTGCTAGAAGTCCTTTTTGGAAGGCTGCTCTAGCTATCGAGTAGTTGCATCCAACTCTCCTTGCCTTCTCTGCTTTGAACCTCTTCACATAGTCATGAAGCGACTCTTTTGGGTTCTTCTTGACGTTGAACAAGTGGTCGGACTTCTTCTTGATCGAGCGATAGGATGAATATTCTTTGGTGAAAACCAAAGAAAGTTAGTCAAAACTCCAGATAGATTATGGCGGCAAGGTGTAGAACCATTTTTGCGCTTTGCCTTGTAGAGTGGTGGTGAATATTTTGCACATGAGAGCGTCGTTGTTTCGATAGAGGATCATTCCGCTTTGGTAGTGCTTTATGTGTCTCTCCGGGTCTTCATCCCCTTTGAAAGATGTGAAATGTGGTATGCTGAACTCGCGTAGAGGCTCTGCTTGCTCGATCTTGTCCGTGAAGGGTGACCTGCTTATGTTGGTCATGTCCTATCGTAGAGCCTCGTCGGCCACTTCATTGCGTTGGAAATCACATGATCGCTTGTTTAGGAGTCTCTTTACTTCTTCCTGAATTTGCCTTTGTTGGTGCAGCGGAGCTCTCGGCTGCCCCTAGTCTTGACCTGCTAGTCTAGGTTGCTGTTCTACGTCGGCTCGTCTATGCCACAGCAAAGGTGCATATGGTGGATTTCTAGCAGGCGAGGGATTTCGCAAGTTGCGAGTTGAACTTGAGCTGGATTGAGTGACTGTTTTTCTCCGCCCATCGTGCTGCCTACTCCGATGTGAGGCCTAGCCGCGAATGAACACTTCGCTTAGAAGGCTGCTCATGTTGATTATCGGAGTGTGGCCCCAACCGTGAGTGTATGCTCGTCCGTGGGCCTAGTCGAAAGTGCACGCTCCTCCACGCGCTAAGACGGGAGTATACGCTATCTCGGGAACCCAATCGGGAGTGTACTCTGTCCAAACGCTCAGTTCGTGGCTGGTCAAGTGAGTGCTTGTCAGTACAGTGCTGGAGAGGCTCTTTGTTTGCCCTTGTCCTTCTTCAGGACACTTCGTTTGGAACACGTTGCATCTTGGTGCACTGCAAGAGCTAGTTCACCAAAGTCGTCTGCTATGTTAGGGTGCTCGTCAACTCTATGACTTGTCGAGATAAGTGTTGTTCGCCATTTAGATTGGAATAGCTTGGAAGGAATGTTTCTCCTTGAACAGTGGAAGTGTGGCAGACTCCGGGCGCGAGATTTGAGCTAAAAAATGTCAAATCCGCAGAAAAATATGGTGAAAATGCTCCTGGTTTGATCATTGGCCCGGAAATTTGGAGCCGAGACGGTTGAATTGGTCTTAGACCAATTTGGGCTGCTTGGAATGCCACAAGTGCAAATTGGGCCGCGGGAGCATATTGGGCCACTGGAGCAAGCTGGGCTATGAGAACAGACTGCTCAGTGGAAGCAGGCTAGGCCACGAGAGTATGCTGCTTAGCGGGAGTAGGCTGGGCCACGAGAGCAGGCTACTCGACAGGATCAGGTTAGGCCACGAGAGTGGGCTGCTCGGTGTGTGACACACGTGGGTGCGAGGCCAGGGCTCGGCTTGGCAACGCGTTGGGCTCGTATTGGGCTTGGAGTGACATGGCTTGGGTCATGGCCTTGGTGCCATGAGCCTTGGATGGCACGGCTTGGGCTTGCTTTGGTGGCACAACTCGGGCCATGGTAGTGGTGCCATGGACTTCATCACGGGTGACCACCGCAATGGTTCCCATGGTGGAACCTTGTGGTGGTGGTGGCGCTCCTCTTAGGATCACATTTAGTCTCGTGGATCGCCGCAGTCCCATTTCTTGAATATTGTAATTTTCACTCACAGAGTTTTCTAAATTTCTAGCCATCGTATTTCTCTTTTTTTGTTTTATCAAAGAATCTTTGCAAATAAAAAATTCTAATAATAAGAACGTACGAAAAATACAAGTGGACTATAAAATAGAGAAAAAACCTTTTTATGCGAGAATCTTCTACGAGTGTGAATTTCAACTCTCAATGAAAGCATCAATTTGTGGATGCAAATTTCTTATTCCTTGTTCTTGGACAAAATTGCACATACAAAACAAATAACACCTTAGGTCAAGACCAAGAGTCTCACGATCCCACGATGAATGGGGGGGCTTTGGCCAAAGAACCTCCGATGCCAAAGTTAGAATTTAGAGAGAAAAGTGTTTGAGAGTTTTGGAGAATTTTAGCAAGAGTATGAACCTAGCTTTTTAGAGAAAAATGAGGTTCAATATATAAAGCATGGCTGGTCCCCTTTGGAGAAAAGGTGGCCGGCCCTTTGGGGTATTTTTGGTGTGTAATGGGTGATTAATTGGTATAATGGGTGATTTAATTGGTGATTAATGGACTAATTAGGAAATAAATCCATTAATTAACCAATTAACCTAATTTTTATAGAATGTTTTGAAGGTTATGAAATAATTGCTTTGTAGAGAATATGGAATGAGGAAGGATGAAATAATTTTGAATTTGTTACCTTCTTTGGGTACTTTTGACTTGGTTGAGGGATGATTGCCTGCTGCTCACGCGTAAGAATCCCAGTATGCCTCAAGGGTATTTTTATCCTCTTTTATCCAAAAATCCACGTGTCGCTTTGTGATTATTTTTGGCTCCACAGTGAATGTTAAATACAAGTTCAAGGCAGCTCGACGGAAACATAAACCTCACTGGAAATAGCCTTATTTGATTACGAAGATTCATTCACATAGAAGGGCAAATATAAAGGATTCAACCATTGAACTGAAACATCAACTCATTCCATACCTATTGTTGCTATATGATGCTGTTAAAGAGTGGTTGATTCTCAAGGAGCAAGTGACATGATCACCAACTTCATTCACATTCGTTTAGCTGTAGACGTTAACTAAAGCACTAATTGGGAGGCAACCCAATTTTTCTTAACTCTTTTCTTCTTTATGTTATTGATTTTATTTTCTTCCTTTCATTCTTTATCACAAAAATAAACAAATAAATTTAAAAAAATCAGAAAATTGAAAACACACAGAAATATAATTTTTTTTTAGCTAATCATTGGGTTTTATTCAAATTAGATTTTTATTGTGTGATTTTTGTAGGTTGCATTTGGATTCGAAGGGCTTTAAATATCCACTAAACGCGGAAAATTCAACTGAATCATGCATTCAGCAGCATTCATCCACATTCATCAGACCTCAACGGATGGAAATCAGTTTTGAAATACTCATAGTGGGGGTTTACTGTGCTACTCTCTGCACTGTTTGGAACCTTTCGCTTACTCTCTCTCACTTGCATAAATTTCATTATATACAATTTTGGAGCTCTAAGTAGTACATAGAAGAACACAGTCATCATGGCCATCCATATGCATATATTTTTGCTCAACATACATCAATGCAAACATGCACAAACACAGAAGACAATTGTGACCAAGCAAACATCATTGAAGGGATACAGATCTATACCTTTCCCTTATAGATCAGAAAAACTCCAGACATTTACCGTTGTTTGTTATGATGGGTCGGCATTCTGTAGCTCCAACACTGGGAGCACACATACATCAGACACTCATCCTCTAATTTTCCCTAATCTAAGCTTTGGACTTGAAATTGGATTTAGAGGATGAGAATTCTTACCTCTGTGTGTGTTGACACCAAGATTGGAAGTTTGGGGGTGGATCTCCACCTTTGCCTTCAGAGCAATGAACAAATAAAGAAGACAGGACTCGCGGAGGAGCTAGAGGGTGTGGACGAGAGAACCAAGATAAATGCAAGGTGGGTGTTCGAGAAAATAAGAAACAAGTGGAGGGGCTCTGGGCTCGAGGTGTAATGTTTAGAGAGACATGAACAACAACTCTAGGTTAAAAATAAGGAAAACTATTGAAAATGGTTTGAAAATTTTAAGTTTTAAAGATAAGGACAAAATAAAGGTTATCATAGTATAGCAGCTCAAGCAAGGTCGTTCTACACAAAAATTAAATGAATATTTTATGTTAAAACCAAATCTTAATTAATGTGATTTTATGACCTAAAATATTAAAAACGAATTTAATTAAAAACAATTAAATAAATTGGCAAAGTAAAGAAAACAAAAGAAATGGTTTTGAAAATAAATTTGAGCACTAGGGTTTCGTCGTCACCTTAACAATCCTATGTAGTTATTCCAATTACTTATGACTTACACATGCATATTTGAAGGTTAGGTTTTCCTAAAGTATGCCCTATTTGGAACCTCCAATCGTATATCTAACATGCAAACAGTCTGTGGCATCTAGATCGAATGTGAACATGCAAGACTCATTAAGTTTTATGAAAACCTTTTGAAAAACCATATAACCCTTAACACGTGTTGTCCATCCTAAGAAGTTACACATATTAACCACAAGAAGCTAGCGTCAATTCCAGGGACAACCCTCCACCAAAATTGCATTAAATTACTTTTCTAAATATCCTAATGGTGGTCAATCATCAAGACAATTAGATAGTTTAAACTGGTGATTAATAATTCAAAATTTGCATGCATAATATCATAAGCAAATTGAAAAGAAACTACATATTCTTGCTAAGGCTCGTGGCCTCACCCTAGCAAATGAAACTAGCTACTAACCATTAAAAAACAAAATATTATTAACAACATGAATAGAAAACACCTTGAAAATAAACTTGAATCTTCCAAAGTAGTGCGTGTGTTCCCCTCCCTCCCTCCCTCCCTCCCTCTCTAATGGCTAAAAAAACTTATTTATACTACTAAAAAATAAAACCCTACCTAGAAAATGTCTTAAAATAATACTAGGAAACTAAATAAATTAAAATAAATTAGGAAACATAATCCTAAATTGACTAGTAAAATTCGCCCAAAATTCTGCACATCCACGTTTTGGACCCATATCAGCTCCAAAATTGGCCCAAAATAGTTGGATTCAAAGTTTGGACTATTCTGAACACTTCTCTAGAAGGCCACGAACCCATTCGATGTCATCTTGGGCTCCAAAAAAAGTGCATTTAAACCCAAAAAGTCACTTTTCAAGAACTAGCACTGCTTCTTTATTTAATTGCCACAAAATAACCGCTTGGTAGAAATTGCTGAAATTTTGATACAAACAAGCTAAGGAATACACAGATGTCTTCCAATTTGAATTACTCCAAAATTCATCCGTTTGATTCTGTTTTGCTTCTAGAGAAGTTGAATGTCCTATATTGAAAATATAAACAAAGTATCAAAATTCTAACAAAATAACTAATAAATTATAACTAAGATTAAAGTAAAATATATAATATAATATCAACTCATCAGAAAGCTTTCATACATACAAATATTACTTTTGTACGAGTGTTTATGTTTGATTTGAAACAGAAAAATCGTGTTCTTATATCAATAATAGTATAATTGATATAAAAGTTAGTAGCAATCGTTCATGTGCATGCAAACATACCAATTACTAATAACTAATTGGCGCGACTAGCATTTTTCTATTTGCAACCATACTTGTTAGATGATTAAAAGAAGCTAATGATGATCTCATATCTTGTCCGGCCTTGGCAGTTGGGAAACACTCTCAAATCCTCAACAATACATTGTTCCTTTTTCTCTTCCTTTCCTTTTTAAGTGGGCCAAATCTAGAATAGTCTTTGGTCTTTTTGTTGGAGGGAAACCCAAACCATGGAATTAGGTTTCCGACTTCACTTCTGTTACCAAAAATATCATTGCACCTAATCTTTCTTCAATTTTGATAATCCAATGATTATTTGTTATGTCATTACAGAAATTCATGGTTTCTCGGTTTTTAATTTTTTTTTTCCCTTTCTGAATGGTTAGTTTCCTAAAGAAATATGAGAATTTAATTATTTTTTTAATATGACGATGTGTTTACATTAAGATGATGGAAGAATAAATTTGTATCAAATTGACCTTTCGCAATATTCAAATCTACGACATCTCACGTACAAACATAGAAATATTCATGACAGATAATTTTATTATATAAAAGCCCTACTGTACGGTTTTTCTTCTGAAGGACAAAAAAAATTGATGCCAATTCATTCATGAAAAGGAAACCAAAATTAATTAGAAATCAAGACTAAATAGAAATAAAAACCCTACATAACCACAAGCATAGTCTAGTCAAGCTAAACTACAAGCATGACTAATATTGCATAGGATGATAAAACAAGCAATGAAACTTCGGTTTAGTTAAAATGAAATACAGTAGAATGATGCAGAAAGCATGCTAAGAGTAAGCATTAGAGATGCAGATACTGAGTAAGTTCCGGCGTGTGAAGCAGTGACCGGCGATGGAACTACATTGACGGAACTTCTTGGTGCCTGGCTTGGTTCTGGAGATTGACTCTTTGGTGATGATTTTGGAGCATGTGTGTGGGTTACTGCAACAGAAAGATATTTGAGATTTAACATTTGGAACAATGATCAAATCTTAGATTTTGACATATTATGTTGTTAAATTGTCCCAAAAAATATTAAATCACTCATAACTTTGATACACATGCAATAATGAAATAACGAGAATACATAAGTCTAATATAAATTTAGTTCACAGTTCTATTTTCTTGTTCAAATCTATCATCTTCTCATCTCTCGGTCATTTTTTTTTTTTTTTCAATATTAAAAATAAACTAGAAACATCACTCTACTAAATAATAATAAAATTGTATCTATACGAAGAAAAGAAAATCTAAGTTAACAGGAAAGATTAATTACTTTTATCACCATTTTTTACCTATTGAACGGTCATTCAAGGGACCATTTCATAAAGTATAGGATTTTTTTTTTTTTTTAAATTTTTGAATATGGAAAAAGGTGAAACTAAAACATATAGTTAACAATTAGAACATACCCTGAGCACTTGCACCAGGAGGCAATGGGACTGCAAAACAAAAGAGGAAAACATTTTGACGTTCAATATACATCGACATATTCTTAATTCATAAAAAAAAAAATTAATCAGAGTGCACAATACTTGTGAGAGATGAGATTACTCACGGTTACATTCACTAAGAAAAGAAGGTGCAGAGATTCCACAAGCAGAAGGCAATGTCATAGCCTTTGTCATATTTATATGAACACCCAAATCAGCACTACTTTCTATGGCTTCACATATGCAGCCATCACTAGCTTTTAGCACCATCTCCAATCCAGGACAACACGAACCTTCCGGCTTTGTGTTCGTGTTCCCATCGCTTAAAAAGGGAATGCAATCGGCAATTTCGAATATCACATCGTTACAACCATCAGCGCTTGGTGAGCCTGCTGTCATTGGTACGTCCGGCGAGCTTGGTTCTGGTGATGCTGCATACGACAGTGGATCAACATCAGGGATTCGTGCACAATTTGCCAACATAAAACATGTGGTCAAAATGAATATCAATCTCTCCATTCTTTTCTCTGGAAGAATAGAGAGCCTAGCTTCAACAATTGCACAAGTTTAGCAATGTTTTTTCTTGTGTATTTTTAGTTTTATAAAAACTTATGGCAATAAGTGTTGTTCGGAATTGAATTTCCTAAATTCTCTCTGTATAGTTTGAACAAAGTTCGAATTTCACTGAAATTGGAAGATTAGTTATAACTTGCGTTTGAGATAATCTTATCATTACACATATCATCTAAATGTCTCTAATTTAAAAAATGTAACTACTTTCTAAGAAATATATCCTCACATGAATAGGTATTGAAATTTCCAAAACTCCCTTATAAGCACACCGCGTCCGTTGTGATAATCTCTTTGTGAAAATCCTAACCCAACCCAAATATACAGAAAGAAACCATAAAAAAAAAAAAGAAAAAAAAAAAAGAACCCTACCCAATAACAGAAAAATACAAAACAAAACAAAAAAGAGAACAGAGGGCTACCGAACACGCATGTTCCTCTGTTATGCTTGGGCTTTTAGCATTAAGCTCATCAGCTTTGAATGGTATGGACTCAGGAGAGCTGGACTTTGTAATCTATGGACCGTACAAGGAGAAGTTTTAGGGTCTTGAGTTGTAATGTCCTATCCCTCTGAAATTTTGAATGTCCTAAACTTGAGGTAGTTTTCTAAAATTTTAATCCCGCAATAATACCACAAACATAAATATTATGGATGAATCTGTGACATCATTTTATTTACATAAATTTGAGGCAAGTTTTTGTGAGGCTAATTTCGTAATGTATTCAATGATCCGAACCTTCTATCTTTTAAGTCTTCCCTCAAAAATCATGTCTACCAAAAATCATCTAAATCTGAAATCATATGACCGTTGGATTAAGGTTTAGGGTTTCTTTGTTGAACGCATGCATCCATTTTCTTTAATACAAACAAATGTCTTAATGGTTTTGGATTTGTCTAATTTTTGCTAGTATGATCTATGAATGATATTCTAAAAGATAAATGATTTGGTTCGTTGAAATACATTACGGAGTGGACTCCAAAAAAATTGTGTAAAATAAGTAGTATCACAAATCCGCTCCTATACATATATATAGGCCTTTTATGCAAGGGGATCCCCATTTTTTGAAAAAAAATGGGGATTAGGTGTGGGGCCCATTCCACATCGAACTTTAACGATCCGAACCGTCTATTTTGTAAGTCTCGGTTCATAGATCATCTTGCAAAAATTTAATTCAATCCGAAACAATTTGTCTATTTAATTATCAAGATAAAATTTCATTGTTTCTTATATAACAAAGTATTCGTTAATTTGTTTGAACTCAATTAGATGTCTTAAACATTTCTGATTTGGCTAATATTTTGCAAGAATGATCTAGGAGGTGCAACTTGAAAAATAGACGGTTCGGATCGTTAAAATTCGATGTGGTGTGGACCTTACAACTAATCTCCACTTTTATAAAAAAAATGAGGATTCCCCCTTAAAGGTTTCATATATTGTTGACCCTAAAAATTACAAAACCTACGTGGCGCGCAGGCCGAGTAACTAATAAGCTAACTACGTCCTTCGGTCGAATGCGAGGCGTGCCAACTCGTCGGCCGAGCTTGGCCGAGGAGTAAAATTTGTTGATGTAGCTTTGAGCGCGTCGTTGACTTCTCTATCTTGCGATTGCGACCGAGGAAGGAACACTCTCGGTCTCTGGGTTCTACAGCCTGAAGACAAAGCTGCTAATTCTGCGGAGTTCACAAATCGTCGGAGCCCGATTCGGTCACTGTGATTATATTCGTAAGAGTATAAGCACGTCGAATCGAGACCAAACTATATGGGCACAGGTACTCGAACGTGATGTATGTCTTGATGGTGAATGTAGTTCGGCCGTCGGAATGCCGAACCCTGAAACTTACTTGCGAGTATCCAATCATAAAACCACTCGGCGTCCAGTACGCCGAGCAATGCAATTCGTAACACCTGACTATGCCGAGAAGGCTAGCAAGGTGACCTCTGCCAACAAAGGTTCGAAAACCTTTCTCGGCCGAGACTTAGATAGATAACCGGTCGACCTCGACGCAGTGCTGTTTATCCAAACTGAAGGTGCTTCTCGGTCGGCTGATTCTGCGGCAGCAGTGCTGTTTATCCAAACTGAAGGTGCTCGCGGGGTGCTTCCACAGTGCTGTTTATCCAAACTGAAGGTGTGTCGGCAGGAAAAGAAAAGGAAAAATCTCAAGGTGTTTGAGAGGTTTTGCGCAGGGCAATTGTATGCTGATTTGAAGGGGGCTTTTTCTGTTGCATGATTTCTTGTATATATAGTGCCCCATTCCTTGAAACCAATTCTGATTTGGATTGGGAGTCCTTGTCCCATTTCGCCTCTAACTCGAACAAACCTACTCCTACTGGGATTCTGAATTTTCCTTCTTTTCGGGACTCCATTCCTTGCCAGTCGAGAATCCTGGTCGCACTAGGACTTCCTCAACCTTTTCTATTTATCCGGACTACTTAGGATAGGATTTGGCCGACCCTGCCAGCTTGCTCGGGACTTATTATTTGGCCCATAGTATTTATCATCTCCTTGGGCCGAGCACATCCTGCTGCTCGGCCCAACAATAATATTTTGGGCCCAAACATTGCCCCCTCGCTTCTGAGGTCGCCGACTGTTAACTCTTGGTCGGGCCTCGGCTTTGAAGAAACGAAAACGTTTATTGCTTTTTTGGACTTTACTTCCTTAATGACCGTTATTCCTGCGCATTTATGAGACATGATTACACTTTTCTCGTTGCCCCCAACGCGTGGCCACGTGTCGATTCTCCGCCGCTCTTAAAACTTTCAATCATGGGCCTCGAGACCGTGCACTAACTGGAACGTCTTATCCTCATTAATGCATTAAAACTGGCGCCGCACGCAATCGTGCATCCTGGATTTTCGACTCCTCGATCCCCTCTTCGCAGATTCCCAAAATATCCGAAATGATTGGAACCTTTCCCGGTTAAATTTCCCCCCAAATTAAACCAGTGTTTTTCGAATTCCAGTGCCTTTCGAATTCCAGACGTTTGATATTCATTCTGAAAAGCCTATAAATACCCACATTTCTGCCATTCGCATCTTACGCTTTCAGAAACTCCAAAATCCCAATTTTATCATACTTGTTCGTTTAAGCAAAAATCCTTCCAGTTCTTCCATCTGCGATTTCTTCTCCAGTTTTCCCCTCTGCAATCTCTTCTTCTTCCAAACTATCTCCTATCATCTCTTCCAATGACCTCCTTTATCTCGAAACTCTCTGATGAAATCAACAAGTGTAAAGACTTCATCGATCGGAGCGCAATCAAAACACTACGCTTTGAGAACAACATGGCCACTACTCATCAGATCCTGGGCCCCCTCTTCAGAGATGTAGTGCCGACATGCATCACCACCCTTCTCAAGGAGCAGTGCCTAACACCCCTGCTTCAAGGGTTTGACTGGTCGAAATGGTGCTTGGCTCGGCCTCAAGGAGCTTGGCCCTCGACCACCACAGCCTGGGCCGCCTGGGTGGACCGAATGAGATCCTTCTTCGGCAAGGAGTGGAAAGCCCTTAGTATCTATGATGCCATCCTGCTCTCGACCATGGAGATTACCATGGACAAAGAGCTGCTTATGGCGGCCTTGACTCTATGGTGTTCGGCCACCAACGCCATGGTCCTTCCATTCGGCCCTCTCGGCCCTACAATCCTCGACATCTCGACCATTCTTGGGACTCCACCATCCGGCCTCCCAATCGACGCCGTTCTTTCTGGATGCCCCTCCCTCCTCGACCTGAAGGCGCTTTTCGACGAGCGGGCCGTCGAAACGCTCAGCCGAGGCGATCGGAAGCCTTCAAGAGAAGAAGTTCAGAAGCTTCATAAGAACTTCTTCAACTACAATACTCTGATTCTCCACTTTGCCGGCCGAGGCGAGGAGAGTCTCAGGAAGGGAGAACATGAAGCCTTCCTCTTCTATTGGTACAACATATTTATTTGTTGTACCAGGTCGAACAAATGCTTGTTCGAGAATATGCCGGTTGCCCAGGCCCTGGCTAGTAGTCACTCTCTGGCGCTCAGCCCGGCTATTCTTGCCAACCTCTTTCGTTGCTTGGTCGAGACGACCATCAACAAAATTGACCCGCACCAGAACGGGCCCCTCTAGGTTTTCCAGCTCTGGCTGCAGGTCTATTTTTCTACTCTTCGGCCTGAGGTCCCCACTTTCCAGCGCTCGGCCGCCCTCGGCCCCCAACTGGCCTCTCGACCGGCTCCTCCTCACAGGGCTGACGAGGTCCTTAAGCACTTTTTCAGTCTCGACGTTCTTTCGGACGACGAGTTCCTGGTGTGCCGGCGCCAGGAGTACCCTGCTTCGATCAGGCTCCCGACGGCAGCTTGGGCCGAGGCCGAAGATGCGGGTCTCCGTCAGTCCTGGGGGTCAATCGTACTGGCTCGCGACTTTCCCCTTGGTTGCGATGCTCGCCGAGCCAGTTGGGAGGTCTGCCAGCCCCACTTTGTCGCCCGGCAGCTCGGCTACCTCCAAGGTTGCCCTGTACCCCTGATCGTCTCTCGTTCCCTCCTGAGCCGGGGACGTCTTTCTGGTTCTTCCGAGAGGGAGTGCTGGACGACAGAGCAAGAGTTTCAGGATCGGTGCAAAAAGTTTCGTCTTCGGCCAACCGTTCCGGAATCCTTAGGCATCGACACTTTTGGGGACTGGTGGGACGAGTACACCGGCGACTTCTTCGGCGCCTCGGCCGAAGACGTGGTGAGCAAAGTGTTTGGTGACCGGCCCAGACCAGCGCCCTCGACCCAACCTAAGGAGTCGGCCCAAGGTATATTGTTGACTAATTACTTTGCTACTTCAGAAAAAGAAAAACTCACTTGTCCTCGTTACTAATTACTTTGCTATTTCAGGGGGTCGGGGGTCGAGGACAGTCGAGGTGGTCGCCGCGGTGGCAAGGGTGAAGAAGGCGCCCACGAAGAGGACCCTTGTCACTGAGCGTCCGGTCCCTGCCAAACGCCCCCACCGAGGGGCCGAGCCGGCAGAAGAGGCCCCTCGCCTTTCTAAACGCGTCAAGAAATTGGCGAAGAAGGGCGACCGGGAAATTCATGTCGTCCCCAGTGACACTACTGGGACGCCTGCTCCTGCCAGCTCTCCATCTGTGCCGGCTGCCCCGGCATCTCCAACCTTGAATCCTCCAGCCGTCTCCCAGGCCGATCCAATTGTCGCACCCGCTCCAGCTTCGGAGCCGGTCGTGGCGCCTGAAATAGGGAAGTCGGCTGCGCCTGCCGAAGCACCTTCGTCTCCAACGGTCGTTTTGGAGGTATAATTCTGCTTCCACTTGTTTTTTTTTTTAGGTTTCTGGTCGTAATGCTAAATGTTTTCTCTTTTTGTTCAGGATGTCGAGAGCGAGAGTGACGAAGTCCCGCTGCAACACCGCCGTCGACCAGTCAACTCTCCTCCCGTCCATCCTCCTCCAGTTGTTGAGGCGACCGCTCGACCGCGCTCTCCTGCGGCGAATCATGGCAAGAGACCCATGGCCGATCCTGAGGCCACGGCCGAGACGCCGATCCATCCGCAGGATGAAGACCCTCCTATTCCTCCACAGGAAGTCTCTTCGGCCTTTGTAAGTCTCGTTTCTTTTGTATTGATTTTTTTTTTCGTAACACATGTCATTTTTTTTTTTTTTAAAATGACAAAAAATGTCAGGTGCCCGAACATTCATTTCACTGGCAATTTTATGCGCCAAGGGGCGTTGTTTATATTTCCTGGCCGCCGTCGTGGCCATTAAATGTAGATGACCTCCATCGGCCGCGTGAATTGCGTAGCGGTCTAAGGCATTGGGCTCGGCCATTAAGTTCCTTGGGTTCGAGCAATGACCCAGAGGGCATGGCCGAAGTCTCCTCTCGGCAGGTCTAAAACAATCCCCTTTTTTTATGCATTATATCACGACGTCTTACTTTCCTTCACAAAGTTCTCTTTTTATGTGCAGCCGTCGTGGGAAGTGGAGTTCGACGCTCTTCTTCAGAGCACGACCGGTGAGGCCGGCTCTTCTGTTGCTCCCATCGAACTAGCGGGCGCCGTGCCCGAGGCTGAAGTCTTCGTGAAGCTGCACGAAGTCCTGTCTCTTAATGCCTCCCAAGCTCTCCGATGCAAGGGCCTTGACTCTGTTGGAGAGTGTCTCAATGACCTTGCCAGCGGTGGTCACCTGAGCACGGAGAATATCTCTTTCCTCACCGACCTCCTGGAGCGGACTCGGCAACACTTCTACATCTTCGAGCGAGCCCTTCAAGCCGAGGATGACTTGAAGGCTGCCAAGGTCGCGCAAGAGGTCGGCTGAGCTGAGATGGAGGCAATCAAAGCTAAGAAGGCAAAGTTGACTGAGTTTGATCGCCAGATTTTTGACCTCCAACGTCAAATTTCTGACCTTCAACGGCAAAGGTCTGCTGCCGCTGCCGAGCTTGAGAAGGACTTCGAGGCTAACAAGGCTCGGCTGACGGCCTTCGCTGCCGGTGCACGGCATGTCCAGCAGTTGCAGTTTAACAAGAAAACTAGGCAGGCTGAGATAATCCTGGGCGAAGCGAAGTGGCTGGAGCTAAAAGCTGCCCTTGAGACTTTTCTCCCCTCGACCCCTTAGAAATCTATCATTGTATTTGTATTTTGTTCTTCTTGTAATGATTCTTTCGATATTAATACAATGGTCGTTTTGCTATTAATCCAATGGTCGTCTTGCTATCAATACAATGGCCTTACTCTTGCATTTCCCATGTAATTGGATAATACTTCTTTAAAAACTTTCCATTAATCGGCAATTTGTGAACTGAGCCCGTCCGATCTCTTAAATGATATGCCCCCTTGCCGAGGACTTTGTGAACGATGAATGGCCCTTCCCAATTTGGCGACCACTTACCAAATCTGGGGTCTTTAATCCCAACAGGCAACACAGTTTGCCAAACCAATTCAACTTCGCCGAACGTTTTTTGTCTTACGCGCTGATTATACGCTCGCTCGGCAATTTTCTTTTGTGCTACCAATAAGTTACCCGCGTCGATTCGACTTTCTTCTAAGTCTTCTAACTCTTGTCGCATCGCTTGACTATATTCAATACTGTACACATCACTCTGCTCGATTACTCGCAACGAGCTTATACTCAATTCGACCAGTAACATAGCATCGTGTCCATAAGTTAGCGGGTAAGGAGTGGTTCCAGTGGCCGACCGGGGTGAAGTTCGGTATGCCCATAATGCTTCATTTAACTTCAAATGCCACAACCCAGGGTTCTCTTTTACCATTTTTTCAAGGATGCCGATCAACACTTTATTGCTTGCCTCGGCCTGCCCGTTTGCCTGTGGGTAGTACGGCGTAGATTGCTCGAGTCGGATATTCAATCTTGCCGCGTATTCCTTAAACCTTTCGGCCGTAAATATAGTGCCATTATCAGTTATGATCGTTTTTGGCACGCCGAATCTGGTCACAATATTCTCCTCTACGAAGTTGCATACCTCTTTAGCAGTTAATTCGGCGTATGACCTTGCCTCGACCCACTTAGTGAAATAGTCAGTTGCTACAATTATCCACGCGTGTTTCGCTGCCCCCGATGATGGCGTGATTTTGCCAATTACATCCATTGCCTAACCCCTGAACGGCCATGGTTTAGTAACCAAGTGTAGTAATTCGGCCGGGGCTCTCTGCACGGGTCTATGAATTTGGCATGATACGCATCTCCGTGCATATTCGATGCAATCCTTTAATATATTAGGCCAAAAATAACCGTGTCGTCGGAGCAACCAGCGCATCTTTCGTCCAGATTGGTGTGCCCCGCAAATTCCTTCATGTACCTCGGCCATTGCTTGGGCAGCCTCGTGTGGGCCGAGGCACAATAGTAGTAAACCATCATCCCTCTTGCGATATAATTCATTTTGATATGACACGTAATTCGTCGCGAACACCTTCGTTCTTCGGTCGTGTTTCCCATTGGGGTTATCGAGGTACCGTAACATCGTCTTTCTCCAATCATCTGGTTCTACTTCGACGACACATACTTCTATGGGATCTCCTCGTTCTAATAGGGATGGGAGCGACATTACCCTTGTACGTATTACGTGCGCGCGTTGGAGAGTTTGCTGATTGATCAAAGGGGGGTACGAGCGTTGACCCGTGTTCGCAATTTCCACAATTCGACCTAGTTTGCCCCCCCATGAGTTGTGCTCCGGAGGCGATCTGGACGAGTTCGTCGGCGTCAGTATTGTGGATACGTGAAATGTGTTCAAATGTGATTCGTTCGAACGACTCGGCCAGGTAGGTGGCGACCATGTGATAGGGAGCTAAAGTACAACTCATGCAACGAAACACGCCGTTCAGTTGGTTAATCACAAGTTCGGAATCACCAAGGACGAGAACGCGGGGAGCCTGCAGATCGTGTAAAACATGGAGGCCGATAATGAGGGCTTCATACTCGGCCTGATTGTTGGTGCAGCTGAAATCTAACTTGAGGGAAAAATACCATCGGCAGTGGTCAGGCGACTGAATTGCGATACCGACACCTGCCGAGGTCGAAGTACTGGAACCATCAAAATGCATAGTCCAATGGTTATCGCGTGTGGTGACGAAACCGATGTCGACGTCGCCTCCCTCAAAACCATAAGGGGATGGGTGTTGTGCCAGGAAATCGGCGAGGGCTTGCCCCTTGACGGCCTTTTGGGGTACATACTGAAGGCTGAACTCGGATAAGGCGAGCGTCCATTTCCTGATTCGGCCTTTGACAATGGGCCGAGTCAGCATGTAACGAATTACGTCTGTTTGGGCGATGACCTGTGTAACTGTTGGGAGCATGTAATGCCGAAGCTTGGATGTGGCAAAAAACAACGCTAAGCAAAGTTTTTCGACAGGTGAATAATTAAGCTCTGGGGAATTCAGGTTTCGGCTAAGGTAAAAGATAGCTTGTTCACGCCCGACATTATTATCTTGCGCGAGGAGACAACCAATGGATTCGGCGGCTGCCGAAATGTATAATTTAAGGGGTTTGTTGCGACAAGGTGGAACGAGCACGGGTGGAGTGGAAGGGCCACCTTGATTTGTGTAAACGCAGTTTGATGCTTTTCGCGCCATTCAAATCGGTCGGTCTCCTTCAGTTTAAGGAGCGTAGAGAATGCTTTCATTTTACCGGCCGAATTGGCGATGAAACGACGGAGGAAATTTATCTGCCCGAGTAACGACTGGAGCTGTTTCTTTGTCGTCGGAGGTGGGGCGCTAATGATGGCGCGGGCTTTATTTTCATCGACCTCGATGCCGCGATGGTGCACCAAAAATCCTAGGAAATTACCGGCCGAAACACCGAAAACACACTTGGCCGGGTTCATCTTGAGGTTGTTCTTGCGCATGCGAAAGAATGCTTGCCTCAGGTCGTCCAGGTGTGTTTGACGACGTTTGGATTTTACGACCACATCATCGATATAAACTTCGACGATTGTACCGATTAAGTCGTGGAAGATCATATTCATGGCTCGTTGGTATGTGGCGCCGACATTCTTGAGGTCGAAAGGCATGACTACCCATTCGTAAGTACCAAGTGCCCCCGGGCAACGGAAAGCCGTCTTGTGGACGTCAGCTTCGGCGATGAAAATCTGGTTGTAACCTGCATGACCGTCCATAAAAGATAGCAGTTCATGATTAGCTGCGGCATCAATTAATAAATCTGAGATCGGCATTGTATATTCGTCCTTGGGAGTAGCCAGATTTAGATTACGGAAATTGATGCAAATGCGAATGGCACCTTTTTTCTTTAACACGGGGACGATATTGGCCAACCATTCGACATACCGAGCGGTCCTAATAAACCCGGCTTTTAGAAGCCGAACTAATTCTTCCTTAATGCCGAGTTGTACTTCGTTCGAAAATCGGCGAGGAGGCTGTCGAAAAGGCTTACACCCCTCCTTGATGCGTAGCTCATGCTCTACAAGGTTTCGGTCGAGGCCTGGCATTTCATGATAGCTCCACGCGAAGCAATCTTTAAATTCGTGGAGTAACTTCCGGAGTTCGACCTGCATGGACGGTGGGAGTAACGCGCTAATAAACAATGTTCGAGGATCATCGGCCATGCCTACGTTAACTTCTTCTAACGGGTCCTTGACTTGAGGCCGATGGTCTTCGAGTTCGGCTGTCGCAGCCTGAACTTTATCGAAAGATAGAACGGGGCCGTTATTTGCTTCGGCCAGAAATTCGATTAAATTGATGCCAGAATGTGGTTGCTTGGTAATGGCGTACCAATGGGCCAGCAGACGTTCCATTGTGGATGAAACCGCGGCTTGACGTCGTTCTTGCGTGGTGTGCTCAATCATCGGCATTGGTGACTAGATCTGCCAAACCAAGTCTCGCCGAATCCTGTTGGACAGTCTCGGCGCCGACCTTAATCACTTTTTGAACCGAAATTCTCGTCGGCCGCCCATCCTCGTTAAGGCCTTGGAGGGTGATGTAGCCGACGTGATCATCATAATAGCGAGCCTGAATCATATTGGTTTCAAATGGTTGGTTATCAGCTGGGTGGACTACGACCGATTTGCCATCCCAAAAGATGAGGACTTGGTAGAGCGATGAAGGAATGCAACTGGTTTAGTGGATCCAGTCGCGGCCAAGTAATGCGTTATAATCGGTCTTAGAATCAATGATAAAGAATGTCGTCATGTGTTGACGGCCGGCAATGCTAACTTCCAACGGAAGCACTCCTTTGGTCTGAGACTTATCACCAACGAAGCTGCTCATAGTGATCCCTGACGGAATGAGTTCATTATCAGAACGGCGTAAAGCCTTCATGACGGATATCGGCATAATGTTGACTGTGGCTCCACAGTCGACAAACACTTTAGAGATAGGAAATCCTTCGATGTGAGCCGTGACATACAACGGCTTCAGGTGTTGGAGATTAACTGAGGGGGAACGGGGAAATAGCTCGGCCAAAGCTGCCTTAAGGTTGTCCCCGCTTCGGTTTTCTCTATCGTCGTCGTTTGCGACGAAGTCTACTTGCGTTGCTTCCTCGGCAACTACGTCCCCGTCCAAGAAATTCGACTGGTGGGTACCTGGCTGGAATTCAGCTGGTAGGACGTGGACCATACTGATCTCCATATGTTCGAGGACCGAGGGACCCATTGGATCGTGGTCGTCGTCTTCTGCAGAACTAACCTCAGTTGTAGTTGACGGAACATCCTCGATTAAACTTTTGAGTTCCTTGGTAAGAACCGGTATCTGAGACGTGGGAACCAAATCGAGTGCGGGTGGGCTATTTCCCTCGACGATGTTGACTGTCGAAGATTTACGTTGGTCCTTGGTTACACGGGCTCGTTCTTCATAGGCAATACGGGCGTTCCTCGTGTCTAGATATGTATCCAACCGTGCTATCCGTTGTTCCTCGTCGACCGTGAGGCCGAAAAGCGATACAGCCGAGAAAACTTCGAAATGATAGCGTAAATGCTGGAGGTCTTCAAGCGAAAAGGGTAATTCGGCGGTGTCGATGTCTGTATAGGGATCGACCTCAAAACCAAGGACCTAAGCCTCCCGTATATGTTGGAACCTAGCTTTAATTGCTGGGTCGGAAGTTTTCTGGATAATTTGCTCGGCATCAGGGCAAGTTAAAGCTAAGTCGAGGGCTTCCTGACACGCCTTGGGTAATCCGTACAAGTCATTGGCGGAGTATTTCTTATGAAACTCTCGCATGTATTCCAGGGATTCACCGAGGAATGGAGGGTGTAAGTTGCGCTGTATTTTAATAAACGGCTTGTGCGGGGGTAACGGAGAAAATTTCTTTTCGGCCTCTTGTCGAAAGTACTCTAGACGAGCTCTCGTTTCCCTAGGCCGGAGAAGGATCTTAATACGTTTCTCAGATTCCTCAATGGTGGTTTCGAAACCGGTAGCTGCTACTTTCTTCCCTTCGGCTAACTCGGACATGATAATCGGGGTTGGCCGTTCGCTAATGTCTTCCACGGCTTTCTTTGGTTACCACTGGTTGGCCGGGCTGGCCTGCGCTTCTCGTCGCCGAGCCATGCAATCTATCCGTTGACGACGACGTTTTTGGGATTTGGACAGCGCCGTATACAAGCCAGTCGGAGAATTGTAACTGTACCAGCGTTGATCCGATGTCTTGGGTGGTTTGAAAGTTTTGGGATCGGCTGGTGAGCCCGAACTGTTGGTATTGCGCGAGTAATAATCCTCATTGTAGAAAGGTGCGTCGAAATCCAGACACCGCCTGACCGAGGTCTGGTCTTTTGGCCGTACTTGTGGGCCGAGTCGATCAAACACCTGACGTTGTGGACCGTTACCAAGTCCCTTCGGTGATGTTACAGGGGTCGTGGGGGGTGTTGAAGATGTCTTCTTCCCAGGTTCAACTGGTGTTTTACAATGATCACATAAAACTGTTGATTCATGAGTTCCGTCGGGACTTGATCTTGTCATAGGATCATCGACGGGTGGCCCTGATTGTTCCGCAGGTGGTGCATTTGAAAATAAATCAAGCTTTAGTCTTGTTCGACCATTCCGTTGATGGATATGCTGTACCGGGACGTATTCGGCCTTCCCTTTGTTTTTAGGAATATGAGCATCCACCATACCGATTGTTGTTGAAGGGAAGGGATTGACGTCGACCGCCATCTGTTTTTCCGGAAATTTCAACTTTCCTTTCTCGATCCAACTTTGAATTGTGTCTCGGAACACAACACAATTATTGGTTGCATGCTTATTAGAATTATGATACTTGCAGTATATTTTTCCTTTTAATTCATCGGCCTTAGGGATAGTATGTCCCGGCCGAAGCTTGATGATTTTTGCTGCCAATAATTGATCGAAAATTGCATCAGCTTTGGTGATATCAAAAGTGTATACTTTTGATGACTTACTCATTTCCTCAGCGGCCGAACGGGTTTTGGCGTCTTTGGAATTCACTTGCGCCAAAGCCTTGCAAACGTAGGGTTTGTCTATTACTATCTCGGCCGCATCCACACTAACATACTGGGGGTCTTCACTTTCGGCCGATGCATAGCTAACCGTGGGATTCTTATACAACGTCCCCCAGGATGGTGACTTTGATATATTTTCTTCTCGGAGCAGATAATCATATTGTTCAACGTGTTGAGCAAGTTCGTACATATCTCGAATATTTGCCCCCAGAAACTTCTTTTTGTACTCCACGTCTAATCCGTTGAGGGCGATCCTGACGAACTCTACTTCGGGGAGTGGTACTCGACACCAATTCCTGGCCGCCTTAAACCTTGTTAAGTACTCCATTGAAGATTCGTCGGATGCTTGAGCCATCCTGGCCAAGGATGATACGGACATCTCCATCCCTGGCCGATAGAATTGTTCGTGGAACTTTTCGACTAATTCTTCCCAACTCTGCACAGAATTGGGTGGAAGATTAATGTACCAAGCGAAAGCTGAGCCTGTCAGTGAAAAATTGAACAAACGTAGTTTGTAGAAGTCGCTGTTGACGTCTCCACACTGCGTTGTGAACTGAGCCACATGTTCTAATGAGGATAGAGACGATTCCCCGGCGAAGAGGCTGAAATCAGGGATCTTAAATCCTCGTGGGTATTCAAACCTTTCTACATAAGCCGGGTATGGATGAATGAATTTTGGAAACTTCGGCACTTTCTTCAGGGCTGATGCGAGATTTATACGCACACAAATTAAACCCTCTTTTTGACAATTGTAGTATAAGTATAAGTAGGGATCGTTCTGGACCGGGGATTAGGAGGGATTGTTAATCTCTTGGAAACTGACTTAAAAACGTAAAAACAATATAAAACACTAAACTAGACTCAAGAAATGCGAAACTAAACGTTAAAACACTAAGACAAACCAAAAGACTCAAACACTTTAAAAACACAAACTAAAACACTATACTAAACTCGAAGAATTCAAAACTAAAAATAAGAAAGATTAAGACTAAGACTTAAACGAAATATGGGGGGATTGATTTTGGACGAATTTAAACTAAAATGGATAGATTGTAAAGAAAACAAATTGTAAATATGAAATTGACGGAAATGAATGGATGGTATGGCTAGCTAAGGGGTTCATCTCCATACATGTTACACTTGCATAATAAAATGATTTCCAATTGCATTTCAATAAACCATGAATTCTCAACACCCCGGGTTAATTAGGTTCGCTTAAATTAACCGTCAAGTTTTCCTTAAGTTAATGAATTGGATGATTGCATACGACAACCCAAAGCATTCCTCACAAGTTCCCTACATGAATTGCATAATAGAGAAACAAGCAAGAATCATTAAGCATCATGAAAACTATAAGTGTTGACGAGGCATTCGTTACTATGATTGCATGAAACTTATGCCAAGAATTCGTTTAACGCGATTGTTTATAAGCAACCTCCACTACTTGTGAATATAAGTTCATAACGATTAGGTGAAACTCACTTATATTCTAGCGTCATATTCATGCATGAAAATTAAGCGCGCATTCTTAATAAACATACATAAATAAGTTATCAATCAAATAGTTAAACAAATTGAATTCACAACTTATGAAACGCAATTAGAAGTAATCAAATCAAAATGCAAGCATAAACATTTATTTCGAATTACCCCCTAGCTAAAGGGGGATTAGTTCTTCATAACATTGAAATCAAAGAAACACCTAAACATTCCAACAACTCAAACTTGAATTGTATGAACGTTTAGGCACTCTTCTCTTCCATTCCTTATACGTACAAAACAAAGAGAATTAAAATGAAACATTGAAATCAAAGAATCACCTAAACATTCCAACAACTCAAACTTGAATTGTATGAACGTTTAGGTCCTCTTCTCTTCCTCGTTGTTGTAGCATAAGGTCTAAGGATAGTTGGTTTGGGGGAATGGAAGTGTGGAATGGAGTGAGGAGTGATGGAAATGGAAAGATGGTTGGTGTTTGGATTAGTAGGGAGGGGGGACTCACGGCTAAGGAAAGAATGGAAGTGTTTGAGGGGTGTTGTGTTGTGAATGAGATGTTCTTGAATGAATGAATGCAAGGGTATTTATAGGAGTAGTGGAGGGAACATATGGTTGTTTGTTTAAGATGCAAGTGGCTAATTAATGATGGAAAAGTATGTGATTTAAAGGATGCAAAGTGAATGAATCATGAATCATTGTGGATGAAAGGTGGAAGTGCATGTGTTGATGACTAGGTTAGTGGGTGGAAATCTGAAAATGGCATATAGGAAATAATGAAGATGCAATAAATAATGCATGTAAAGTGTGTGTGAATGCATGTGAAGATGCAATAAATAATGCATGTAGGGTTAGGAAATAATGAAGAAATGCATGTGAGATGTTTGGAAAGGAAATGGGAACCCACAACAATGAAGTTGTTTTGTGTTGTGAATTATGATGAATGCATGTGAGTTAAAGAGGGAGAATGTGGTGAAATGATGAAGTAGGAAGGTGGAAATGCATGTGAGATGTTTGGAAAGGAATAAAGAATGAATGGTGGAAATGTGAGTGAATGATGTGCATGTGTGAGAATGCATGTGGAATTAAGAGGAGTATGGAAGTGAAATAAATGAATGATATGTTAAGTGATAAGTGAATGATATGTGGTGAGTGATAAGTGAATGGTTTGATAAGTGATAAATGAATTAGTTTAAAGGGCTAGGGTTTAAGTACATAGAATGGGCCTAAAATAGGTTGGTTTGTATGGCATAATGTGTTTGATTGGGCTAGAGCCATTGTTTTGTGTCTTCAAGTGCATACAAGGCCTTCAAATTCGTCCATCCTCTTGGCTCCATGGATAAGCTATCCAATCCATGCCCAAAAATGCTCCAAATGGCCTCAAAATGCACTTTCTTGCTCCCTAGGCCCTTAGAACCTGAAAACACACAAAAGAAGCATAAAGGACTAAAATAACGAGAGAAACATAACGTAAATGCACGAGAACAAGCCATTTAAGTCGCATGAATATGCTCCTATCAAATACCCCCACACTTAGCTTTTGCTAGTCCTCGAGCAAAACAGAATAAAAACAAATAAACAAAACGACACTAAACACGTAAAACACAACCTAAACCTTCCAACAACCGTCTTAGGGATTTCCAATGCACATGACAAGTTAAAAATCATCATTCTCACAGATTTTAGTCATCTTCACATTTAAGTACATTCTTAATCATAGTCACCATATACTAGTTCACAATTAAGCATTTAAAACCATGTTTTGAATGTAGTAACATGCCTTAGAGAATTTGCTCAATTCCTTTCAAGATATGCACTCAATTTTTACTCAGATTTTCTAACTACACACCCTAATCTAGTCATATGTGAGAAGATTGATGTAAACATGAAAACGACACTCACATATATGTATCACAAAGAACGCAAATTCTGGAGTTAATAATCAAGTTTAGATATGATCTCATGAATGGAATGCTACTACTTAGACGCGAGAACCAGTGACACCATAAGCTCATACCAAGTTCAAACTCCACAAATTGAAATACACAACACTCAAGATAGAAGTCAAGGGTTGTAACGGGGCTTGGGGTATGTGGATAAAGAAGGGATATGGAAAACAAAGGTTCTTAAAGAAATAGTGAGCAAAGCATTTTAATCAACTTAGAATTCACTTTTGAATGAAAACTCAACTTTTGAACAAAAAGGGAGAATTTAGACAATTTACGCCCAGAATTGGTGTTTTGGAACCTTTCTTCAATCACTTATTCTTTTCTCTTTTTTTTTTTTTTTTTTTTTTTTTTTCTTTTGAATCTCAAAACAAAAACACTTAAACATTCTCTCCCCCACACTTATTTTCTTTCATAATGTAACTCAAAAGGAATTCAATTAAGTCATGCTCACTATCTTTTAAGAACAAGGGTAAGGACGGTCATATTCTAGGTTAGGTGAAGATAAAGTGGGTTAACAAAGAACATGGGTTAACATGGCTCAACGGGGGTAAAACTTACAACATATACGAAATATGGGAAGCGAGGCTATTTGGCTATGGTGGCAACTACACAACTTCATCTTGATATATGTTATGCAAATCAATAACATGCTTTGAATGAAATGGGCATGAGTTCTAGCATTTGGAACTATATGATGAAACGCCTTCTAAGTAGTAACCAAGCAAAGAATAATGAGATCATGCAACGATTTTAGAAAACAAGAAATCACAGATTATACTCTCCAAAGAACGTTATAGGCTCAAGTCTCTCAGGGTTGTAGCATTTGTTTGAGTTCCTTCCTTCAGGCATGTTACAAAAACTAAATTTTCTTTTATGATTGCATGTGAAGTTATACATTATAACCATAACCAAGCATATACCAAGAGTAAATCAAACTTTTCTCTATGTTAATAACTCTTTTTAACAGTCATGCAATTACAAACCAAATCCTTATCATTGTGTTGGAAGGTATCCTAAGACACAAACACACACACAAAAACAACTTTAAAACAACTCTTTTTTGGGTTTTTCAAAACAATTTTTCAAATTTTTATGGGACTTTCGAATTTTTAAGACAAAACACACTAAAACAGTTTTAAAACAGTGAGACACAACATGTGAAGTGATAGGCGATAAAATCCAACGAATTTGCATCAAATATACTTAGTTACCCCCCCACACTTAAATCAAACATTGTCCTCAATGTTTTAAGCATAGATTCACACAAAGCATAAGTAAATACACAAAAAGCACTTAAACATACTAAACATGGCATAATGTAATTAACAAAGAGAAGAGTTTAGAGACGCAAATCTGGTTATAGAGTGTAAATTCCATCTTCTCCTTGGTAATTGCATTGAGGCTTTTGATCTTTGTGATTCCACAGGCTTACTCTTGAACTGGTTTCTGCCCATCGTTGATTTTCCTTTGTGCTACTTCTTGAACTGGGCAGCAGGATGGTTCATTTGGTCTCCCCCGAAGGTCTGAGCATACCCTTTTGGTCTGTTTCTTTGTTCAATCTTTCCAATTCGTATTGAAAAGGGTTGGAGGATAACTCAGCCTATGTTTGTCTCCACATGCTTCAATGTATCATTTTCACTTGCCTTACTCGCTCCCCTTTGCAGAAGTGGTCCCTTCTCCGGAAGTGTATCAACCGTTGAAGATGACTACTCGAGAGCAACGCTAGGTAAGCAATCAGGAATAGATTCTAGGCAGTTGGCTCCAGATCGGAAGATTGACTCCAAGTGCCGGCTGATTGCTTCTTTTACTTTGCCATGCGAGTAAGAACAAGGACAAAGAAAAAGACAGGGAAAGAGCATGATATGAGATACTTTTGCTTTTGACCTTGATGATATGAGATACCTTTGCTTTGAAGAAGCGGTGGATGAATCAGCACATGCTTCAATCCGCCGTTTCCTCCTGGGTCATATGTACTCCAGGCATCTGGTATCATCTTTGGGGAAGAAGAAAGAATTGAGTATTTTGAAAGGCCTTGCTGGGAGTGCGCCCTCAGAGGTGAGGGAGAGTTGGGCATTTTCTTCAGGTTTGCCCTGCCATAAAAGACGAAGGTCGACATATATAGAGATAATATCAAGTGGTGGTACTTTTTACCCTTGTCGACAAACGTTTTGATCCCGCAATTCCGGCTTTTTGAAATAGTGGCGCCTCTTCGATCTTTGAATACGCCTCTTCGATTTCTGAGCAGGCGCCCCTTCGATTTCTGAACGACGCCCCTTCGCTTTCTGAACGACACGTGGTAGTGCAGATGCGACTCCTTTTGACAAAGCTGCACGCGTCTTCTGAAAAGCAGAGAAAGCGTCGCCGAACTTTGCGCTTGTCGGCTAAAGATATGTAGTTGCGGTGATGGCCTCCACGTGTTGTCTGAAAAGAAGAAATCTTTTGACAAAGTTGAACGCGTCTTCTGAAAAGCAGAGAAAGCGTCGCCAAAATTACGCCGGAAATTCCGGCTTTTTGAATCGGTGGACGCGTCGCCTTGGCTTTTTTATTGAGCTATCGATCACCACAACAAACACACTCTGAAGATTTCCCATTCCTGAAACTCGACTCCGGCCCTTTGTGAAATTTTTAACTCCATCCACCCCTTCTCTTTGAACACTTTTTGAAAAAAATGGCAAACTCATCGAACCTTAGCTTAGATTTGAGTCTCAGCAGCGATCCGGTTGCGCCCCGTCAAGGTAATGTATGGCGCCCTTCTTTTTTATCTTCTAACGGTCCTCTTTCAGGTGAAGACTCTGTGATGCAGGACGCCACAACAGCTACAATAGTAGCTAAAAACCTCCTCACTCCAAAAGATAGTAGGCTGCTGTCAGGACGGTCCGATGAGTTGGCCGTTCAAGAGTCTCTCGCACTTAGTGTTCAGTGTGCGAGCTCTGTGTCCAACATGGGCCTACGCCTGCTTGCCCGCTCCCGTCAGGTGGAATCGTTGATGGCAGAGGTGGAAAGACTTAAGCAAGAGATCCAGCAGCTTAAGTACGAGAATAGAAGTTTGCATGTGCTTGCAAATAACTATTCGTCGGGGATGAAAAGGAAGCTTGATGAGCTGCAAGAATCTGAGGGTCGAATTCACAGTGACCGTCAAAGGTTTTCGTCTTTCCTCCAGAGGCACCTTTTTCCTGGCTCATCCAGCGCTTGGCCAAGTATTGAGGCCTGGAATGCTCTATCTTCGATGCCTCCCGCTCCGATGCCTTCTGTTCCTACGCCTTCCGCTTCTATGCCTCCCGCTTCTGCGCCTTCCGCTTCTGCGCCTCGTAGTGGGACTTCACGCAAACAACCTTTGTGAAGCTCCATCTTTCTCCATGTTTAGTATCTTTCTTTTTTTTTTTTTTTTTTTTTTTTTTTTTTTTTTTTTTTTATTAACATAAATAAAATCAAACGGCATAGAATTGGTCCTTGAATGGAAGGTGATAATTGAAGTGAACCGGCATTGGTTTGAATTCTAGTGTAGGTGCCTGATTCAAAAAAAATAGCAAGTTAGTATAAAATCTAATGGAATTTGGAAAAAAATACTTACTTGTTTTGTCCGACAAGAACTCAATGACAAATACCACTCCTTTGAAAGTTTCAGGGATATTGGACTTGGCCAGATTGCAAGTGATGGTTATTACTTGTCCAATGTCATCAAATTTAACTTCTTTGGATTTTGTGGTTTCAAGAACGTCCTCTTTGATGGATTCATGACATTCCCTACTTGTCACCTTTGGAAGGGCTTCCAAGATGTCTTTTTCACCTTCTTCTTCCTTGGAAGTCATGAATCTGCAAGGAATAGGGTTAAAAATAATGAAATTTGGAAGAACCATACCTGTATTAGATGGCATAGGAGCCTCCGGTAAAGGTGTTTCCACCCTTTCCGTGGGTTGGGTGTATTCCTCTTCCTTGTGATTTGATTTTGATGGTTGAGGGTCCGTTCCAACCTCCTTGTCACTTCTCAACATGATTTCCTTGGCAGTTTCAAATTCTCCCTTCTGATTTGCAATGGTTGAACTAGGGAGTTCGCCTTGGTCGCAAAATTGTCCTTCGAACTCCGCTATCTGCCCAATTTGCTTTTCCAGAGTAGTAAGTAATTGAAAAATCGTATCATTATCATTTGAATTACCTACATTCCTTTGGGCAGGTTGTGGTGGCTGCATAGGCGTTGAATAGAACTCCTCATACGGCTGCCAATATCCTTCTTGTTGAGCCTCATTGTCTTGATTTTGTAAGCCCTGCACCAAACAAATTAATTCATCAAGCTTTTGGTTATAATTTATTGACGAACTTAAATTTGGTTGGGCATATTGAATATGAGGTTGTGGTGGCTGCCAATATCCTCCTTGTTGAGCATTTTGAGGTTCCCACCACATAGAGTTTGAATGATCACTCCAATCCGAATTGTAAGTATTGGAAAACACGTTATTCCTTGATTGAAGATTAAATATATCAACTCTTTGCATTTGGGACCTTTCCATGAGTTGTGACAAAAGAGAAGCATTATCAAATGCCATCTTGTTCTTAACAAACAAAACACAAATAAAAAAAAAAAACTAAATCTAAAAGACAATACAGAAACAAACAATCCAAGGGATTAGCAAATTTTCTAATCCCCGGCAACGGCGCCAAAATTTGATGCGAGATTTATACGCACACAAATTAAACCCTCTTTTTGACAATTGTAGTATAAGTATAAGTAGGGATCGTTCTGGACCGGGGATTAGGAGGGATTGTTAATCTCTTGGAAACTGACTTAAAAACGTAAAAACAATATAAAACACTAAACTAGACTCAAGAAATGCGAAACTAAACGTTAAAACACTAAGACAAACCAAAAGACTCAAACACTTTAAAAACACAAACTAAAACACTATACTAAACTCGAAGAATTCAAAACTAAAAATAAGAAAGATTAAGACTAAGACTTAAACGAAATATGGGGGGATTGATTTTGGACGAATTTAAACTAAAATGGATAGATTGTAAAGAAAACAAATTGTAAATATGAAATTGACGGAAATGAATGGATGGTATGGCTAGCTAAGGGGTTCATCTCCATACATGTTACACTTGCATAATAAAATGATTTCCAATTGCATTTCAATAAACCATGAATTCTCAACACCCCGGGTTAATTAGGTTCGCTTAAATTAACCGTCAAGTTTTCCTTAAGTTAATGAATTGGATGATTGCATACGACAACCCAAAGCATTCCTCACAAGTTCCCTACATGAATTGCATAATAGAGAAACAAGCAAGAATCATTAAGCATCATGAAAACTATAAGTGTTGACGAGGCATTCGTTACTATGATTGCATGAAACTTATGCCAAGAATTCGTTTAACGCGATTGTTTATAAGCAACCTCCACTACTTGTGAATATAAGTTCATAACGATTAGGTGAAACTCACTTATATTCTAGCGTCATATTCATGCATGAAAATTAAGCGCGCATTCTTAATAAACATACATAAATAAGTTATCAATCAAATAGTTAAACAAATTGAATTCACAACTTATGAAACGCAATTAGAAGTAATCAAATCAAAATGCAAGCATAAACATTTATTTCGAATTACCCCCTAGCTAAAGGGGGATTAGTTCTTCATAACATTGAAATCAAAGAAACACCTAAACATTCCAACAACTCAAACTTGAATTGTATGAACGTTTAGGCACTCTTCTCTTCCATTCCTTATACGTACAAAACAAAGAGAATTAAAATGAAACATTGAAATCAAAGAATCACCTAAACATTCCAACAACTCAAACTTGAATTGTATGAACGTTTAGGTCCTCTTCTCTTCCTCGTTGTTGTAGCATAAGGTCTAAGGATAGTTGGTTTGGGGGAATGGAAGTGTGGAATGGAGTGAGGAGTGATGGAAATGGAAAGATGGTTGGTGTTTGGATTAGTAGGGAGGGGGGACTCACGGCTAAGGAAAGAATGGAAGTGTTTGAGGGGTGTTGTGTTGTGAATGAGATGTTCTTGAATGAATGAATGCAAGGGTATTTATAGGAGTAGTGGAGGGAACATATGGTTGTTTGTTTAAGATGCAAGTGGCTAATTAATGATGGAAAAGTATGTGATTTAAAGGATGCAAAGTGAATGAATCATGAATCATTGTGGATGAAAGGTGGAAGTGCATGTGTTGATGACTAGGTTAGTGGGTGGAAATCTGAAAATGGCATATAGGAAATAATGAAGATGCAATAAATAATGCATGTAAAGTGTGTGTGAATGCATGTGAAGATGCAATAAATAATGCATGTAGGGTTAGGAAATAATGAAGAAATGCATGTGAGATGTTTGGAAAGGAAATGGGAACCCACAACAATGAAGTTGTTTTGTGTTGTGAATTATGATGAATGCATGTGAGTTAAAGAGGGAGAATGTGGTGAAATGATGAAGTAGGAAGGTGGAAATGCATGTGAGATGTTTGGAAAGGAATAAAGAATGAATGGTGGAAATGTGAGTGAATGATGTGCATGTGTGAGAATGCATGTGGAATTAAGAGGAGTATGGAAGTGAAATAAATGAATGATATGTTAAGTGATAAGTGAATGATATGTGGTGAGTGATAAGTGAATGGTTTGATAAGTGATAAATGAATTAGTTTAAAGGGCTAGGGTTTAAGTACATAGAATGGGCCTAAAATAGGTTGGTTTGTATGGCATAATGTGTTTGATTGGGCTAGAGCCATTGTTTTGTGTCTTCAAGTGCATACAAGGCCTTCAAATTCGTCCATCCTCTTGGCTCCATGGATAAGCTATCCAATCCATGCCCAAAAATGCTCCAAATGGCCTCAAAATGCACTTTCTTGCTCCCTAGGCCCTTAGAACCTGAAAACACACAAAAGAAGCATAAAGGACTAAAATAACGAGAGAAACATAACGTAAATGCACGAGAACAAGCCATTTAAGTCGCATGAATATGCTCCTATCAAGGGCCGAATCAATCATTCTCTGGACTTCGGTCATGTTTACGGAAGCAGCTTCTTCTCCTTGGCTTGGTCCCTCGGCTCTATTTCCTGGTCCTCTTCTTTCTAAGGGGACTGGTTGCGGCCGAGCGGACCCTCTCTCGGCTGGTATGGGCACACTCGTCGAGAGCTGCCGAGGTTGGCCGACCTGGCCATCTTCGAAGGCTTTACTAACCAGTAGTTCAAGCATTCTGGTCTGTGTATCGTTGTTACTTCGTATTGCTTCTAACAAATCATTCATCTTTTGACCAATCGACTGCTCGACCTGACGATACTGTTCATCCAATCGTCTCCTAAGGAATGTCCTAGTTGGTGGATCGGAACCTTCCCCACCATCGTCATCACAATCTTCCACAATCCCTTCCACAAACATTCCAGCCGTTTGATTCGGGACTGTTGGGTTGTGAGGTTGCCCGCCGAGACAAATTTCATTCTCTCGGCGTGTTACACTTGTGGCCTCGGGCGGCGCAACAATGATCGGATTTTTTGTAGAATGCAAATCCTGCCCAAGGCCTTGCACTGGCAAGTCAGTTGTTGACTTTCCCATAGTTGTTTTCTTCTTTGTAGACCGTGTTTCAACGGGCATGAACTCCGAAGGTTTAGCATAAAGGTCCTACCGGGCGTGCCAAAATGTTGACCCTAAAAATTACAAAACCTACGTGGCGCGCAGGCCGAGTAACTAATAAGCTAACTACGTCCTTCGGTCGAATGCGGGGCGTGCCAACTCGTCGGCCGAGCTTGGCCGAGGAGTAAAATTTGTTGATGTAGCTTTGAGCGCGTCGTTGACTTCTCTATCTTGCGATTGCGACCGAGGAAGGAACACTCTCGGTCTCTGGGTTCTACAGCCTGAAGACAAAGCTGCTAATTCTGCGGAGTTCACAAATCGTCGGAGCCCGATTCAGTCACTGTGATTATATTCGTAAGAGTATAAGCACGTCGAATCGAGACCAAACTATATGGGCACAGGTACTCGAACGTGATGTATGTCTTGATGGTGAATGTAGTTCGGCCGTCAGAATGCCGAACCCTGAAACTTACTTGCGAGTATCCAATCATAAAACCACTCGGCGTCCAGTACGCCGAGCAATGCAATTCGTAACACCTGACTATGCCGAGAAGGCTAGCAAGGTGACCTCTGCCAACAAAGGTTCGAAAACCTTTCTCGGCCGAGACTTAGATAGATAACCGGTCGACCTCGACGCAGTGCTGTTTATCCAAACTGAAGGTGCTTCTCGGTCGGCTAATTCTGCGGCAGCAGTGCTGTTTATCCAAACTGAAGGTGTGTCGGCAGGAAAAGAAAAGGAAAAATCTCAAGGTGTTTGAGAGGTTTTGCGCAGGGCAATTGTATGCTGATTTGAAGGGGGCCTTTTCTGTTGCATGATTTCTTGTATATATAGTGCCCCATTCCTTGAAACCAATTCTGATTTGGATTGGGAGTCCTTGTCCCATTTTGCCTCTAACTCGAACAAACCTACTCCTACTGAGATTCTGAATTTTCCTTCTTTTCGGGACTCCATGCCTTGCCAGTCGAGAATCCTGGTCGCACTAGGACTTCCTCGACCTTTTCTATTTATTCGGACTACTTAGGATAGGATTTGGCCGACCCTGCCAGCTTGCTCGGGACTTATTATTCGGCCTATAGTATTTATCATCTCCTTGGGCCGAGCACATCCTGTTGCTCGGCCCAACAATAATATTTTGGGCCCAAACATATATATATAAACCCAAGGTACCAACCAATGATTTTTCACTTTCAAAATCTCAAGTCAACTATAGCATGTAATGAGAATTATGAGATAGTTGCCTTGCCCTCTCTTTCTGGGTACAAATTTGTAGGATCTTTTGTGTGTGTGTGTGTGTAGGCCCTTTAAAGGAATGGATTCTTAATTTTTTTTATTTTTTTTATTTTTTATATAGGGGTTAGTTGTGGGACTCATTCCACATCAATGATCTGAACCGTCTACTTTTTGAAAAAAAAAATAATAATAAGGATCCCTTCCCTTAAAGAATATGTATATATGTGTGTGTATCTAATCATTCTTCTTTGCAATTAACTACACTTATAACACAATAACGTTGATATACTAATAATTATGCTGAACACATTTTGACAACTATAATTGCGTTATGTCGACGGTACAACAACAACAACAACAAAGTCTTATCCCACTAAGTTGGGTCAACTTTATGAATCCTATAACGCTATTGCACTCAGTTCTGTGCCACATCTTCCTTTAGATCCAAGTACTCCAAGTCTTTTCTTAGAGTCTCTTTCCAAGTTTTCCTAGCTCTTCTTCTACCCCTTCAGCCTGAACCTCGGTCTCGTAATCACATCTTCTAACCAGAGCATCTGTAGGCCTTCGTTTCACAAGTCCAAACTACCTTAACCAATTTTCTCTCATCTTTCCTTTAATTTTGGTTACTCCTAATTTACCTCGGATATCCTCATTCCTAATCATATCCTTTCTCGTGTGCCCACACATCCAACGAAGCATTCTCATATCCGCTACACTCATTTTGTGTACGTGTTGATACTTCACCACCCAATATTCCGTGCCATAAAGCATTGCTGGCTTTATTGCCGTCTTATAAAAAAAAATCTTGAGCTTTAGTGGTATAGGACAATCGCACAACACATCCAATGCACTCTTCAACTTCATCCATCCAGCTTGTATTCTATGGTTGAGGTCTCCATCCAACTTTCCTTTATTTCACTAGATAGATCCTAGGTAGCGAAAACGGTAACTCTTTGGTACTTCATATAAATGGCATATTGACCGTGCCCACATTTTCTTTGAATGCAATTAACCACAACCTAAAAATTCTATTTACATAATATATGAAGAGATACAACTGGAAACTCATATATTTATAATACAATTCTGAGTAAAAGCCGCATTTTCTTTGCATGCGATTAACCACAACCTAAAAAATCTCTTTACATATTATATGAAGAGAAGCAACTGGAAACTCAAATATTTATAATACCATTCTGAGCAAAAGCCAATGGATTGCCCATCAATATAACTGTAAAGGACAAACCCTACTTTTTTCTTTGCGTTTTGGGATTGTCATGGTATGGTCAAGCCATTTTTTGGTCGATCTTTTAGGACCAATAACTGCAGCTCATCTGCACTTCTTGTGGCTGATTTTTCTCTGCGAAGCATGGGCATTAACATAAACTTCATGAACTTATTATTATGTGGTTGGGACCCAATTATTGTTCCAAAACCAATAATTCCCCAACCACCCCTTGTCCCCAACCCTACTTCCAAATATAATGACTTTCTTCGCCCCCATTCATATTTCATGGCTAATCCAGAAATAGATGTTCTCTACTGCGGTGTTGTCACATCCCTTGAATGGCTTCTCACCTTTTACCAAATTTGCTGCACATCACTCCATCTGTTGTTTACGGAGAATAAATAATTAGTTAATCTTTTACAAATATTGGTGTTTGCACTCATTTTTGTTCAAAATTAAGACGACTAATCAACCAATCCTACGGGAAATGGTCTCCATGCAAAATCTATTTCTGGTAAAACATTATACATGTAATCACCAATCACTTAAAGTTTAATCTTTATACTTGATTTACAAACGACTGAGTTTAATAACTCACTTTTTATTGCACCATTTCGTGCGAGTTGTATAAAAATATTTGGAAAATGATAATCAATTCATGCATGTAGCTCACATCCTGAATTTCGTGGGTTCACCCCCATTTATCTCCTAATAAAAGCTGATAATTATGGAAAGAAAGAAATTGACTCATGCCAAGAAAGTAGGAAAGCAAGTGGAAGCCGGTGAGAGCACTCTTACGGATTCAGAAAGTCCATACATGCATACCCCCATGCATAGTTGCTGTCCGCGAAGTGGACCTCACCCAAACAGGTAGGAAACCCTAAAACCAAAAATATATCAATAGAAAACAGTGGTTGACGTTGACCATCGACCAACCCTTGCAACTACGGTGCTGACGTGTAAAGCCATGAACGGTTGTTTTGTAACTCTCAAGGCCTAATGAGTACTCTGCCCTACCAAGTGTCCTTTTCACACTCATTCTTGGAGGCTTGGAGCAATAATGAAAAATCATTTGGGTGGAAAATTTACATTCATCTTCTAACAGTCAGGACTCCGTAAAGGATCGGGATTTAGAACTTTGACGGCTTGTACCAAATTTTTCTGTGGTAAACAACTTCCTGATTTATTATATGCATGAGAAATAAAAGAGCACTTGTGTCTTGACTTGAAGAGTTGAGCACCAATCTCCAACATTAATCCTAGTTGGTTGGACCACTGAGATTGTGGTCACTCCCAAGTATGGAGAAGGACTTCCATGCAAGCAAGAAAAATGTTAATGCGTTGGAGTTGAGTGAGGAGAATGACTTCTATAGTTCCATGCAAGTGAGGCACATTAATTGTATTGGTTCATGGCTTAAGTACTTGGAGACTAATGTCAATTTGATAATTACCTCATTGAGAGGGCACAATACGTTATTTGTGCCATCATTCTTACACTACAAGAAAAATGGCAGTACAATGACCCTTTTTTTTTTGTTTTTTTTTTTAATTTTATTTAAACTGAAGCGATAGAGTTTCATTATCACAAATAGATCAATTACAAGGGTGCCAAATCGGTATATATGCTTTAGTGATCAATTTATTGATCTGGAGGTAATTAGCACAAAATGCATTAGAATGACCTTTGACAGCGTACCATATAATCTCTTCATAACAGGACAAATTAAATTTGAAATCTCTGAGTGATATAGGCTCATATATATTAAACTTTCCAAAATACTCACTTATGATGATGACATTTTTTGGCTAAAATTTCTATTGCAAATACACATTAAGCATAGATGCTTATCAATGCATATTGTCATAACCTTTTTCGGCTTTTCCACTTCTCACTTCTGTAGACATCGAAATTTCAGTAAAACAAATGTTCACCAACGCATTAAAGTTTTGACATGTCAGGGCATACATGGCATACGCCACGTGTCGTACAAATTGTACACATGGCATGTGACTCAACAAAATAGGAAGAAATACCCTTGGATGATTAAACAAGTTTTTTCTTCTCAATTTGGGCAATGACAAGGTAAGCACATTTCAATCCATTGAGGATCAAAACAAGTTTTTCTTCTCATGTTGGGCAATGACAAGGCAAGCACACTTCAATCCATTACGGATCAAAGCAAGTTTTTCTCATTTGGGCAATGACAAAGCATACACATTTCAAGTTTAAAATGGTGTTAAGTGGGAAATTAGTCCATAAGTTAGACCACTTCAAGTTTAAAATGGTATTAAGTGGGAAATTAGGCCATAAGTTACACCACTTCAATTTCAATATTGCATTAAGTGGGAAAATTAGGCAATGGTGCTTGGAAAGGAAAAAAATATTTTGTGGTGGTGATTCATTCTCAAAGCCTATAAATAGGCTTCTCCATCAAGGTATCAATCATCAAGGAATTCACAAATACATTTCTCTACTCCAAAATTAGAAGAGAATTCCGCAAATCCTTGAAGCTTTGAAACTCCAAAGCTTCCAACCATCCAAATTCCCAAGAATTCCGAAGAATCAAGAAAGCTCTCTTCGTTCTTCGTTAAATCATCAACCTTCAAGATCAAGCCCAAAAGCCCTTGAAGAAATCCACACAACAATTATTCAAGATCAAGCCCCGACGGCCCTTGAAGAAAGTGTTCATCGTTCATCCTAAGATCAAGCCCCAACGGCCCCTTGGATCAACAGCACAAACAAATCCACACATCCAATCGTTCTTCAAGACTAAGCCCAAAAGCCCTTAAAGATCTGCTCATCCATCAACCTTCAAGATCAAGCCCAAAAGCCCTTGAAGAAATCACAAGCCCGATTCAAAATCAAGTGTTCTCCACCCTTGAATCAAATTCAACTCCAGATAAAAGGAGTAAGTTCAGACCTTCGGGGGAGACCAAAAGAATCCTCCAGCCCAGTTTAAGACTAAGCTTGTGGAAAATCAACGATTGGAGGAAACCAGAAAATCTTCCAGTTGAACTTAAGATCAAGCCTCAATGGCCCTTGAAGAAATTTCCAGCCCAATTCAAGATCAAGCCTCGACGGCCCTTGGGTTGACATCTACATTAAGGGACTTCAACACGCATCTTCTACACGTGACAAGCACATGTCTACGACGCGCCTTGAAGTGGGGGCATTTGTAGACATCGAAATTTCAATAAAACAAATGTTCACCAACGCATTAAAGTTTTGACATGTCAGGGCATACATGGCATACGCCACGTGTCGTACAAATTGTACACATGGCATGTGACTCAACAAAATAGGAAGAAATACCCTTGGATGATTAAACAAGTTTTTTCTTCTCAATTTGGGCAATGACAAGGTAAGCACATTTCAATCCATTGAGGATCAAAACAAGTTTTTCTTCTCATGTTGGGCAATGACAAGGCAAGCACACTTCAATCCATTACGGATCAAAGCAAGTTTTTCTCATTTGGGCAATGACAAAGCATACACATTTCAAGTTTAAAATGGTGTTAAGTGGGAAATTAGGCCATAAGTTAGACCACTTCAAGTTTAAAATGGTATTAAGTGGGAAATTAGGCCATAAGTTACACCACTTCAATTTCAATATTGCATTAAGTGGGAAAATTAGGCAATGGTGCTTGGAAAGGAAAAAAATATTTTGTGGTGGTGATTCATTCTCAAAGCCTATAAATAGGCTTCTCCATCAAGGTATCAATCATCAAGGAATTCACAAATACATTTCTCTACTCCAAAATTAGAAGAGAATTCCGCAAATCCTTGAAGCTTTGAAACTCCAAAGCTTCCAACCATCCAAATTCCCAAGAATTCCAAAGGATCAAGAAAGCTCTCTTCGTTCTTCGTTAAATCCTCTTTCAAGATCAAGCCCCGACGGCCCTTGAAGAAAGTGTTCATCCGTTCATCCTAAGCATAAGCCCCCAACGACCCTTTGGATCAACAACCTCAACAAATCCACACATCCAATCGTTCTTCAAGATTAAGCCCAAAAGCCCTTGAAGATCCGCTCATCCATCAACCTTCAAGATCAAGCCCAAAAGCCCTTGAAGAAATCCACACAACCATTATTTGAGATCAAGCCCCGACGGCCCTTGAAGAAAGTGTTCATCGTTCATCCTAAGATCAAGCCCCAACGGCCTCTTGGATCAACAGCACAAACAAATCCACACATCCAATCGTTCTTCAAGACTAAGCCCAAAAGCCCTTGAAGATCTGCTCATCCATCAACCTTCAAGATCAAGCCCAAAAGCCCTTGAAGAAATCCATACACCCATTCTTCAAGATCAAGCTCAACGCCCCTTGAAGATCCGTTCATCAATTGTTCATCCTTAGATCAAGCCCCGACGGCCCTTTGGATCAACAACTCATCCACAAACCTACACCCTACGAAGATAGAATCAGAGGACCAAATTTGAGAGAGATCGTAACCCCAAAATCATAAACACAAAAATATTATTTTGTACGCGTTATTCTGGTTTCTTGTTTCAAGGAATCTTTCGTGTTCACAAATTTGGCACGCCCAGTGGGACATCTCTACCTCTCATCTCTATCCTCAAATCATCGAAAAACGCAAATGGCATCAAGAAAGGATCAAGCTGTTCCTGCAATCAAAGCAATGAACAAGAACATCATCGCCGCAAGTGGTGATATTTCGGGCACCATAACCCGAAGTAAGGCAAGAGCTCTTTTTGCCGCGGCTTCCGCCCCTGCATTAACTCTGTCAAAGGAACAAGAGCACCTGAGGCACGAGCCTGTGATCATCCTAGCCTCGCTAAGGGCATCAAAAGGGGAAAGCCTGAGGAAATACTCAGAGTCCCTACTCTCCGACGCTGATTCGAGCGGCAGTACAACCATGCAAGTCATGACCACTGGAGTAACTTCAATCGAGGAGCAGCTAGCTCAGATAAATGAAGCAATCGCAAAGCTCACACGGACTGCAGAGGATAAAAACTTGCAAATTGCCGGACTCATCAACCGTCTGGAGGCACAACATGGCCTCAAAATGAAACCAAGCTCTCTTCCAACTAAGAAGACCGAAGAAGGCTTTAACCCAAATGCCTACGAACTCATGTCAAAGGCTAGGCATGACTTTGCTTCCTCTTCAAATCTTGGAAAGAAGGTTTCAAACACCGTCAATGACAAAGATCGTGACCTCACCGAGACTCAAAAGAAGTTGAAGGAGCATGATTACGGAGTTGACAACAACAAAGCTGGACTTGGCTTCACACCAAATACACCCGTGAAGATTTCAAGCAAAGTGAAGAAAGCTAGCGCTCAACACATCAGCGTGAGCATTGAACAAGACCAAAAAGAGCCTAAACCCGCCCCTCGGACGTCGGTCTTCAATAGGATGAGCCATTCAAGCTCCAGAATTTCAGTGCTTAATCGCATTGGTAATCAAGGCCGAACCTCTGTCTTCAAGAGGCTTAACGCGCCAACATCCCAAAGCTCTGTTTTTGAAAGGTTGTTAAAGCCTAAGAAACAAAGCAACACAGCTATCTCTCCTCTGCGACGATCAGCTTCGGAAAGATTTGAAGATAATGAGAAGCCTTTTGGAAAGAGGAAGACAACACCAAAGGAAGAAAAGTTCGATGGGTTAGCAGAAAAAGGCGACGTTCGAAGCTTGATTCCTTCAAGGATGAAGCGCCAAGCAATCCTAGAGGTCGACACAAAAGGACCACTGAAAGTAAGGAGGTGCATCATCGTCCACACTGGCAAATCTTCATGCCAACAAACCCAAGAGGACGGCACTGAAGATGAAATCCCTAAGAAAGATGTCACTTCTGGCTCTTTCGACTCAAAGTCTTCACCTCGACTGTTGGGGGCATGCTCCAAGTCAAGTGAAATTGAAGGATGGACTCATGTCGCTCCGAAGAAACTGCATGAGAAACATATGTCTTCTCCACAAGTGCACCAATCAGAAAGGAGGGAAAGCATCTTTCGCCAACCTCCAAAGCAATGTGAAAATGTTGAAGATAAGAAAATTTCAACACAAAGATCGTTCATGCGCGATCTCTTCTTCATCGAAGACTTATTCAATTTCTCGATCAAGGCTCCTTGCTATGAAGATTGTGAGGAATGCCTTTCGAAGATCGCTTCGAAGAAATTGGACAAGCAGCAACCATCTTGTCCACAAGCTCCTTGTCTGCACGAGTTGAAACTGCAAACGACACAACAAGCTCCTCGTTCGCACGAGCCTAAAAGGTGACAACAAACGCTCATTTCCTGCACGAGCTGAAACTGCAAACGGCACCAAACGCTCCTTGCCTGCACGAGCTGAAACTGCAAACTGCACCAAAACGCTCATTGCCTGCACGAGCTGAAACTGCAAACAGCACCAAACGCTCCTTGCCTGCACGAGCTGAAACTGCAAATAGCACCAAACACTACTTGCCTGACAAGGAGGTGTTCTACATCGACATCTTCCCAACATGGACGATGTTCTTCAACGGATCCGCACGAGCAGACGGAGCGGGGGCAGGAGTAGTATTCATGTCGCCACAAAGGAAAATACTACCTTACTCCTTCCAACTGAATGAGCTATGCTCCAACAATGTTGCTGAGTACCAAGCATTGATCATCGGGCTCCAAATGGCGATCAACATGGAAATCACAGCTCTTGAGGTCTATGGCGATTCCAAGCTCATAATCAATCAACTCTTAACTGAATATGAGGTGAGGAAAGATGATCTCGTCCCATACTTTCGGCTAGCGACCCAACTGCTACAAAAGTTCGAAGCTGTGACACTAGAACATGTGCCAAGAAAGGAAAATCAAATGGCAGACGCTCTCGCCAATCTAGCCTCGAGTATGGCACTAGGAAAAGATGAAGTTGCATACGTGCCAGTTTGCCAAAGATGGGTGATTCCCCTCGTTAATGAAATGTCACTAGATGATACAAATGTCATCTCAGTACTTCCAGTCGATGCTGAAGAGTGGAGATAGCCGCTGATCGACTACTTAGAGCACGGAAAGCTTCCAGATGATCTCAGACACCGTTTCGAAATATGTCGACGAGCACCTCGCTTCCTTTACTACAAAGGAACACTCTATCGATGCTCTCTTAAAGGAGTGCTCCTGAGATGCCTAGGTGAGGAAGAAGTTAATCTAGCCATGGAAGAAGCACATTCAGGTGTGTGTGGGGCACATCAGTCTGGACCAAAGCTACATTTCCGGCTTAAAAGAATGGGTTACTATTGGCCGAGCATGGTGAAGGACTGCCTGGAACACGCCAAAAGGTGCCAAGCCTGCCAATTCCACGCCAACTTCATACATCAACCGCCTGAACCATTACACCCTACAGTTGCTTCATGGCCGTTCGACGCATGGGGATTGGACGTTGTAGGACCAATTACGCCAAAGTCATATGCAGGGGAAGCTTACATCCTAGCTGCAACAGATTACTTCTCCAAGTGGGCTGGAGCCATCCCTTTAAGGGAAGTAAAAAAGGAAACTGTTGTTCGTTTCATCAAGGAGCATATCATCCACCGATATGGGGTGCCTCGCTACATTATCACTGACAACGGAAAGCAGTTCTCCAACCGACTCGTGGACGAGCTTTGCGACAAATACAAGTTCAAGCAGCACAAGTCTTCCATGTATCATGCTCCGGCCAACGGCCTCGCGGAAGCATTCAACAAGACGCTGTGCAACCTCCTAAAAAAGGTAATCGGCCGAACAAAGAGAGATTGGCATGAAAGAATAAGTGAAGCACTTTGGGCATATAGGACTACACATAGGACTCCTACCCAAGCTACACCTTATTCTCTCGTATATGGCGTAGAAGCTGTTCTACCGCTCGAAAGTCAAATTCCCTCACTAAGGATGGCTATACAAGAAGGCTTGACTGATGAAGAAAATGCAAAGTTGCGCCTTTAGGAGTTGGAAGCGCTGGATGAGAGAAGGCTCGAAGCTCAACAACACTTGGAATGCTACCAAGCACGGTTATCCAAGGCATTCAACAAGAAAGTCCGCCCAAGGTCTTTCCAAGCCGGAGATCTCGTGCTGGCATTGCGTAGGCCTATCATTACAACTCATAAGACAAAAAGAAAGTTCACATCAAAGTGGGATGGACCCTACGTAATACAAGAGATCTACACCAATGGCGCCTACTTAATCATGGCAGGAGACGGGTTGAAGATCGGCCCCATCAACGGCAGATTTTTGAAGCGCTACTACCCCTAAAGTAAACGCACCACGCTCCTGACCCGCAAGAGCATAAACTGTGTACGGCAAAATCATCATCAAAACCATCACTCATTTGAACTACGTTATGACTTGATCCCTTCTTTGGAAGAGTACGTAGGCAACTTGAAACTTCAAAACTTCAAGTACAGTCACATCAAAATAAATAAATAAATGTTTCATTAAAGAAAGTCAATTTTATTACATCATCAAAAAAAAAAAAAGATGGAGCTTTCACAAAGGTTGTTCACGTGAAGCCCCACTACGTGGCAAAACTTTAGAAGCGGAAGGCATCGGAGCAGAAGGCATCGGAGCGGGAGGCATTGAAGATAGAGCATTCGAGGCCTCAATACTGGGTGGAATGCTAGATGACCCAGGAAAAAGGTGCCTCTGGAGATAAGTCGCAAGCCTTTGACGGTCACTTTGAATTCGACCTTCAGATTCTTGCAGCTCATCAAGCTTCCTCTTCATGCCCGTCGAATAGTTATTTGCAAGCACATGCAAACTTCTATTCTCGTACTTAAGCTGTTTGATCTCTTGCTTAAGATTTTCCACCTCTGCCATCAATGATTCCACTTGACGGGATCGAGCAAGCAGGCGTTGGCCCATGTTGGACACAGAGCCCGCACACTGAACACTGAGAGCGAGGGACTCTTGAACGGCCAACTCATCGGACCGTCCTGAAAGCAGCCTACTATCTTTGGGAGTAAGGAGGTTCCTAGCTACTATCGTAGCTGTTGTTGCATCCGTCATCACGGAGTCTTCACCTGTAAGAGGGCCATTAGAAGATAAAAAAGACGGGCACCATACCTTACCCTGACGCAGCGCACTGCTGAGACTCAAATCTAAGCAAATGTTAGATGGGTTGGCCATTTTTCAAAGGTGTTAAAAAAGAAGGGTCGGATGGAGAAAAATCTCAAGGGGCTGTTAAAACAAAATACACCGGAGATGATTTTCAGGAATGAGCAACCTTCAAGATGTGCATGTTGGAGGTAATCGATACCTCTATAAAGAGGAGAGGCGACACGACCACCGATTCAAAAATGGAAGAGACACCACTCTTCAAAATCTCAAAAGCCAGATAAAAGGCGTAAGTTAGGCGACGCTTTCTCGGCTTTTCAGAAAACGCGTTCAACTTTGTCAAAAGATCTCTGACAAAGCCGCATCCGCACTACTATTTGCCATTCAGAAATCAAAGAGGCGTTTGCTCAAAAATCGAAGAAGCATTTGTTCAGAAATCGAAAAGACGCTTGCTCAAAAATCGAAGAAGCGTTTGTTCAGAAATCAAAGAGGTAACACCCTCCGAACCTCAAAAGCTGGGCCGCTTATTCAAGGATCGAAGAGTCATCACTCTCTGAATTTCAAAAGCTGGGCTCTTCCAGATTTGTCATTGATAGGAGCATATTTAAGCGACTTACTTAGCTTGTTTTCATGCATTTATGTTATTAATTCATAATTGTTTTAGTCTTTTAAAGTATTTTCGTGTGTTTTTAGGTTCTAATGGCAAAGGGAGCAATAAAGTGCATTTTGAGGCTATTTGGAGCATTTTTGGGCATGGATTGGATAACTTAACAATGGAGCAAAGAGGATGGACGAAATTGAAGACAAGAAGAGCTAGGAAAGGCTACAAATCTGGTGGAAGAAGTTCTACTCCAATGAAGATAAGGAAGAAGCAAGAAACAAGGAACCTTATCCAACCTTATCCAACCTTATCCAACCTTATCTTATCCTATCCTAGAAACCCTATCCTATCCTATCTCTAACATTATCCTATTCTATCCTATCCAAATCAGATTGGGACCTAAACCTAGCTACTTAGGGAGAATCAATTACACATTTAAACACCAATTTCAGTTTCTAGAAGACTCATCCATACCATTGCCGCAAATCACCATTCCTTGTAGGTTTAGGAATCACAATCCTTTTCCTACTCCTATATCACATGTCCTAAGCCCTTTAGGATTAGGAAATCTGCCTTAAACACAGTTTCTAGAACACCTAATCCTATCCCTACATGTGTGCCGCACCTAGCCTTCTAGAACTCCCTAATTCCTAGCCGAAATTCCTATTCCCATTCCCACTTGATTTCTGCCTTGAGTTAACTTTTTTACAATGGGATTAGGCAATCCTTTTCCTTTACTAAGTGTGCCAAAATAGCCTATATAAACAGCCTTGCCGTGCCATTTAGTTCACCACCACCCTTCACACAACAATCATTCATTCATAAACACAACCATCCTTTGCCGTGACCTTACAACCAACCATACACCATTCCCCTCCTTCCACACCTCCATCCCAACCTCCATACACCTCCATCTATCCTTGCCGCACCACCATACATACCTAAATCCATCCAAAACCCAGAAAATCATCCACAAACCCATTATAGACCTTTGCCGTGACTTAGCAAGGAGGAGGAGAAGGAAGACCAAGCCGTGGGCGTTTGTGCATTCAAGTTGGAGTGTTGGACGTTTCTAGGTGTAATCTATCCTTTATTGTTAATGTTTAAATCTATATTGCTTTGTTTTGTCATGAACATGAGAGGCTAAACTCGTTTTAGCCTAGGGATGCTTTGAAACCATGATTACATTTTATAATATGAGATGATTAAGTCCAGTTGTGATTTCATAAATTGTGAACGCAATTTACTTAACCGTTTGACGGATAACTTATTCTTGTATGTTTATTAGGGAGGCCTACTTAATTTGCATGCTTGAATTTGGGGCTAGAATATTAGGGTGTTTCACCTAATCGTCACAAACTAATATTCACAAGTAGTTAAGGTTGTTTTCACAATCATGTTAAGTAAATTCTTGGCATAAGTTTCATGCAATTCATAGTAACGAGTGCTTCGTCAATGCTTATGGTTTTCAAAGAACTTAATGATTCTTGCTTGTATCTCTATTATGCAATTCATGTAGGGAACTTGTGGGGAATGCTTTGGGTTGTCGTATGCAATCATCCAATTCAATAACGTGAGGAAAATCTGAGGGTTAATTAGTGCAATTCACGGTTAATCTGGGGTGTTGAGGTTCATGGTTTATCGGAAAAGCAACTGGAAATCAATTTATGTTAGAAAGTATCATGTGTGGAGAAGTATCCCTTGGCTATCCCATCATCCATTAGTTTTTCTTATTTTCGTCCAAAATCTGTTTTAAAGTTTTAAGTTACTTGTTTTCTTTTAAATTCGTCCAAAATCAAAACCCCTTTTCTTACTTGTTCCAAATCTGTCCAAAAGAGTCTTTTTGAGTCTTTAGAGTCAAAACCAAGTGTATTTTCGTCCAAATTAAGTCCTAGAGTCTAAATTGAGTCTTTTTGGTTGTTTTGAGTTGTTTTGAGTCATATAAGTTAGTAAGAGTCTTGTGAGGCTATTTAAAGTGTTTTAAAACATATTTTTACATCTTTGAGTCAATTTTCATTAGATTAGCAATCCCTCCTAATCCCCGGCCTAGAACGATCCCTACTTATATCTATACTACAATTGTCAAAAATTTGATGTGATAAAAGATAGCACTCAAATTAAACCCTCTTTTTGACAATTGTAGTATAGATATAAGTAGGGATCGTTCTAGGCCGGGGATTAGGAGGGATTGCTAATCTAATGAAAATTGACTCAAAGATGTAAAAATATGTTTTAAAACACTTTAAATAGCCTCACAAGACTCTTACTAACTTATATGACTCAAAACAACTCAAAACAACCAAAAAGACTCAATTTAGACTCTAGGACTTAATTTGGATGAAAATACACTTGGTTTTGACTCTAAAGACTCAAAAAGACTCTTTTGGACAGATTTGGAACAAGTAAGAAAAGGGGTTTTGATTTTGGACGAATTTAAAAGAAAACAAGTAACTTAAAACTTTAAAACAGATTTTGGACGAAAATAAGAAAAACTAATGGATGATGGGATAGCCAAGGGATACTTCTCCACACATAATACTTTCTAACATAAATTGATTTCCAGTTGCTTTTCCGATAAACCATGAACCTCAACACCCCAGATTAACCGTGAATTGCACTAATTAACCCTCAGATTTTCCTCACGTTATTGAATTGGATGATTGCATACGACAACCCAAAGCATTCCCCACAAGTTCCCTACATGAATTGCATAATAGAGATACAAGCAAGAATCATTAAGTTCTTTGAAAACCATAAGCATTGACGAAGCATTCGTTACTATGAATTGCATGAAACTTATGCCAAGAATTTACTTAACATGATTGTGAAAACAACCTTAACTACTTGTGAATATTAGTTTGTGACGATTAGGTGAAACACCCTAATATTCTAGCCCCAAATTCAAGCATGCAAATTAAGTAGGCCTCCCTAATAAACATACAAGAATAAGTTATCCGTCAAACGGTTAAGTAAATTGCGTTCACAATTTATGAAATCACAACTGGACTTAATCATCTCATATTATAAAATGTAATCATGGTTTCAAAGCATCCCTAGGCTAAAACGAGTTTAGCCTCTCATGTTCATGACAAAACAAAGCAATATAGATTTAAACATTAACAATAAAGGATAGATTACACCTAGAAACGTCCAACACTCCAACTTGAATGCACAAACGCCCACGGCTTGGTCTTCCTTCTCCTCCTCCTTGCTAAGTCACGGCAAAGGTCTATAATGGGTTTGTGGATGATTTTCTGGGTTTTGGATGGATTTAGGTATGTATGGTGGTGCGGCAAGGATAGATGGAGGTGTATGGAGGTTGGGATGGAGGTGTGGAAGGAGGGGAATGGTGTATGGTTGGTTGTAAGGTCACGGCAAAGGATGGTTGTGTTTATGAATGAATGATTGTTGTGTGAAGGGTGGTGGTGAACTAAATGGCACGGCAAGGCTGTTTATATAGGCTATTTTGGCACACTTAGTGAAGGAAAAGGATTGCCTAATCCCATTGTAAAAAGGTTAACTCAAGGCAGAAATCAAGTGGGAATGGCAATAGGAATTTCGGCTAGGAATTAGGGAGTTCTAGAAGGCTAGGTGCGGCACACATGTAGGGATAGGATTAGGTGTTCTAGAAACTGTGTTTAAGGCAGATTTCCTAATCCTAAAGGGCTTAGGACATGTGATATAGGAGTAGGAAAAGGATTGTGATTCCTAAACCTACAAGGAATGGTGATTTGCGGCAATGGTATGGATGAGTCTTCTAGAAACTGAAATAGGTGTTTAAATGTGTAATTGATTCTCCCTAAGTAGCTAGGTTTAGGTCCCAATCTGATTTGGATAGGATAGAATAGGATAATGTTAGAGATAGGATAGGATAGGGTTTCTAGGATAGGATAAGATAAGGTTGGATAAGGTTGGATAAGGTTGGATAAGGTTCCTTGTTTCTTGCTTCTTCCTTATCTTCATTGGAGTAGAACTTCTTCCACCAGATTTGTAGCCTTTCCTAGCTCTTCTTGTCTTCAATTTCATCCATCCTCTTTGCTCCATTGTTAAGCTATCCAATCCATGCCCAAAAATGCTCCAAATAGCCTCAAAATGCACTTTATTGCTCCCTTTGCCATTAGAACCTAAAAACACACGAAAATACTTTAAAAGACTAAAACAATTATGAATTAATAACATAAATGCATGAAAACAAGCTAAGTAAGTCGCCTAAATATGCTCCTATCAAATTCCCCCACACTTAGCTTTTGCTAGTCCTCGAGCAAAACGAAATAAATAAAACAAACTAAACACAATCTAAGCCTTCCAACAATTGCCTCAGGGATTTCCAACGAACATGACACATTAGAGAACATCATTCCCACGGTTTTTAGCTTTCTTTATACTTCAACCAACACTTAATCATAGTTACTACTTACTAGTGCACATATAATCAATTAAAACAATGTTTTGAATGTAGTAACATGCCTTAGAGAATTCCCTCAATTCCTCACTAGAATGCACTCTATTTTCACACAGATTTTCTAACTTCACACCCTACACTAGTTATATGTGAGAAGATTGATGTAAATATGAAGACTAACACTCACATATGTTATATCAAAGAAAGCATTTTCTGGATTTACGACAATGACATGAATATGATCTCATGAATGGAATGCTTACTACTTAGAACGAGAACCAGTGATTCCATATGCTCATACCAAATTCAAACTCCACATATTGAACACATAACATCAAGATAGAAGTTGAGGGTTGTAAGGAGGCTAAGGTATTGGCTAACAAAGAAAGGTAAGGATAAACAAAAGTTCTTAAAGCAATAGTAAGCAAAGTAATGAATTTGACACTTAAACTCTCTTCAAATGGCCGAAATCAATTTGTACACACAAGGGAAGATTCATGCAACATTTAGGGTCAAATTCACTCTTTTGTACCCTTCCTTCAACAACCAACACTTGTGAGTTCATTCTCACTTATTTTTCAACTCTTTTTCTTTTTTTTCAACACTTTTCTATTTTCTTTTGATTTTTCCACGAATTTCTCTTCTTTTCTTCTCTTTTTTTTTTCTTTCTTTCTTTTTCGTGCCCTATCATCTTCCCCCACACTCGTTTTCTGCCATATATTGACCAAAGGAGTTCACCCTAAGTCGTGCTTTACTATCTTTTAAGAACAAAGGTATGGAAAGTCCTAATCTAGGCTAGGTGAGGATAATGTGGCTAACAAAGAAAATAGGCTTTGAAAAGGCTCAAGAGGGTTAATCCTACAATACATATGAAAAGGGATAGGCTTTTTGGCTCTGGCTTGACTAACAACTTCATCTTATTGTATGTTATGCATCATCACCCTTCATATGCAACCCCAGCTTTGCAGAAATCACGTGCAACTTTGTCAAAGATTTCTGACAAAGTTGAGAACGCGTGAATCTTACTGTTCAATTACCCAACAGTTGTCGACAATGGTAAATGAACAGTACCACCACTTGCTATTGGGAAATCCCTATATATGTCAACCTTCATCTTTTATGGCAAGGCAGACCTGCAAAAAAAAAAAAATGCCCAACTCTTCCTCACCTCTGAGGGCGCACTCCCAGCAAAGCCTCTCGAAATACTCAATTTTTTCTTCTTCCCCAAAGAAGATACCAGATGCCTGAAATACAGATGAGGCAGGAGGAAACGGTAAATCGAAGCATGTGGAGACAAGCACAACAAATATATGTGCTGATTCATTCGCTGCTTCTTCAAAAGCAAAAGTATCTCATATCATCAAGGGCGAAAGCAAAGGTATCTCATATCATACTTTTTCCCTGTCTTTTCCTTTGCCCTTGTTCTCACCTGCCAAGACAAGGACAGAGAAAGCAATATGTCGGAACCTCCACTCAAACTTGCGCTGCCACCAAGAAGTGAGGGTCCATTCAAATGCAAGGTTTGCATTCAACTCCTGCATCAGAGGACAAATACTACAAGAGAAGATGCTAAACCTGCATAAGGAGATACCACTTCTGCAAAGGGAGCAAGTAAGGCAAGTGAAAATGATACATCGAAGCATATGGAGACAAGCACAACAAATATATGTGTTGATTCATTCGCTGCTTCTTCGAAAGCAAAGGTATCTCATATCATGCTTTTTCCCTGTCTTTTCCTTTGTCCTTGTTATTACTCGCATGGCAAAGTGAAAGAGAGCAATCAGCCGGCACTTGGAGTCAGTCTTCCGATCTGGAACCGACTACTTGGAATCTATTCCCTGGTTGCTTACCTAGCGTTGCTCTCGAGTGGTCATCTTCAACGGTTGATACACTTCCAGAGAAGGGACCACATCTGCTTGGAGAACAGCTAAGACGAGTGACAATGAAACATCAATCTTGTGGATAGTCAGCAAACGCAACAACTGCATATGCTGAGTTATCCTCTAACCCTCTTCAATACGAATTGGAAAGATTGAACAAAGAAACAGGTCATCACCTCCACCTCGTGCTTGCCTGCCATGTGTCTGAATCCTGAAACCGCTCATGGTCCTATTTTCACTCAAGATCAAGCCTCGATGGCCCTTGAAGAAATCACAAGCCCGATTCAAAATCAAGTGTTCTCCACCCTTGAATCAAATTCAACTCCAGATAAAAGGAGTAAGTTCAGACCTTCGGGGGAGACCAAAAGAATCCTCCAGCCCAGTTCAAGACTAAGCTTGTGGAAAATCAACGATTGGAGGAAACCAGAAAATCTTCCAGTCGAACTCAAGATCAAGCCTCAATGGCCCTTGAAGAAATTTCCAGCCCAATTCAAGATCAAGCCTCGATGGCCCTTGGGTTGACATCTACATTAAGGGACTTCAACACGCATCTTCTACACGTGACAAGCACATGTCTACGACGTGCCTTAAAGTGGGGGCATTTGTAGACATTGAAATTTCAGTAAAACAAATGTTCACCAACGCATTAAAGTTTTGACATGTCAGGGCATACATGGCATACGCCACGTGTCGTACAAATTGTACACATGGCATGTGACTCAACAAAATAGGAAGAAATACCCTTGGATGATTAAACAAGTTTTTTCTTCTCAATTTGGGCAATGACAAGGTAAGCACATTTCAATCCATTGAGGATCAAAACAAATTTTTCTTCTCATGTTGGGCAATGACAAGGCAAGCACACTTCAATCCATTACGGATCAAAGCAAGTTTTTCTCATTTGGGCAATGACAAAGCATACACATTTCAAGTTTAAAATGGTGTTAAGTGGGAAATTAGGCCATAAGTTAGACCACTTCAAGTTTAAAATGGTATTAAGTGGGAAATTAGGCCATAAGTTACACCACTTCAATTTCAATATTGCATTAAGTGGGAAAATTAGGCAATGGTGCTTGGAAAGGAAAAAAATATTTTGTGGTGGTGATTCATTCTCAAAGCCTATAAATAGGCTTCTCCATCAAGGTATCAATCATCAAGGAATTCACAAATACATTTCTCTACTCCAAAATTAGAAGAGAATTCCCCAAATCCTTGAAGCTTTGAAACTCTAAAGCTTCCAACCATCCAAATTCCCAAGAATTTCGAAGGATCAAGAAAACTCTCTTCGTTCTTCGTTAAATCCTCTTTCAAGATCAAGCCCCGACGGCCCTTGAAGAAAGTGTTCATCCGTTCATCCTAAGCATAAGCCCCCAACGGCCCTTTGGATCAACAACCTCAACAAATCCACACATCCAATCGTTCTTCAAGATTAAGCCCAAAAGCCCTTGAAGATCTGCTCATCCATCAACCTTCAAGATCAAGCCCAAAAGCCCTTGAAGAAATCCACACAACCATTATTCAAGATCAAGCCCCGACGGCCCTTGAAGAAAGTGTTCATCGTTCATCCTAAGATCAAGCCCCAACGGCCCCTTGGATCAACAGCACAAACAAATCCACACATCCAATCGTTCTTCAAGACTAAGCCCAAAAGCCCTTGAAGATCTGCTCATCCATCAACCTTCAAGATCAAGCCCAAAAGCCCTTGAAGAAATCCATACACCCATTCTTCAAGATCAAGCCCAACGCCCCTTGAAGATCCGTTCATCAACTGTTCATCCTTAGATCAAGCCCCGACGGCCCTTTGGATCAACAACTCATCCACAAACCTACACCCTACGAAGATAGAATCAGAGGACCAAATTTGAGAGAGATCGTAACCCCAAAATCATAAACACAAAAATATTATTTTGTACGCGTTATTCTGGTTTCTTGTTTCAAGGAATCTTTCGTGTTCACAACTTCCTCTTCTTAGAATCTAGGATTTAGGCAAGCTAGGATTGGTATACATGTTTAACAAACTAGATCCATAAAAGCAGTAAAAATTTAATGCATCTCTTTCTTTTCTATAAATGTCAATGGAAGAACAATCAAATAACTCTACTGGTTTCCTTATGGACTGTTGGGTAACTATTTCATTTTAATTTTTTTTTTGAAGTTTTCTTTTTCAACTAAATTCTCATTTGGTACCTATGTACTTTTAATTTAAAAGAAATGAAAACTGAAATAAATAAATAAAAACTGAAAACTACTTTTTTGAGTTTTCAAAGTTTGACCTTGAGTTTTCAATTTTTGAATTTCAGTTTTCTTTTTTATTTTAACTGAAAGTAGTTACCAAATGAGATTTCAGTTTAAGTTCAAAAAAGTGAAAACAAGAATTGAAAAATGAAAATGAAATGGTTGTCAAACGGCCCCTTACCTCTTTCAATTTAGTGCCACTTAATGTGTGTGGAGTAGCTAGTAGTTAGTTGTTGCATTAACTTTAAAAGCTTAGATTGTACTTATATTTATAAGATATACGATAATAATCAGTGTGACATGCCTCAATGTTGTTGATTGCCTTAAGGATTAATCAATCGGGATAATTGATGTCAAATAAAAATACGAGGTTTCAAATATGTGAAAAAGTGAAGAAAAGAGGTTGGAAAAACTCTTGTTATGAGTAGTGTTACTCGATATCAAATCATGAGGTTCACCATGTGGTTCAATATTTTAGTTGATAGAATGTTGAGTTTCCACGTATGCGTTATGAGTTTGAAACTCTCCCCTTCCTTAAATTATTGTAACAATTTTGAATCCTCCCCTTCCCCTTAATTTTATTTTTAAAATAAAATCATGAGGTTCACAAATTCGTTGGCAATGACTCGTCTGGTTATGAAACAAATTAGCTAGGAATGTATTGAGTCAGCGACACCACACACCTGAATGTTTGTAAAGGAAAACTTTGATTGACCAAACACATTAATAAAGTATACATTGATGTTAAATATGTCGAATTATTACATACTTAGATGGAGACACATGCCCACTTGCACAAATGGCCTTAAATTATTTTGCTTGAACGTTGGAGTGTGATACTATTTGATGCAAGAATTGAGAGCCAAGTTACTTTTTTCACTTAAGTTGTTCCGAAAGTATTTAGTTTCTTTGTAAAAACTGTACTTGATCAACCAATAAAGCGTGCATATGGTTTCCTGTTTGTCGGCAAATTAAGAGGAAGGTGCAATGAGGGTAAGGTTAATCCAGGTCGAAGAACGCAACCACGCATCCTCTGCGTGCAATGTCAAAAAACGCCTGCAACGGCTGGAGTCCACCCCGGAGTGCGACAATGCCGGAATACAGGTCCTCAATCCAGGTCCGGTTCCATCGTCCGGCATTGCGGTTCTGGAAAAAAGTATCTCGGACTTGCCAAGATGCTCTTTAGCAGATACAAAGCTCGAAACTCTGGGAGACCCGACCCAGCCTCGTAAATCCTGTTTAAGCGCTCGAAAGCATACATAACCCTATAAGTAGTGAGGGAAAGGCTAATCGGGGCAAGCTTGTAATGGGCCAATACCTCCTTCATGAAACCAACAATTACAATTAAGTTTAAGTTTTTATAAAATGAAAATATTTTTTTTTCTACCGTCTGTCAACTCTCTTTGCCGTCCGTGTCATTTCTTGTCCATATTCTTTCTGCTCTCTTGTGTAGGGGGTTGCCTCCCTCTGCCTACAATCTGGTTTTGTGATATTTCCATGGATACCATTTTTTGAGTAGTGGTGGGCATGGTTCAGTGCGGTTTTAAGTGAAACGGAAACTAAAATAAAAAAAAAAATTACGATTTAGTTTGGTGCAGTTATGAAACTAAAATTGAAATGCAACCAAATCATTTGGTTTTGGTTTAATTCGGTTTCAAATGGTTTTGGTTTAGTTTCACACCATTTGCAAACTTTTGCAGGGAATTCATCTGGGCACAACGGCAATCAGGCAAATTACTTAATGGTTAGGCCAATTACATGTATTTACTGGAAAACTTAACTGAGATCTAGGCTCATTAGCTTGGAAATCAAAGTTCATCTCGAAGTAAATGATTCATCTGTATGCACAAATCAATAAAATTACAACATGAGCTATATGATCATTTAAAAAAATCAGAGAAACAACATAACAATGAATAATCGATTGTTACTCGACAAATATATAGCAGTAAGGGTGTCAAGGAAGAGATTTTAAAAATAGGAAAGTTTACCATGACCTCTAATCAAACCTATGAATCCAACAACCAATAATTGATTTATACAAGAAAACAAATACAAATTACAGAAAACAACAAACAAATGAATGGTTCGCAATGTGAAGAGAAAGGGAGGGATGTATGGATTGAAAACGGCAAACAAATACAAATGGGGGAAAATAGCGCTTCAGTCCATACTAAATGTATGGATTCAAACAAACACCTAATAAGAACACAACACGTATTATGGGTATTCAATATAATATTTTTTTATCTTTTACGGTGTGGTTCAGTTTCAGATGAACATAACCGAAACCAAACTGTTTTTTCTCATTATGGTTCGGTTTTGAACCAAAACCGTTTCAAAACCACAAAGCCAAACCGTTTGGTGCGGTTCAATTTGGTTCATGTTTCGATTTCTGCTTTCAGTTTCAAGTGCCCACCCGTACTTTTGAGTTTTGAGTACACAGATCTGGTTGAAGTGAAGTCTCCATCTACTCGACTCTTATTTGCATAAACTTTTTTACACCAAAACCAGTTCTTCCCCCGCATATTCTCCAAAACAAATTTGCAGCATCTATTGTGTCAAACTCCATCCCTATACGAGGAATGAAATTAGCAAACTTGTTAATGGACCTATTTAGAACACTCTCATTATGTCATCTGTCTCACTGCACATGACGAAAAAGAAAGCAAATTCTTAATCATTGATAATTTTTAGTAGGAAAAATTCGTATCCGGTCTCTAGTTACTAATGTTTATTAACTGAGACATTATTAGTTTCAAATTTTAATCGAAGTCATGTATTAATGATTTTACATGTCAGTTATATAAATTGGAAAAACAAGAAATAGTAACTAATTTAGAGTTTTAATACTCATACCTTTATTAAACTCTTAATTAATTTCAATTCAAAACATTTCAGAAATAAAAATAAATAAAATTATAATAAGTTTGTATTCAGTAATTTTTTATGAAAAGATATTCCATTTTTTAAACTTAAATGTACCCATTCATAGAATTTTATAATTTTTTAAACTTTAATGTACCCATTCTTAAATATACTAATGTGTTATATATAATATGTACCCTTTAAAAAAATATAGATGATGTAGCCTATTTTATTTGACAAGGTTAAAGGGGGCCAGTAGCAAGGGTAGAGAGATTGAGAGAGATGTGTTTGTAGAATTGTAGGGGAATGTGTGTGTTATCCCTCCTACATAGTACCTTTATTTATAGTAGTGAAATTCCTTCATCCCCAAGGAATACAAGTTGTAACAGGAAAGGATAACTATAATCAAATCTAATCTAGGATTTACACAATCACACTTAAACTAGGAAAGTTTACAACACTTCCCCTTGAATGTGTAAATACTCAAGGTAGATTTAGCATCATGCAGAAGTTGAGGAAGTCAACTTGTCGGCACTGATTCTAAGGAACAACCTTTATTCTCAATAAGGTAGGAACTTGCATATGTAAGCGAGTCTCACTAAAAAAAAGCCCTAAGGCTATGGCAAAAACCTGAGTAGGGACAAAATCGATAGTCTAAGGAAAAATGTGTGAGAAATGCAAAGTCAAAAGAAACGTCTACAGGACGTCATCAAGGATATGACCAGCCCAAGGTGGGTACCTCGTCAAAACCTAGTTAGGTAGCAAAAACTTAGTGGGAAAAATGCTCCTAATTGTAGGGAAAAAGAGTACATTAAGATTAAGCAAGTATTCTTCAGGATACTTCCCCTGAGTTTGACATAATTCCAAAGAGAAATAGCAATGTTACAACTTAGAAAGTTTACGTATGCTAATTCCATGAACAAGCCTCTGAAACGTCATCTTCGGTAGTGATTTGGTGAAAAGGTCGGCCAGATTATCTTGTGAATGAATTTGCGTGACTTCAATCTTCTGATGCTTAGTGTTGTCTCCTTTGATATAACCCTTCTTGAGTTGTTCGATGCATGCTGCATTGTCTTCAAAGATCGTCATCGGGACATCAACAGCAGGTTAAAGATCATAGGAGCTTCGAATATGGCCTATAACTGCTCTCAACCCAAAACATTCTCGAGTTACTTCATATAAGGCGAGAATTTTAGCATGGTTAGACGAAGTGGCAACTAAGGTCTGTTTAGTTGACCTCCAAGAGATTGCGGTGCCTCCAACGGTAAAGACATAACCCGTTTGAGAATGCGCCTTATGCAGATCAGACAAGTATCCTACGTCAACATAACCAACAAGGCGAGAATCGACTCAAGAAGCAGAGAGTGTGGCATCACTTGAGGATCCGTAGGGATAGAACAAGCCTAAATCCGTAGTACCCTTAAGGTAACAGAGTATGTCTTTCACGCTAGTCCAGTGTCTGCGTGTAGGTGCATTACTGTATCTTGCCAAAAGATTAACAATGAATGAGATGTCGGCTCTAATGCATTAAGTTAAGTACAATAAAGAACCTATCGCACTTAGATAAGGAACTTCAGGCTCCAAAATCTCTTCATATCCTTATTCGGACGGAAGGGGTCTCATTTTTCATCTAGGGATCGAACGACCATAGGAGTACTCGAAGGCTTCGCTTTATCCTCATTAAAGCGGTGCAACACCTTCTGGGTGTAGCTCAATTGATATACTAGGATTCCATCCAAATAATGCTCTATCTTGAGACCGAGACAGTATTGAGTCTTACTTACATCTTTCATCTCAAATTTCGACTTTAGGAGTGCGGCAGTTCTCGCGAGCTCTTCATGAGTTTCGATGAGATTCATGTCATCAACATATATTGCAACAATCACAAATCTGGAATGTGACTTCTTAATGAATACACAAGGGCATAGTTTGTTGTTCACATATCCCTGACTAGTCAAATACTCACTCAGACGGTTATACCACATTTTTCTGGATTGTTTCAAACGTAGAGTGAACGTCTTAGCCGAATTGAGAGCGTGTTATGGGGTTTAGAAATATTTGAACCAATCAATGTATGTCATTCGGGAACTTTCATGTAAATTTTTGTATCAAGATCTCCATAGAGATACGCGGTTACTACATCCATCAGCTGCATACTCAGTTTTTCGAAAATTACCAAACTGATAAGGTAGCGAAAAGTAATGACATCCATAACGGGTGAATAAGTTTCGTCATAGTTAATCCCGGGGCATTGTGAGAAGCCTTGTGTAACAAGACGAGCTTTGTAATGCATAATTTTGTTATTCTCATTACGCTTCCGAACTAAAACCTACTTGTAGCCAACGGGCTTCACATGTGGAGGAGTATGAACTACAAGTCCAAACACCTTACGTTTCGCAAGTGAATCGAGTTCGACTTGGATTGCTTGTTTCCAGTTTAACTAATCAGTTCTACGTTGACATTCATCAACGGAACACGGTTCAATGTCATCGCTTAACATGATCTCAATAGCTATTGCAAATGCTAATGCATCGTCGACAATCATCTCATTTCTATGCCATACATCATCTAAGCTAGCACAATAGACTAAAATCTCATGATTCTCGGGAGGAGGATTCATCTCTTCAAGGAGGCTTCCATAATCTAGAATTTCCTCATGAGTTGGATAGAATGAGTAAGCGATGGTTGGATTCATGTTAAGCTCTTCGGGATCTTATGCTGTGGATTTCCTCTTCTAGGGGTGTGAATCCTTTAAACCAAGGGGCTGCCACACTTTTGTGTAGGCAAAGATGATTGGCTAGCCGCTAATGTACGTGGATCACCAATATTGGAGCCCCGAGCTTCTAGGAGGGAAGTTCGTCGTATATTTGGTACATCCATCTTTGCAGGTGTATTCTTAACTGAAATATGTGATCTTGTCACATGTGCTAGATTGATGAAAGCATCTGGCATGCTCTGAGCTATGCTCTGGAGATCTAATATGTGATGCACTTTAGTTTCAAACTTAGCGATACACGGATCTAAATTAGCCAAAGTGGGAATTGCCCACGATAATTCACGCCATTTTTCAGGAACGTTGACGTTCTTATCTCCCCCTAACGATGGGAAGACTGTATTATAAAAGTGATAATCCACGAAATGAGCGGTAAACAGATCGCTTGTCAAAGGTTCTAAGTAACGAATAATTGAAAGAGAATTATATCCGACATAGATTCCCAGCCTTCGTTGAAGACTTATTTTTGTACGTAAAGGCAGCAAGATCGGCACATATACCACATAGCAAAAAACGTGCAGATGCGATATGTCGGGTTCGTATCCGGTAACCAACTAAAGGGCACTACATGGTTGTGTTGTAACAGGCCTCAGGTAGACTAACTTTGCTGCGTGCAATATTGCATGGCCCTATGCAGCGATCGGGAGCTTGGTACGTATGACTAACGATCGAGAAATCATTTGTAAACGCTTAATGAAAGCCTCTGCTAGGCTGTTCTGGGTGAGAACATAGGGTACGGGATTTTCAACTTCAACCCCAACCGACATGTAATAGTCATCAAAAGTTTTAGATGTGAATTCTCCAACATTATCCAATTGAATAGATTTGATCGGATAATCAGGGTGGTGAGCCTTAAGCTTGATAACCTGAGCCAACAATTTGGAGAATGCAGTGTTCTTTGTGGACAACAAGCACACAAGTGACTAACATGTGGAAACGTCAACCAAAACCATGAAGTATCTAAATGGTCCGCATGGAGGGTGAATCGGCTCACAAATGTTCCCTTGAATCCGTTGTAGAAAAAAAATGGGAAGATTCGAACGAATCTTGTCATAAGAAGGCTTAGTAATAAGCTTTCCCATAGAACATGTTTGACATGCGATTCCTTGGATCGAACCTAGGCTTCGAGTTAGTGGATGCCCATGTGTTGATTTGAGGATTCAACGCATCGTTATTTGTCCAGGATGTCCCAAACAATCATGCCAAAGTGTAATTTCATGCACAGTCCCAGTAGTAGGGCCGGCCACATAGTGGCATTCTATGGGGCGTATGGTTGTAGTATACAGACCACTCGGGATACGCTTTATCTTTTCTAGAATATGCTTCTAACCATATTCGAAGGAAGTTATGCACATAAATTCAACTCTATTTTCTACGTGGGTTTGAGTGTGGTAATTGTTATCTCTAATGTCCTTGAAACTTAACAATGTTCTTCCAAAACATGGAGAATAGAGTGCCTCAGCAATGGTCAAGATTGTACCATTAGACAACATTATACGTGTCTTACTGTATCCTTCTATCAGGTTGGATGGGCCTGAGAGGGTTGTCAGATGTGCATTCTTAGGTATGAAGTTAGTGAAATAGATGCGTTCATGCAATACGGTGTGCGTGGTTGCACTATATGCCAGACAACTAACTTCCCCACTAGTCATACCTAGAATGAAAAATTAATTTGAATTGATCACATGCATAAAAGTTCTGAAAACAAATATCAATTCAAAATAATTTCATATATTCAAGGATGGTAATTAATTAAAGCTTAATGTCCAAAAACAAATCACCAACAAATAATCCAAACATAAAGGAAAAATTGTTCAAAAATCAACCAAAAACAAATAGGGGTTTAGCCACTAGGTGGTACTCGGCCCCATTATGCATTTTTAACTAACTAAAATTGTTTATCTCTAAGATTCTAATCTTCCATCGGGATGGTATCCTCATGAAAGTCAAAAACCTCCATCTTTGTAGTCTCCGGTTCGTCCACTTGCACAAAGTTTGATTCAAACTTCTTACGACGAGAATGATATTCAGCTACAACCTTCGGGGGAGCTCAGCAAACATGGGACCAATCGTCCTTTGAACCACAGCGATAACATATGTTTGCATCCATGGTTTCAGGTGCTTTGCCCTTATTCTTGAAGTTCGGGGCCTTGGGAGCAAGGTTTAAGCGCTTTTGGGCTTTGTTTCCTCCCTTGGATGGGCCTTGACTTTGTTGACCTTGGTGGGATGGCTTCTGGCTGCCCCTACCATGCCTCTTTTGGTGTTTTTGGCCTTGATTTGTACTATAATGTGCTTCAGGCACAACAGTGGCCCCAATAGGTCGAGCTTGATGATTCTTCATCAATAGCTGGTTCTGTTTTTGAGCGAGAAGTAAAATAAAGATCAAATCCAAGAACTTAGTAAGCTTCTGAGCTCTATATTGTTGTTGCAGGACAATATTAGAAGCATAGAAGGTCGAATAGGTCTTCTCCAAGATATCCTCTTTGGTCAAAGTTTCATTACAAAACTTGAGAAGTGATCGGATTTGAAAAACTTCAAAATTATATTCATTCACAGACTTAAAGTCTTAGAAGCGCAAATGCTGCCAGTTATGTCTTGCTTCAGGCAAGAATATGTCATTTTGGTGATCAAAACGATCAGCCAAAGCGACCCATAGTGCACATGGATCCTCCTTAGCAAGGTATTCAGTTTGTAAGGCGTCATGGATATGTCTTCGGATGAAGATCATAGCGTTGGTTTTTGTCCGCTTCGCTAATAGGGTTGTCCGTCTCTTCTTCAATGGCGGGATGCAAGTTCTTTGCAGTGAGGTAGAGCTTTACATCTTGAACCCACTTGAGGTAGTTTCTTCCAAAGACCTCCAAATCGATGAAATCGAGTTTGTTCAAATTCGACATGTTCCTATCACAAAGTAGATGGACAAGATGTGGTTAGTGTAATGGAGAAAAATCAATCCATTCATATAGGAGTAGAACATACAGGTTCTAATAGACATGTATTGGTTTAATTTTGCATGAAAAAACTCCGGGTTTTCATGGGTGATGTTTTTAAGTGAAAACTTCAGGTTTTCAAACAAGGCATGTTTTTTAAGAAACTTCAGGATTCAAAATAATTTATGAACTTCAGGATCATATGTTCTTGCAGGCAAACACAAATATATACACAAAAATATGCAAATGGAACTTCAGGTCTACAATTATAATTGAATTAATTATTTGGACTTTGGGGCCAAATTTAAAGTGTGGCTAAAAAATATAAAACCTAAATTGTTTAAAAGTTATTAAACAATCGAAACTCGGGGCCCAAAAATAGGCCAAAGCCCACGGGTGGGCTGAGCAATTTCAGTCCGTGTAGGCCCAAAAATTGGGCTGGGGGTGTCTTGAGTGTAGGCTGCAGGCCCACGGGGAGAAAAAAAAAGAGTTTTTTTTTTTTTATTTTTTACTGGAGGAGACATATGGGCCCAATAGATAGTGGCCCATATAGGTGTTCAAGCCCAAGGTAGCAAACGGGCTACCTTGAAAGAAAAATGAGTCGGGCCCAAGGGATGACGCGATCCAGTGCGTCGCAGCGTTTGGGGACACCATAGCCTTTAGGTTGGTGTCTTGCGTGGGCCGAGCCAAAGGATTTTAGGTCAATGCGAGTAAACCCAAAAAAAGGAAAGCAAGCCAAGTAATAAAGCCCAATAGGGCTCGTGTTGTGTCCAAAGTCACCCCAGTCATAGCTGGGTGCGTTTGTCGGAGAAGAAAACTGATGCCACCGCTTTAGGCGGCCGTGCTTTAGGAAAATGGTGCTTAGGGTGAGTCTATGGGTCATTGGAGACCTTAAACATGAACGAAGATTGAAAGAATATCAACGTTATCGTAAATCCCTAGAAATTAGAAATGGGTTTTTAGAAAAATCCGATGAGATTCAATCGAATCTCGATCAAACGATGTCGGGGACGAGCTTCAAACCGTCAAACATGGTGACCTGTGGTGTAAGGATGGACTGCAGGCCAACCTACTATGATGGAGACGCCATGGAAGGCAACAAGGTTTCTAGGTTTCAATTTGGAGCTCGCAGCTCTAGCTTGGGGACTCGGTGCTTGGCTTGTTGCGGCCATCCAAGCTTCAGGCTTGGTTCAAGATGCGAGGTCATATGTTTGAAGAACCCCATACTGTGATTTCTGATTTATATGTTTTTAGTTTTTTTTTTTTTTCAATTCAATTCATATATAATTCAATTTGATGCATATGCAATTCAATAATATTATTGCATGTACATATATTTGATGCAATTCATGGCAAATATCAAATTCACATATTTCAACAATTATGAATATAATACATCCACTTTTTATATAAAATCTATTCATTTTTTTTCTAATTTAAAAAAAAAAAAAAACTTATATGGATACTTTCTTTTTGGTTGATTTGAGAATGTATCTATGACAAGTTTTAATCAAAGAAATTTACTAATATTATTAAGCCTAATATCTATTATTATTATTTTGTGGTTTTGAAGAATGTACCCTTGTTTTGGTATAATAATTTTTGGTTAATTTTGATGAATGTACCCATGTTTACATACATACATACATACATACATACATACATACATACATATATATATATATATATATATATAGGGAAGTATTATTGACACTCCAAATCTTATTCTACCCTCCTCACAAGTGTATTGTTCTTTCCTAATATAGAAAGTTTGGAGTGTAGAATGAGATTTTTAGAGTGTTAATAAATTGTGACGACCTGTCCCTAAGTTTACGTTTTTATAAAATTTAAAAGTGTGATTTTACGAAAATGCCCTTAGAGACGAGGTATGGACTTTCATTGACCAACATATAGTGAGACGTATGAAATATTATTTTGGCGTATTCTTGAAGTACTTGACGGTACAAACGTGGAGGCACAATCGGAATCGAAATTGGAGCTTTGGTTAAAATTTTACGAAACATCGAATACCTAAGAGAAATTAATAATTTCATAATTGATATATATATATATATATATATATATATATATTTTTTTTTGAGACTTGTTTTTGGGAGCTATGTGTGTGGCTAGGGTAGAAACAAGATTAAAGGAAAGAGAAGGAACTGACCAATAGGGTAAGAAAAAAAGGAGGGAAAGGAGGGAAGAGAGAATGAGGGAGAAGAAATTAGGTCACCTCTTTGACATGTACATCCGCACCAACACGTTCGACCTAGAATGAATTCAGGCCACCTCCATCATTTTTCAGGCCAACTACACCCACCTATCACTTGCAACATCTTCCATAACCTCTGCTCTATCATTTCCGCCCAAGATCGAAGGGTTTTAGGTCCCGATTTCATGAGAACTGCACCGATGGGTGCAAAGGGACTTTGTCGATGATCCATCATTTCTGAGTCGTTTCTCTTCAATTAACACCACCAAAACACTCCTCAAGAGGTCAAGAACAATGTCCAATCAGTGGTTGAAGCATCAGAATTGATTTGAGAACAAATCAAAAACACCCAAATTCTAGGGTTCCGGCGAGAATTTGAGGTTTTTCTCGGCCAAATTGGACTTAGCCACAGGTATAAAACTTGCTCTACTACTGAGATCTTCATTTCTGTGGAGTTTGAGAATTTTTAGAAATAGTTGAATTTTCCGGCGAGTCGGGGCGCCCGGCCGCCTTGGATGGTGGCGCGTGGGCGGAATCCCCAACTGATCTTCCTAGGCAAAATTTGATACCCTAATGCCATATGTGATGTCCGATTGATGAAATTTCATCGTTTGAACATAGTTTTGATAGAGACTGCCACTTGACCCTTATATGAATTGATGATCTGACTGTTGGATTGTCGCCAAACCTTAATACATTATAGTACGTAATATTTAAGGAAATTAGGAACTGACGGATTGAGAATATGACTAACGGATCTTCCTGAATTGGATTTGTAAGTTTGTAAAATAAAACGTCAGCTGCCATTTATTTTAGCAATTGGCGGAGATCTGACCGTCAGATTGTTTCAAAACTTTAGGATGTTGTTCTAAAAGTATAATGTGAATCTCTAGAAGTTACGGATTGGAAATCCAAGGAACAGATCTTCCGGATCGAGCTACATAGGTTACCAATCATTCTAAAACATCCTTGGGGGATGTGTTTTATGTAAGTTACGTGTTCTATCGATAAGAATTCTGAAATATGATTTGATAATTGTTCTAGGCTATGATCGTTCGTGATGCCTTGATATTCGTGCTAGAAAGTTGTAGCATGAACTCTAGGTGAGTGGGCATTTATTTTCTATATATATATATATATATATATATATATATATATACAGTTTCCATAAACGTTTTTATATGGAACTATGCTTTGTTTGTCATGTCATAAATAAGTTACATTTAAATATTGCATTGTTACACTTGTGAATAGTATTATGTGATTGAATAGGTAGTATTGCATTATTATAAATCATGAATTATATTGTTTGATGCTGTGGAGGCTCAGGTAAGCTTCGGGTGAGTATATTGTGATGGTATGGGTTGCATTGCACATCGTTATGCATACATGCATTTAGAGCTCATCATTGCTGCACCCCAGTCCCTCCTGAGGTTAGGGCACAGTCCTTCACGTGATGTTCACCTCCCGCACCGCACCCTCACCTTGGATCCAAGTTTGGTGCCAGCCCTATCGTACAGACCACAATAGGTGGTTCTGACTCGTACGTGACCCTCGATTATTCGCACAGCCTGCACGTGATCGTGGCACTTGAGCATACATATTTACACTCAGCCTTGTCGTACATACCACAATAGGTGGTTCCGACTCATGTGCTAGCATACATTGATAAGCTATGGGTCCAGTCGTACATGTCACATTAGGTGACTCTGACTGGCATATTATTTTATATTGATTTCACCTGGCTTACATCTTTTAGTGCAGAAACGTTATGACATGGCATACTTCAATTTTTACTGGCATTGTGCATTGGTATTCGTATGTATATATGTAGTAGTATTTTCTGGAAACTATATGGGTTTTACAGTGAGGGGTTATTACTTTCAGAAAAGAGAAATGTGTTTTCTAAAGTTTTCTTTTTGCCCACTCACCCTTCTGTTTTTCAGCCCTCCAGGTTCTAGTAGCAGGGTTTTGTACCGACGAGAATTATTGGCAAATCTTGGTGTAGACGATTACCATCAATGGTATAATTCTCACCCTATTTTACTGTACTGTACTTATGCTCTGTCATCACGTGTGAATTGGGTTCATTCCTGCTCACAACGCACTCTTGTATTTAGACACTTTTAGGTTTAAATTTATTCACATCTTCCACGTCACTATACTTTATGGCTTCGTCACCTTCTAGGTGTCGGCCATCACAGCTCGATTCAGAGTTCCAGTGAACATTCCGGATCGGGCTATGTCATATATAATTTATCCTTTAATATTTTCAATCCCACAAATTATGAGTTTTATTTAAAATCCCATTAATATAAAAAACTACAAATTTCAATTTTTAACTTAAATGAATATAATAACCTAATAGAAATACATTATACATTAATGTCAAGAATTATGATCTAGTGGTATTCTTCTTCACTTGTAAGTGAGCGGTCTTAGGTTCGATTCTCGTCGAAGTGAGACGTCTTAGGTTCTTGTCAAAGGAGAATTTGAACCGCATTATTGCTAGCCCATTGTGAAGTTAAGCCACCATTTCCTTTAATGTAGATAATATCGTTTGTAAAAAAAAAAAAAAAAAAAAAAAAAAACAAGATTTCAGTAAAAAAACCATTATTAATTAGGGATCATATCTAAAGTCTTCATTTTTAGTATCACTTGAATAAAGAGAGAACAACTAAAAATTTACCTTCATGGAAATGAAGTTTCTCTATCTAGCCATGGGCTGTCTTCCATTGAACCAGAAACAAGAAAATATGCCGTAGAGAAAGATACACAATAAAGCGAGTTAACATCAATAATTTTTTTTGAGAATTGTTATTAGCACTCCAAAAATCTCATTTAACACTCTAAATTTTTTATAATTAAACAGAAAAATACACATGTGAGGAATGTAGAATGAAATTTTTGAAGTACTAATAATAGTTCTTTTTTAATTTTTTTTATAAAAATTAAAATTAATTAAAAATGATGTGTCATGTCCTAATTTGTTGAATTATTATAATAGTAAAAATTTAACAAAATGCGAGTAAATACATGAATGCTAAATGCAGACTCGAGATCCCCTGCCCAGATAGATTACAATGCCACTTTGCATTGTTAATTAAGTACTGCACTTTTGTTTTTCAAGATTTGGCATGTGAAGATGCACGCATAACCGCACATTTGGGGAGCAAATAATATAATCTAATTATCAAAGTACAGGTATGTATATTTGTATGTCGCACATTACAAGGAAAGAGAAAGAACCAATAAAAATATCTATGAAAGGCGTTTGCTATTATTCGATCCCAATAATTTTGTTCCCCGTTTGGCCAATTTGAGGGCCATTGACCGACCCTTTATAATAATTATTGTACTCTATCTTCCCTTAACATTGTAAATTTGTAATTAACATTGTTCAGTCGTTGTAGATCTTTTAACCTTGTTCAGTAATATTTTTCTATTTTCCGATTAACCTATGTATTTTTGTGCATTTCATATTGCTAGCAGTAAAATTTAGTACTTTATTCCCTTTCGTAGCTAGGGTTAGTACGTACGTACACAAACTATATGTCTACCCCTTTGAATTTTACCAATTGACTTATCCAAGGGAATCTATATATATATATATAATTTTTTTTTTCTTTAAACAAGGACTAGTTGTGGGATTTACTGCACATCATATTTCAACTATCTGAATTATTTAACTTTTTAATCTTCATTCATAGATTATTTTTGTGAAAAAATCAATTCAATTCGAGACCACTTACCCATTTAATTGTCATTTTAAACTTTCAATGTTTCTTAGAACATAGTGTTCCTCAATTTTTTTAAACTCAATTAGATGCCTCAAATATCTTCAATTTCGCTAATATTTTGTAAGGATGATCTATAAAGTGCAACTTAAAAAAATAGATAAATCAAATAGTTAGTTCAATGTGAAGTGAACTCCACAACTAATTTTTTTTCTTTTTCATTTAAAAAAAAAATGTAGATCCTTTTTTTGGTTAAAGGGCCTGAAATTGTATAATAGTGGAAACAAAATTAATAAAGCTAGTCTAGCCAATGTTCTAAAAGACATCAGAACTAGTTGGGCGGCGGACTGAGATCTAACGTCTAAGCAGCTAGGCTTATTTAAGTAAATGTATATATTGTATAAATAAGTGTTTATTTATACTTAAAAAAGCATATAATTGTATTGGGATACATAAGTTGCAAAATAAAATGACATATAGATCATCAAGTATTAGAACATATTAAAAACATGGGGAACAACACATATAGTGAGTGTTCATCTAAGTATTCAACATGTCTCTTACATTTTATTGACAAAATAAAATGCAAAATGAAAGTTATTGATTTTCAGTTTAAGTGAGAGTCGCAATCTAGATGGGTGCCTAAGTGGATTTAGTGGGTTAGGTGGGTGCTTAGGTGGTTTAGGCGGAAACATAAAGCGGGTTTTGGCATACTTTCTTATATTTCAAATGCCTAGAGAATAAGTGGGTTATGACCAACCGCCTAGCGCCTAAGCGGGATTTTTATAACAGTGGGTCTAGCGCTTGTCCTTAATATTTTTGGTACGCTTTGTTTGGTTGACCAATTTGTCAGGAAGTGATTATATGCAAGTGTGAAGAATGTAGGAACTAGGAACAATTACAAATGTTTCCTTAAAATTGATAAATATCCCTTTGTAGGATAAATTTAGGGCTTCTATTATTTATCTATTTTTTTTAGAGATTGAGCACGTATCAAGATATAATTTGTTAATGTAAAAATGAGGAACGAGCTCATCTCCTCAGGGGAACACAAGTATTATTCATAATTTAAATAAATCATGCTCCACAACACATGAGGAACGAGCCCATCATGCTCTCTATTTTTAAGTCAAATTTAAGTTACATAATGGCTAGAAAGTTCTTATAGGAGCTCTCTATAAAATTTCAATTCCAATCATACTCTCTATTTTAGGGAGTCATAATGTTAACCAACTGAAGCCAACGTATATTGTGTGGCCTTCAATCATACATTTGCATAATCTTTTAAGATCAATACACCTTTGTATTTTGGCTAACTAGCTACATAGACACCCTAAATTTAAAGATTGCATCTGTGTTTGGATTTTTTTCCCCTCTTTTTGTTCGACTTTGTAAGTGCTGTAAAGTACCGCCATGATTCATATCCTAAGCAATTGCAAACTTGTATGTTTTCTTGCTTGGAACTGAGGTAAGCCATACATCCACATTATATATGTATACATATATATGCTTAGATATGAAGGATTAATTAAGTCCACAAAGCATTTTAATATATATAGGATCAAGGGACAAAGATTTTGACAAATATTTTTACACTCCTTTACAACCTTTAGATCTTGTAACATTCAACGGTTTTGATTAAGAGTTATGTAGAGGATTTTAAACATTAAATGAGGTATCAATTTATAATTAAGAAATTAATAAAAGTTAAAACTAAGAAAAGAATAAAAACTGAGGGAATAATCCTGCAGACATAAGGAAGAAGCGAAAATGGCCATCTTGGATGAAAATGCAGAAGCACTACCATCCGAATTGCTTCGTTCAACCCCAACACCTTGAATTCCTTTCACTCACGCTGTCAAACTTAGTATCATTCCTTCAATTGATCGATACAAAATTCCGATATAAAAGCAGATCAAGTATCAATCTGCTTCAAGTATTCATTCCTTGCTTTTCATTAAATTGACAAAACTAAACCCTAAATCAACAACTCTCACTATCTCCCTCAATTTTATTTTTATTTTTATACAATTAAATCTGAGTGTGCATTTGAAATAGAACCAAAGAGGTTTTTGGGGTTTTTACCGAAAGATGAGAAAAGACTTGAAGGTATCTTGCACAAATCAATAGAGGCCCTTGTGCGCAAGGTTTTCTTCCTCTTTTCAAATTTTAATTATTTTTCTAGTTTTTATTCTCTATCAGTTTTTTTTTTTCTAGTTTTTATTCCTTATCAATGTTAATTATAATCCACGTAAACATCCAAGTCATTGAATGATTCATTGAAGAACCTTAAATGTTATGTAATCTAACGGCTTAAAAGGAATGTAAAAATGTTTGTCAAAATCTTTGTCCATTGATCCTGGGTGTGTGTGTGTGTGTGCGTGCGCGCGTGTGTGTATATATATATATATCCCTGAATATAGGTTCCAATTTTCAACAGAAATAAAAAAAAGTAAGCTAGTTATAGATCGTTTTGCAAATGGGGGTTTGAGCTTGGCTTCACTTTGGAATATACCAGGCGCATTTGCAAATGGGGGTTTGAGCTTGGCTTCACTTTTGAATATACCAGGCTCATTTGTATCAAATATGTTTTCATTTAATTACTAATATAGATATGTTTGAAACTTTGAATACATGTTTTCTTTCGAGAAGTAGTTTGTGAATCTGCTGACATTTTGAGCTCCAGAGCTCAAGTTTAATTATAGTTTGGAAAAACAATCATCTTAAGTTGTGGCAAAAGCACTGTGTGTGAGATGTCAATTTTACCTCTAATACCGTTTCCCACAGATATGTTTGAGGAATGCTTGGATATGCTTATTTGGGTATGGGACAGGTATGGGGGAACTGAAACTTTCCGAGCATTTATGGATACGATTATGAGAATAGGGGTACTGTATCTATGAATTCGGGCCGTCCTATACGTTTACTAACTGTATATGTATATATATAGAAATATTTTTAGTCCTTTTCCACACAAAAATAAAAAGAAGAAAAGTCATGTTTTTATCTAATGATAGCTAGTTTTTAATTTTGGATGTAAACTATGGTTAGATTCTTAGTTTGATAGTATTTTATTTCTAATCATAGTTTTTTTTATGTTGCTTGACATGATGTGATTAAAACGTTTCTTTATTAAATATGAAAAAATAAGTTATTTTATTGATGAAATGGATACCCATTAGCACAGGCGTTTTATCCGAAGGGAACCCCATTTTTGGGTGAAAATTAGGATTAGTTATAGGGTCCACTCCACGTCGAATTTCAACGATTTGAGCCGTGTATTTCGGTATTTTGTAAGTCTTGATTTATAGATCATCCTTGGAAAAAATCAATTTAATCCGAAATCATTTGCCTATTTAATTATCATGATGAAATTTCATTGTTTCTTATATAGAACAAAGTGTTCGTCAGCATCATTGATTAGTGCAATCTAAAAATTCAACTTTCATTCTCTTGCCAATATCATTGATGACACACATAGCCGAATGTGAGTTAGTGCATGTTTATTGGGAGAAGAACATGGTGGTAGATGAAATTGCCAATTGGAGCTATAATATGAATATTGGGTATCATTATTTTTTAGAATCCTTCTGATTTGATTGGATCTCAATTATTTGATAATATGATGGGAGTCGCTAGGACTCGAATTATCTGTAATAACTCTTTGAGCTAGTTTTTGGGGTGATCCACCCCCTTATTTTACCAAAAAAAAGTGTTCGTCTATTTCTTTGAACTCAATTAGATGTCTCAAATATTTTTGATTTGGCTAATGTTTAAGAATGATCTCTATAAGGTCCAACTTGAAAAATAAACAATTTAGATGATTGAAATTCGATGTGGGGTAGGGTGCACAACTAATGTCCATTTAAAAAAAAAGTGGGGATCCCTTCCCTTATTTAATACTCGTCGGATATGAATATGGATATGGGTATGCATTTGTCCCTGAACCAAACCATTGCCCTTTTACCATGGAAATTGTATGCTTCCATATAATGAGTTTAGAACTTGAGAGACAAGTTAATTGAGATATTCAAATTGTGTTATTTTCTTGTCGGAGGTGCTTAATTTATTTTTTAAAATTACTTTTCATTAGAACTTGACAAATGCCCTTACATAAGTTTACTTTTTCTTACAACAACATTAAACCCTAGTACCTGCCAACCGAGAGTTGCCCTCTTGTTGCAGCTGAAAATGCCAAAACTACTGATTTTCATATACTCCACCTTCCATTAGACAAAAAAAGAAGGGAGTTGGAGAACAAAAACAGCTGTGCATGGTCCCATGGAAAACATCATTGTAATTCCCCATTCATTTAATTCAAGAATAATATGTCTTTCCGACGTGCTATTAGTTTAAGATATTACGGTAATGACATTTTTTGGAGAACCACTGTAGGGTTTGGATCCCTCAGCTCACATGGGTGATGTTAGATCAGAAATCATGTGGAGCCGATAGTTAGGGCCCACGAGACAAAAGATGTGGGGACACCTGTATTTACGGGGTGGTCCCACCTTGGCTTGGGTCTCTCCTCGAGTTCAGGTCAAATCAGTGAGCAGAAGGCAGAAGGGGCACCTTCCAAAAGTCTCCAACTAATTTCGAAATGAATCTCTTTTTCGATTTGTTAATTCACTTGTAATGTGTGAAGTGGGACCATTCCATATGCAAAGCTGACTCGGAAACAGATTCCTCCCTTCATATATAAGCACTAATAATGGACTCTTATGTCATGCAAAAGAATCTTCTTAAATATCAATATTATGTTGATCATATCTTAAATATCAATATTATGTTGATCATATTTTACCCTAACTCCACCCAATTCTCTTTTCAAATAAATAAAAGATAAACTTGATATGATTTAATTTTGTAAAGTATTATTAAATTTAGTTTACTTTGTTAAGTTAAGTCCCACTCATTGATTATCTACATCAATTTATTTTTTGGTGAAAAAATAGGGCTATAAATAGGCCGTTTATTATAGTTATAAGGGCTGCTCGTTTTTATACAGCTTAACCTAGATATTGCTCTTTCATTTTTATTTATGTTTTATTAAATCGTGATCAATATTATCCCTTATTTAGATTATTTTCTTTTAATTGATTTTATAATTAAATATAAGAATTAAATATTATTTCTGTGACATCCCACATCGCCTAGGGGAGTGATCCTTAAATGTATATTCCCATCCCTACCTAGCACGAGGCCTTTTGGGAGCTCACTGGCTTCAGGTTCCATGGGAACTCAGAAGTTAAGCGAGTAGCGCGCGAGAGCACTCCCAGAATGGGTGACCCATCGGGAAGTTCTCGTGTGAGTTCCCAAAAACAAAACCGTGAGGGCGTGGTCGGGGCCCAAAGCGGACAATATCGTGCTACGGTGATGGAGCGGGCCCGGGAAGTGGTGCCACCCGGGCCGGGATGTGACAATTTCTCTTTCTTCGTGCTTCCAGTTTATATCTCAAAATTTTCTTATTCCTCCATTACAGATTAAGTATTGACCAATCTATTTTATAAGTAAATTATTTTATGGATGGTATATATATACTGGTATAGATTTATAAATGTATGAATATGAAATTTCTTTGAACCATTTTATGGATGATAGGTAGATTATTTTCGTATATTCTACCGTCAACATAGATTAAATGCATTTTATCAACCTATGGTGTCGATATCATATATGATGAGATACAAATTTTCTTTTAACGATTTTCTAGAAATGGTTATATATTTACATTTAAGCATTCAACCTATGGTGTAGATATCATTTTAGCAAGTGGCCCTTTACTATAGTGATGGAAAGATGTTGTGCCCTTGCATGACGGCGTGAGTTTGAACCCCATCGGTGGCTAATCTAACATTTAACTTACTAACGTTATCATTTCACTAAAAAAAAAAAAAAAAAAAAAAAAAAAAAGCATTCAAATAAAATTTTGAATAAAGATGTATAAGTCAAGAAATTTAATTAAGGTAGAAAAATATGAAACTGGAATAAATCTAATAACAACTCAAATTTTGGGACCTACATAAAAATACCCAAACTCAACCATAATATCATATATTACCCTACATCTATACGTTAGTGGTGAGAAAGTCATTTTTGCATGAAAATTCAAACCATTAATTGGATTATTGCTGTTAGTAAGATCATATACAGCAATTAACAGATTTGAACAATTCATATCCAACGATTCAACTGTGGATAATAGAACAGACGTCGTGATTTAGTTTAGTTAAGTTATACCATAGAACTGTGTATAATAGAACTCGTTGCATCTCTCTGTGAATTGCATTCTGTAGTGAAAGCCAGTGTATCCGTTGAAAATATTCCCCAAGGATAATTACGATAGCCATTTAGTCTGATTTTAGCATGTTAACGAATTCATAGAGAGATGCAAGAGCTCTGTTATACACCGCCTGCTAGAGCGGCGTGGCCGAGGAGGGCAATTTTAGAATTGAAGTTGGGGTTGCGGGCTGCTGTTGTTTAGGTGTTTCGGCGAGCAAGAAGAAATGGGTTCTGCAGTTAAGGTTAGGGTTTAGGAAATAGAAGGAAGAGAGGAGGAAATTGAAGGGGAAACTGCAGCGAGAAATGGTGAACCTTGCATTGTTGTTTGCAGAAACCCCAAGAACTCGGCGGCGAGGCGATTGGAGTGCTTGTGGGACGGCGAAGTTGGGTTTGTTCGAAGTCTGGTTGGCCATGGAGAGGAGCTTGGAGGCGGGAGATTGGGGCGATTTTGATGGAGTCGTCGTCCGAAGGAAGGCTAGAGCTTTGCGGAGTGGTTGTATATAAATTCTGATTTTATTTTATTCTTTGTCTTTTAAATTAAATGCAGAATGATTTTTTATCCTCCACATAGCATTATTTTGTCGGCTCTATGTTAATAGATTTGAACATAGGGACTAAATTGACATGTAGGTCAATTTTAGGAATAAAATTAATCGATTTTCAAATTGAGTAACTAAAATGACGAGTTAAGTTCATTTAAAGGATTATTTGTGATAAAAACTTTTTCTTTGTTTATTGAGCGAATTAATTGAAAATTTGAGGGAGCAGAACAATGTGCTTTATCCTCTTTATCTAAGTTTGAATTCTATTTCTTGTAGTTTAGTTAAATTTAATGTAATTATCACTCCTTTACAAATAAAAGTTAAAAAACTGAAAAAGAACTAGAAAAGCGAGGGGGTACTTAACAAAAGTAACAATATAAAGAGAATCTATTGGAATCCAATACCATTCTACTCGTGATCAAGAAAGAAAATTACCATCCAACTCAGCCTTCAACCGGCCCATATATGCATCGATTCTCTCACTAATTGGCTTTGGCACCACTCACATATATTCACATATAACATAATATATACGCTACGAAAGTGAAAACCCAGTAAATAAAAAAGGAGATATATAATATAAGGAAGATTAAATTAACCCTGTAAATTTTCAGTTTTCTTCCGGTACCACCTAAATGAAAACAAGAGGGAGCAAACCATGAAGATGAAGCACACACTTGAAGTTAATTTTCTTGAGTAATCCACATATATTAATCGACTCCAGAGCTTCAAAATCTTTCCCTATTTTTCATGCAACGTACCTAATCAAACCCAACCCCTCCCCATACTTATATATTCATATGAACAAATATTCATATGAGCAAAGCTCGCAAAGATGGTTCTGTGTTCGAGTCGACAACCCTACAAGGCAGACACGGTTTCACCTTTGGCGGAGACTTGGTGTCCGGCGGTGGAAGAACACTTGTCTTTCCTCTCATCAAGGTTTATCTGTTGCTGCCGGCACTCTAGACTGCAGAAAGCTGTGTCACCTCTGGAAAATCAAATTATAGGCAAAAAGAATTAGTGAATTAATTGAAAATAGATTCGTGTCATGCATAAAAAAATATATGTATATAGTGACATATAATTAATAGGGTTTCCTAATTTTGGCATATTTACTGCATATCCCGGAAAATCAAGAAAAATAAACAGTCTGGGAAGTATTAGTACTAAAAATGGTAATAAAAAAAAATAAAAAAAATAGAAGTAAGAAATGTTCATGAAAAATAATTAATTTGACAGAAAAGTGAAAACAAATTCATGTCAACCATGCACGAACCTTGTCTGGCATACAGTTGACATAACCCTAAATTTGTCCAAAAAAATATTTTAGAGGATTTTCATAATTAATTAAAGCATTATCTAAAATATTTTCTTTCTAAGAGCAAAGAGGAAAAACTGTTAGGTACAAAAAAAGTTTCTCATAAAACCAGTCACATGACTATCATGCTAGAAATTGAACAAGAAATATTACTAGACCAATCACGGTAAATTTAAAGAAATAATACCGCAAACAAAATATGTAGAAATATCAGTTGAACAATAATTAGTAAAATTCTATTGAAGAAGAAGAATACCTGTACATGTAAATATCGCGGCCGGGAATAAGGCGGCGTTTGCAGAGACCACAAGCCTTCAAGAAGTGGGCAGTTTCTCCAAAATCAGCAGAATTTCTTTTCTGGTTTCTTGGCGATGCTGATGATGGTGAGGGCAACTTCATCATGAGCCGTTGATCCAACCCATCAAGCCCACCACCACGACCACCTCCACCACTACCACCACCGCCCCATAAGGCAAGAGGCTGATAAGGGTTGTTGGGATCGGACGGTTGAGAGTGAGGTGCCTCAGTACTGATGGTGTTCGGATCAAAGGTGATTTCTGACATGCTTGTGGTCCTCTTCATCGGAGGCCTTGGTCTCTTCCCCAACGACATTTTTCTCTTCTCTGCTGAGATTTCTAGCAACGCAAAAAGACTACAACTACAATTCTCTCTAAAATCTAGAGAGAGAGAGAGAGAGAGAAGCAAGACGGAGAGACAGAGAGGAGTCGGGGGAAGTGAAGGTGGGGAAGATAAAGAAGAGCCAGAAACTGAGGAGTGAATCTGGACCGTTGTTATTGCAATGCTTAAGAGAGATAGAGGGTTGTGGAGTCTAGTGACCTGTGGCCAGTGACTTGTGAGGGAGTTGTTGTTTGCATAAATGGAAAATCCACGCCAGCACTTTAATTATTTTATTTAGAAAATTAATGAAAATGGTTTAAAAATTTTGAGTTTTAATGATAAAGATAAAATAAAGGGTAAAATGAATAGTATCAGGATTGACTTTTTAGTGTAAAAATGTGATTTTTCGTTAAAGTGAACAATACCGTGACTTTTCATTAAAACTCTCTGTTTTATTTTATATTTTTTTGGTAAATTTGTATTTCATTTGTTTATTTTTAATGCAAATTGATCTTCGGAATTGCTTTTTTTTTTTTTTTTTTTTTTTTAATTTTTAGAACTTTTATTTTACCTTCTACTTGACGTCACTTACGAAGAGTTTTAGAGACTGTTTAAAATTGCAGCAATAGTACAATATATTTTGGCAATTTGGTGTTTGGATATTAACTAGTGCAACATATTTTGGCTAAAGAACTTTCTTTAACGAGAGATGCAAAATATCTTAGAATGTGTATTTTATTTTATTGTAAGCAGGCGGAAGTCCTTTAACTGAAAGTTAAGAGAAAGTAAGCCACTCACCTTGATCATAATATATAAATAAAAATATAAATGTAAGCTTCGCCCATTAAAAGTATTCACTTTTGAAAGGTAGGCTTCGCCTATTAAAAATAGAGAGAAATTTAATTACGTCTCTCTCGTTGTAGAACTCATTCTTACATCTCCCTACCTGAGATATAAATGATATGTCAATGTAATTTTCGATATTCTAATGTATTGGAGGATCATGATAATCTTCGAGAAGAATGGTAAATAGTAAAATAGATTGATGGTATATGCACATCATTAGGACTTGCATGTGTAACACACTATAGTATAATTTAGTTAAGATTTTTTCCTTCACAATTTAAATAATCATATACATGCTAAAATCAGTGTGTGACTTGACCTATTGATCGGGCCTTGCAGATATATGCATTTATCTATCTGTCGATGAGGGATTTTCTACCTAATTTAAAATTTTATAATTAAAGAGTCACTTAGTACTACGGTCTAGTGGTATTATTCTTCACTTGTAAGTGAGAGATCTTAAGTTCGATTCTCGCCAAAAGAAGATTCATAGCAAATTATTATGGCTAGCCCATCGTCAAGCTTATCTATTCCCCCATCCCTTAGTGTAGATAATGTCTTAGGTATTCAAAAAACTTATAATTAAAGAAAGCAAAAATTATGAAGTCATATTTAACATCAAGTTTAGTGTAAGGTTAATTATATTCAATGAATACAAAGACATATATGACTTTTAAATTTTAACTCATGCTGAGAGATCAAGAATCATATTTATTCCCGAATTCCAATTCACAACTAAGGTTTGAAAAGTAGGGGAGAAAATAAGAGACAGAATTTGGGGAGGGTGGGGTGGATGGAAGATATAGAAGATATTGGAGGGAGATGAAAGAGTAAGAAAGGGGTGAGGGATGAAGAGAGAAAATGGGGACGTTGTTTTGCATCTTCATTCGTTTTTCATTTTAAGTTTTTTAATTTTTTTTCCTTTTTTTAATTACAAAAAATATATAAGAGGATTAATTTTTAATAGGATTCTTAAAGTCTTTTAGCGTAAGGTTAAATTTAGTATTAAAATTTTCATTAAAATTGGGTGGAGAAATAAAATTACAAGATGGGCATATATTAGCACTCAATGAGAAAGGAAAATAAGGATGAAACCTAATTTATCCTTTTTATAACTTGATGATCTGTTGATTTTGCTCCAAGTGCAAACACATACAGTATACCTCTATTACAAAAATATAAAAAGTAAAAACTTACCACATCACCTCTATTATGATGTCATTTTCCGAGCTTGCACGCTCAGTTAAACTATTTACGCGGGTTGAGGGCGGTGGTGGCTGGCTTTGCTCCTGGCCTGCCGACTTGCTCTGTAAAAACAATATAAATATTCAAGTAGCTCCATATAAAATACAGTTAATGCTTCCCTTCTTTTAATACAGGTGCCTGCTCATATCGTGGTATTCAAGTAAATACACGCACCACTCTTGAAGGAGGCTCCAATAAAATGCAACTCTGGTTAAATTTAAGGAAATTTGGGGTAAGAAAAGCCAAAGTTGTGCCGATTCTTAACTAGAGATGGGTTAAAATGCATGGTCCCGATCACCACTTTGATTTCAACGAAGGGCGGAAGGCTGTTTAGATGATCAACTTCTTTATTTTCACCATCAACGTATATTTACGTATAGTACTACTGTACTGATTTATATGTTAACACCTTATTTTTATTCTTTAATAGAAGAAATTATCTTTGAAAGTGCCCAGAGTAGGTTGTCGTTCCAAACAATATGTTTTCTTCCTAAGAAATTATATTTGCACCATAGCATGTGATTCTCTTCTTTCTTTCTGTTCCGAAATTTTTCTTAACATATTTGATGTTTATCTGATCAATGGATAACTAACACAAAATAACATGTAATAAGTTATATTTGATGTTTATATGTGCAAATTAAGCAGCTAGTTGGAAATTATACCACTCTAGCTGTTGAATCGTTCGCGGTAAAGGAAGGATTACCGTTTGAGTATTAGGATACGGTGTTTCATAATATTTCATTGTTGAAACGTATCTCACATTGGACACCTCATCGAATAATATATATTCTCATGTATTGAATAGTTTTACTATCAATTGTATTGTTGTATTTTGTATAAAACCCCACACCTATTGAATTGTATAAGTGATTAAGTTGGGGAGAATACTGATGTTAACCACTAGAAAATCTACGAAGATTGATATGGTGTCAAAATGAACCGATCTCTAGTCCCGATTGAACCTGAATTGGAACAACGAATTGAAAACCACAAAATCCTATAAGTTGGCACACCCGAAACCTAAATAAAAAACTGGTAACCAATGTTGACTACACATGTGGCCCATTAAAGAGTGGTCCCATTTGAGGTAGCATGTTGAAGCATGTCCCACATCAAAAACTCATGATATTAAGTCCACCTTTATATTAAATGGTTCAACTCTGCTTACCACAAAAATATGTTTCACTCTCAATTGCAATCAATGTCTTGTATAAAATCTCACCTATTGGATTGTACAAGTGGTTATATTGGGGAATCAATGTAGATTAATAGAGATAACTGGACTATCTTTGGAACTATGATAATATTGTCCTTTTGACAAATGCACAAGTGACGGCGAACTATATTACTTCATGTGGGAAATTTTCTAATACAACAGATTATATTTAGAGCAGTTCCGATGGAAATTAAAAATTTGATACGTAAAAACTACATTTATATTCCATTTATATTTCTTGGAGATGTAAATATGGTTTTCCCTCCAATGAAGCAGATGCAAATTTAAATATGTAAACATGGATGTAAGTTTACATACATATATATATTTACATCTTCTCGTCAAGATTGTATTGTACATTCCTTCAAATTTGATTAAAGACAAGATGACGTTTTACTGCAGTGATGGAAAGTAATCATACTTACGCATCCTGGTGTGGGTTCGATCTCCACAAAGTCCCTTTTTCCCCCTAACAACTGACTATCTAACATACTAGCACTATCGCTCTACTAAAGAAAATCTCATTGAAGAACTTTCCGACCAACAAGAGATGCATACATGTTGCACATCCTCCATAAAGGACATAATGGAGCTGTCCAGGCTATTCTCAAGCTTCTTATGTGAATGGCGGCAATCCTAGTAGCTCATGAACTTGCATATTTCACTATCAAGGACAACAATTTTAATGCTTAGGTCGAGGATGAACCTCCTTGGCTAACTCCATTCTTAGTACCAGAATTAGAGGAGGGAAAATTTCTTTTGTTTGTGATTGTAATACAGTGAGTGTGGATGCTCCCTTTCCTTGCCGAATTATGCCGGGTCATCTTTTTTTTCAGAGGCCTTTTGTGGCAAAATTTTAGTGCGGCGGTTGTCACTCCACCCTTGTAACCATCCTCGAATGGTTGAATGAAATCCAAACTTATGATTAAAAAAAACATCGTGTATACGTCTTCACAAAGGGTTGCATTTTCTTTTCTTGAGGGCACGAATCATTGTATCATATCGATGCTGCATCTTTGAGATTTAGGACCAAAAGAGTGTACAATTTTGTATATGGTCTAGGATTAGGACCCAACTTGTTTGTTTAGCTAGTTGCTTCAACCCCTATGCGCATGTGACTATGCATGAACTATACATGATACAAAATGACACAAAATACCTCTTACGTACGTATTATTTTCGTCAGGCACTTGTCATAGTTAAGTCACTCGACAAAAAATCAAAGTTAACTTTGCATTCCTTTTGGGACTTATGATGATTTCTGCCAGTACTTGATTACAATTAATTAGAAGAGTAAAGATATCGAACGTATATAACATTGCATCTTTATATGGGAATTGATCAATATATTCTTTTGATGTGGAGAATATGTTGTTGACACAATATTATATATGCATTTGGTTCTGTTTGTTATTTGTTATAGATCAAGATCATCCTCAGAGCTAATTGTTCTGAGGTAGGAATAAATTATTAAGAGGAACATATGCGAAATTAAAAGATTTTATATGGTCACTTTTTATGGAATTACAATCTTTATGATTACTTTTTAATTAGATATTGTTCCATTCTAGCTCCGTCTATATTAATGTCCAAGGTTTTGCTTAACCTAGCCATATGCTCACTTCAAATTTTGACCCCAATACCCACTTCAATTTTAACCTTGTTCTTTGAAAGATTTATCTTGTGCTTGGTATTACATGGTTTCACTCAGCATGAACTCCGAATCATTCTCTTGAAACCCATCCTTTTCATCATAAACGATCCCCTTGCCCCTAAATGACCTGACCAAATAGGGAAAGCCCAATTCATTGGGCCTTGCGATACAATTAAATGGAAAGCCCCAAGGACGACATATTCTAGGAGTCTAAACTATGTGATTGGACAAATCCTCTTCTATTTGTTTCGGGTCGAGGACTCATTCCCCTTCTTCAAACTTCGATTCATATTGTTTATGGAGAAATCTCTAATCAACAATAGAACAAGATCTATTTTGTATCATATCTAAGGGATTCCTTGGTTTGGGCCGAAGAAGCAATGTCACTTGACCATTATCCAACTGATTGCAATCTTTTTCTGTCCATGAGGATCACACCTGAGCGCATTCTGCTTCTAATAAGCCATGAACTAGATCATAATCATTCTTAACAAGTCCATAAGAAGTGATCCCATTTTTTTCATCGAGTTGGGGTAGAAACCAAAGGTCTTGAGCGACCGATCTGGTAGAACAACTCAAAAGATAAAGAAGTATCGTTAATTTCTTCATGCTCATTCCAAGTTCGAAGTACCATTTGTACAAATAAGAATCCCATTCGTTACATGATTTCTTCTTCATATAGATAGATATAGTATCTATGGAGCAATTACTTAAAAGTACATTTTGTGCAAAAACCCTTCCTATCTGATAGAAAGGATCCCGTGATTATGAACTGATCTTACTTGGGAAAATCCCAAGTTTGTCTATGAAGATCAGATCTAATTATATTAGAGTCTATAATTGATTTCTTTTGTTTAATACTAATCGACAGGGTCTCATTGGTAAGTGCTACAAGATCTCGTACATTGGAACCTATGGTTATGGACCCGAATCCATTAGTATGAAACATTTTATTTTCCAAGTGAAATCCCCTAATATATGAAAGAGTGAAAAAGTGTTTTTATTGTTATGGAATAAGAAGCCTTCGTATCTTAATGCATGTATTTAATTTATTCGGAACTATTGGAGCGGGATCCATTCTTTGGGGAATATAAGTCAAAGCAATAACAAGAATATTTCTAGTGGAACATCTTTTACAATCCCTGGAGAGATAGTTCACTAATAGACTGAGGGATAAGTAATTTGACTCATTCACATCCGGATCATGAATGTTTGGAATCAATATTATGCAAGGAGACATTTCTTTTGCTAATTCGAAATGAAGGGTGATATAAAATTAGTCTATTTCCGACATCATATCAATAGTTAGTGCATTCATCATAGTTAGAAGTGCTAACTCTGTATCAAAGTCACGGTCGTCACTATCATCAATAAGCGCTAACTCTGTACCAAAGTTACGATCGTCACTATCATCAATATCGTCATTATCATCAACAAGAAAACTCTTAGGCTTGTTAGCCAAGAACTTGTTCAGAAATACTGTAATGAAAGGAACATAGGAGTTTCTCACTAGGTATTTAACCAAATAGGATCATCCAGTTCTTATAGAACCTATGACTAAAATACCCCTAGAAAGGGCTAAGCGAAGCGAATAAGGTTTTCCATGAAATGAGAAATGAAAATTATTAGCCCAACAGGAGGTTTGTGAATAAGTAATTGTCTGATAATGAGCAAGGATTATCCGTCTTTCTGCTAAACAGGATGTACTGAACTCATAATTCATTAGATACTTTTTATGAATGTCAACTAAGTATCGTAAGTAAATTACTCCTGATTGTTTAATCATTTGATAACTAGAATCATTCTTTGATAAATGATCATTACGAGTCAGACTTAATAGAATTTGATCAAGCTTTTTTTCTTCCGTTAAGGTGGAGAACTAAATCAAGAATTCTCTTTCTTTATCATTAATCAAATCACTGTTGGAGACCCAAGATTCTATTTTATCATCAATCCAATCACCGCTCACATTTTTTCTTTTTCCTATCAATTAATGGATCTTTTTACTTGTATGACCTAAATGTCTCGTATTTCTTGAAAAAACGATTCAATTAATGGGATTTGTTGTGATACTTATGAAATCGATGATATCGAAGAGATTGATATTCAAATATTTCTTCTTAGAACGTATTGATTTGACCTTATAAGTGGGACCACCACCCCATAGTATGTTGCCGCCAGAAGCCCGTATTTCTTCTAAAGAATCTCCTAATTGTTCCTGAGCAACTAGAAAGAGATTCTTTAACTAGAAAGAATTCAGTTCAGAAATAGGATACCTATCTAGAAGTTTTCGCAACTCAATCATGTATGATGGAATCATCAAAGATTTGACCCTTTCGAACTCTGTCTGTAACTCACTATAGGCTCGAGAAACAAAGAGAATATGTGTACAAACGGGATATCCAACAACAACAAGAAGGAAAATGATTGAATAGAGGAATGCCCGAACAATTGGTGATCTTAAATGTGTCAATATTAATGGTGACTCATTATTTCGATGAATCATTTCTTTGGATAGAAGAAGATTATGTGAACACTTTACTCGAAATATCATTTATCAAATTCCATTGTGGAAGACACAAGTTTTTCTGAAGAATTCGTCATGATATATCTAATCCATGCATAATATCATGAAAAATGGATACAAATATTTTGCTGCTAGTTAATATCGGCAATAGGTTTGATAAAGCATAGAAAAATATCAAATTTAGATATTTGTATCATGTCGAAGTAAGGAACAATGGCATATATGTTTAGAATATATTCCATTTTGAGAGAGTTGAAAAAGCACTATCTCTTTGAAAGGTTCTATACATCCGCCCCTTGTCAAGGCATTTCTTTAGACAAAGACGCCGCTTTTTTTTTCGGATGATAAATATTTCTCACTCAGTTAGAAGTGTTCCAAACATGTCTACGATCGAGTAAATAGCTCTATAAACAAATGGATCGGATCAAATTAGAAAATGTAAAGGTTTGTACAAGTTATCCCCTTCGTCACCATTTTGTGGAAAATCGTTAGATATGAATATGTTAGACACTGTAACTCAATTGGTGAAATAGTATTTTTCACCAAAAAAAACTTTTTTTTTTCCGCCGCACAAAGAAAATATTTTGTTGCAAATGAACAAGATATTGAGGAATTATCCATATGTAAAATCATAATTATTGATACGGGCATTTGCCACATAAAAAGGGAATCCTTTGTTATAATAGAAGCATAAATGATGTGGATTATTCAAGAATCGAAGTCGATTTGCTTTACAAAAAGAAGATATCAATGAACTTCTATGAAATGGTTTCACGGGAATCAACCAATTGTCTTGATCGTGGGATATCATTGAGAAATAGGAATCCATGTTATCAAAAGATTTCTTGGGATTACTTCTAGTATGGAATGAGTCAATCATCCACTTTCATATCTTATTGAACAAATATGGTTATATTGTTCCTCCATTGATCAAGAATATTAATTTTTGGGAAGCATCATGATCATCCAATAAGAAGGGTTTTAATTTTTTCAAATGAACGATTTGAAGACCTATTGATTCTAACAATTGATTGTAGAGTTGACCATTCAGACCTTTCAATTCATAGATGTGGATCTTGGACCTATGAATGGGGATATTCCCAAAACTCACAAAGAAAAAAGGAAGTGAGATAGACAAAAAGAGGAGAAACTTGGACAAAAAAAGAAGTAACTTGGACAAAAAGAAAGGAAGTGACTCAGACAAATCTTTTTTGTCGATAACCTCAGACCAATCAAAATTAATATCAATCGAATATTGATTAATATGTAATCGATCGAACACTACTTGAAAATGAAAACGGCTCTTCTGCTCAGAAATGAAATGTTCCAAATGTTCCTGTAAATTCTTGCTCTTATTGGACCATTTGTATGTATATGCTTTAGGATCCTGATTCATGGATCTCTCGGTTTGAGAAATAAAAATAAGAGGATCGAACTATTTCTTCTGACTCTTTTTCAAATTTGATAAATGTTGGTTAATCGTATATTTCATTTTAGTTCTATAATTCAGAGTATCATTTCCTATTTGATCCTTTTGAATTCCATATTCGAAGTTGCGATCGGATTTATTCATTAAAAAGAATCAATTCAATACATTTCTTATGTACCCATAGGTGCTATATTGGATTTAAATCAGATTTTGGATCAATCTATATTGATTGACTACCTCCATTATGTTGTTGGTAGCAAATACCACTATTTTTTATTTTGGATCTTCCAAATCATTCCTGCTGGAGGTCCAGACACATTTTTATTTTATTTTATCATTTGATAAAAAGATTCATTCTCTTCATAAAAAATAGGAGGTAGAACCAATAAAGATTTCTTTTTTGATTCATCCTTGGAGTTGAATACCTCACTCAAGAATTGTTTTTTTATCTGATCCAATAGAAAAGACAAATCCTTTATGATACACCAGATCCGGCTCGGTTATTAATTGAGTGAATAAATCTGTTATTTCTTGAAATCTCACTTCTGATTCAAAATCATGGTGTAACGTGTATCCCCCATGTTTCGGTCATGGAATTGATGAAATAAATCAAAAAATGGATTTTTGTTCAAAAGTGAAATCTTATTGGAATTTTCCATATCCAGGCGATGATTAGTTCGACTTATATGAGGGTTACATTCTCATAATTTACACGAAACTGTTGTAGGCATAATTTACTGAACAATTATGGAGGCCAGAAAGAAAGAGAGGGTGCAATATAAAGAGAGAATGAGAGAGATGTGTAAGTGTGGGTGTGTTATTCCACCCCATTATGCCTTTATTTATAGTAGTAGGGAAGGTTAATTCCTTACCCTTTAGGATTACAACATTTAATAGGTAATCCACTCCTAATAGGAATATAAGAGATATTCCAAGATATACTAGGATTTACACAATCACATTCGTAATCTAATAGGACTGCAACACTCCCCATTGAGTGTGTAAATACTCAAGTAAATGGTGCATTGGGTCTTTAGCGATGAACTAAGTAAAGTTGATGAAGTTGTCAGCACAATGAGCGAATGCAAGTCTCAGATCAACGGAAGAATGCATAAAAATGTAAAACTCACAAAACCTTTGCTATGGTAAAACCCAAGGTGGGAGAAAAACCCATAGACTAAGGAGAAAAGTGAGAAGTTGCATTAAGTCAAAACTACATGTCTTTTGGATGCAAGTAGAAGAGCTATCAAGGGTATGATCAGCCCAGGATAGGTGCCTCGTTAAAACCTAGTTAGGTAGCAAAAACCCAGTGGGAAAAATGCTCCTAATCGTAGGGAAAAAAGTACATTAAGATCAAGTGAGTATACTTCTGGATACTTTCCCTGAGTTTGACATAACTTCCAAATGAGAATTACAAGCATTGCATATGATAGTTAGGCATACCAATTCCTTGGACAAGCTTCTGGAACGTTGACTTCGGCAGTGACGTCGTGTAGAGGTCGACAAGGTTGTCTGGGATTGACTTGCATGACTTCAATCTCCTGATTCTTTGCTGATGTAGATGTAGATGCAATATGTCTTGGTGGTGACTTCGTTGATGTATCATGGCTTGGTCGGGTTGATACATGCGGCATAGTCTTCATGGATCGTCGTTGGGACTTAACGATGGATGAAAATAGCAAGTATTTTGAATATGTGCAACAAGAACTCCTAACCATGTCTCACTTGTGGCATAGTGAAGTGAGGTGAGTCTTGGAACAATTCGAAGATTTCGCAACTAAGGTCATATCGTGGACCTCCAAGGTATTACGATATCCCTAAGTAAAGACATAACCATTCAGGGATTTTGCCTTATGCGAGTTTGGTAAGTAACCTGCGTCAGCATAACAAACAAGGCAAACATCATTTCGAGGAACCGGGAGGGGGGGGGTTGGATCTGCTCAAGATGCATTAGGATTTTCCCACGTAGTACCTTTAGGGTATGTCTTTCATAGCAATTCAATGGTTGTGTGTAGGCACGGTGCTGCATCTTTACCAAGATTAACAGCGAAGGAGATGTCCTATCTAAATACAATAAGCTAAGTACAACGAAGCGCAAAGTTGAACTTAGATATGAAATTTTAGATTTCATAACCTTTTCAAGGGTCTCATTTTCATATAACATATGGACGATCAAAGGTATACTCAAAAGTGACACATTTAGGGTGTAGTTTGACTGGTAAGCCAAAATACCGTCAGAACAATGCTTCAACTTCAGTTCAAGGCATAAACAAGTTTTCCTAAGATCATTCATCTCAAATTCCATCTTCAGGTGCGAGGTAGTTTTCCTAAGCTTTTCCGGAGTCTTAGTGAGATTCGTGTCAACGACATAAGTTGTAACTCTAGCAATTTGGAATAAGACTTCATAGTTTAACACACAAGGGCATAATTCATATGCCTAACTGATCAAATAATCACTTAGACGGGTATACCATATCCGTCGGATTGTAAGTGAACGCCTCAAACAAGTTAAGAGGGTGTTCCGTGGTTTTGGAACTATTTGAACTAGTCTATGTAATTCTTCGGGAACTTACATGTAAATCTCCGTATCTATATCCCCATGGAGAAAACACTAACCACATTTCATAATGCTGCTGTTAATCACAGGACGTTTGAGAGAAACCTTGCGCCGTAAAGAGTGTATCATATCGCGCTTATTTCATTTATCTCATAACGCTTCCTTTTCCACTTGTAACATAATAGGGTTACCTTGGGCATTGTAGGAACGACAGGTCCAAACATACTTTGGTAAGGAATTTAATCTGGATTGTTATTTTTGGTTGTCCAATCAGTTCTACGTTGTCACTTAATCAACGACACACGGTTCGATATCGTCGCTTTTCATTTATGTTGGTAGATACCATATAAGTGAAAACATCATCGATGATAATCTCATTTAAATTCCATTCAGCTCATCCAAACTAGTATACTGGACTAAGAACTTTAAGTCTCGGGAGAAATCCGAATTAATCTTATGAGATGGAAATGATTTGAGACAACGATCGAGTTTAGATTCATTGTTGTGCCGTGTCTTCCTCTTCCAGGGAAGTGAATCTTACGAACTAAGTGATCTATCATGCTCCAGGCCAAGACAAATTGATTGGTTATCCGCGAGTGTACCGAACCGTCCAACATGGGTGTCCAAACCGTCCAATAGGGGCGGCACACCCGTCAGGGATGTTGACTCGACGTCCATTAAGTATGTCTATCCTTGGAAGCATGTTTACAGCTGGTATATGATCTTGTCACTTTAGCTAGATCAGAGGAATGCGTCTAGAGCAACATTCTGAAAGCTAGAATTAATCACACTTACTTATCATACATGTGCGGTTACGGGGATCGAGATGAGACATAGTGGGCAAATTCCACATAAATTCGCGCCGTTCTCCATGAATGTTGACATTCCTATCTCCTCCTAACGGCAGGAAGACTATCTCATTAACATGACAACCCACAAATGAGCAGTAAAGAGATCGCGTGCAAGGGCTCTAAGAGAGCTAGTGTGAAGGAAAATCATGATCGACAAAAGATAAACATCCTTCCTTGAGGACCCATGGTGGTACGTTGCGGCGGTGCAACTTAGCACATGGAATGCACACCTAAATGCGTAAATACGAAAATTGTCAGGTTTGTACCCAGTAACCAACTGTAATGTCATATAGCTTGGGTGGAAATGGGCCTCAAAGCGGACCAACATAACTGCGTACAAGGATTGCATAGCTCTAACCAGAAACCAAAAACCAAAAACTTGGTACGTTTACCAAAATTTAGGCAATCATTTAAATTGCGCTTTATGATCACTAGGTGAGGCTATTTGGGGTGAATCATGGGAATTCGATGTTCAATTATAAACCCAAAGCGACATGCAATACTTTATCAAAAACCGTCGATATAAACTCTCCGGCATTATCCAGTCTTCAGGACTTTATGGGATAAGCAGGGTGGTGAACCCTGAATCGGCCAAGAGGTTTAGCAGTAATGTGTGTGGACAAACATGTGACCAGTTTGTCGATTCATCAACCAAAACCATAAGAATTTATATGGTCTGCATTTTGGTTGGATTAATCCACATATATTCCCTTGAATCCACTGTGAAAAGAGAATCGTGCAGTATCTTTGCGAGGAATGATATAGAAAATCAATTTCCCTAATAAGCATGCTTGGCAAAGTGTGCTTGTAGGCACAATATCCTTACTTCAGATAAGGAGATGCATTGTAGCATTATTGTTCGACCTAAGTGTCCTCAAAGGTCGTGCCAAAGTAGGTAAACTGCTCAATCACCAGGCTTCAAGCCGGCCACATGTGGTGTATTCCCAATTGGGAGACAACGCATTGGCCCCAAATCAAATCTTCAGGCTCATTTTTGGAGGTGGTGCAAAGATATTTCACTTTATTTTCTTCAGTGGTTTCATTTATGATCATTGTCTTCTCGAATATCCTTAAAAACTCAACGTCAAGGAAAATTTAAGGTCCCTTAAATGGTGATTCAATACCATTCATACAACGAGGAGCGTGTCACTGCTCTTAATCAAGTTGGATAGACCTGAAGTCGTTGTTAGAGATGTGATTTAGGTGTAAAGTTAGTGTGTGTAGTGCGCATTCATCCAGACAACTAACTTCCCCACATTCCTACCTAATCACGTGTTTAATTGAATTGGGTCACATGTATTAAGAAACATGATTCAATTAACTCATATTCGAGGACAATATCAATAAGGTTATCCATAAGTAAATCATACACCAAACTTGAATCCAAGAACATAGAAAAATATTCACAAAGTAAATGGTTTACTAAAGGGATTCGGCCAACAAGGCCATCCATGTCAAAATTCTGCTTTTCCAACGATGTTTGGTGAAGCAAAATTAGTCTCACATATTGACTACGAGAATGGTATTCCTCAACAACATTGGTAGGGGCACGAACATGTGCATAACCAATGATCTATTCCACTTAGACGAAAATAGATTCTTCAGGGTTTAGGTTTAGGAATATTATCCCTTATTCTTGAAGTTTTAGGTCTTAGGTACCAAGGATCATGCTTTGGGCATGATGACATACCTTGGCAGACCTTGATTCTACCCTTTGTTGTAAAAACAAACTCGAAATTGGATCGTGAGAGAGACAGACCCAAACTTCGGTTCGGTAGGCTCCAGCCGAAGCTAGATTTATACCTTTCTCTCACGTTTGTGGTAGTGATCAGATTCGAGAATTTGGTAAACTTCTGCTTTCTACACTGCTGCTTCAGGGGCGAATTAGAAACATAGAAGGACAAGAAAAGTATTCTCCAGTCAAAATTCGATCGGATTTATAAACTTCAGAATTGTACTCATTCATGGACGTAATCATGGTGTGCTTCAGGCAATGTCTTTCATGATTAGATAGTCTGTAGGAGTGAGCCAAATACAAATGGAATCCTCGATCAGGAGGTATTTCCATTTGTAATGCTTTGAGCATAAGTCTTCGAATGAAGATCATGGCGAAGGCTTATTCAGCTCTTCCAGCCATTGTTAGCTTCAATGGTGTCTCAGCTACTTTAATAGTCAAGTGGAGATTCATGTCTTGTACCCCACATAAAGTGGTTTCTATTAGAAACATCCAAATAAGGGAAATCAAACTTATGACGGTTCGACAATCCACTAAATTTGGAGGGAACAAGATTGTGATTCATGCTATGGGAAGAAATCATCCATAAGCATCAAAGTTAAAACATTGGAGTTCTAAGACATGGTTTTCATGAAAAACATCGGGTTTTCATGGGTGTATTGTTTTATGAAATCTTCGTGTTTCAAAGGCAGTAAATTTGAAACTACATGTTCAATTTAGTTTATGAAAGTTTAGTTCACAAAGGAGAGGTTCTTGTAAGAACACAGAATGCAATATACAACTAAGTGTAGTGGATTTGAGTTTCTTCAGGAACTAAAGTGTGAGCGCTTCAGGACTACGAAAGTATGTCAACGGTTCAAAGTATAAAAATAAATTATTGAATCGTTAATGTCCAAAAGTGATCTTCAGGTCAATAATTTTGGATTCATTATCAGATTAATGGATTGTATGTCACTTTTAATTAATTCAATAGATCGGACCCTACAAGGTCGATTGTAAAAGCAAGAATAATTATAATATTCGTGTTAAAATTATTTAAAATGCCAAAAATTAGCATTAGATTCCAAAAGCCATAACCCAATAACATTGGGCTTGGGTGCCGTGAATAGGGCACCAAAAATATAAGCTGAAAAGAAGAAAAAAAACAAGCCAAAAATTGGCTTTGGGCCAAGAAAATGAGGCAGCCCAGCATTGGATTACTGGCTGTTGCTTTAGGTAAGCTCGTGTAGCCTCAAGCTGTGGGCTGGGCTCAGGCAGGTTGCAAAAGCAGCCCAATTGGGCATGCAAGCTACAGGCTTGCAACAAAGATGGGCCGGGATGTAGGACAAGGTCCAGCAGCCTATTGCTGCTGGCAGATTTGGGCCGAGAGCATGGGATAGGTCCAAAAGGGAAATGCTGCACGTTTCCTTTATGGAGTTGGACCCTAGTCAAACCAACCAGGCCGAAGGCCTAGTGTGTCCATATGCTCCGCAGCAAAGCCCAGATGACTGTTGCCAAGGTCCATATGTCAAAGTGACGTCATTTTGAGAAGTGTCTCCACACGGTTGGGCTTCGGGCCAGCATAGTGGTCCTCACGGCCATGGTGCCGCATGATGTCCAATTTCCCTTCTTTTTTTGTTCTTTTCGAAATTTCTAGGGTTTTAGAAACCCTAATATACTTCTAATTTATTAATATACTTTGACTCACAAATTCCACATAGCGATTTAATTGAGTAATGCATGAACCAAATATATATATTGACAAATATATGAACATATACAATATATATATATATATATATATATATATATATATATATATTGGAAGGAAAATATAAACATAGGGGGGGGTTTATGCATCATGGGAAATGTTTTCATGCTTCAAGGTCGTTTCAAATATCTTACTTTATTTTAAGTGTACCTAATAGGCTGAAAACAATAAAAGCCTTTGAATTTGTAGAAGATCCTCCTTGAAAAGCCAGAATTGCATCTCCAATGCGTTGTATCGCGTTCAACACATAAACATTAAATTGAATCAATAGCATGTCGATCAATTCAAAATAATAAATTAATCATAAAAAGAATAATTAAAACGTAATACTCTATTGATTGAAGATCAAACTCTCTTTAGCGTAGCGTCAAAAGCGTGCTGATAACGTGTTGTAGGCATAATTTACTGAACAATTATGGAGGCCAGAAAGAGAGAGAGGGTGTGGCATAGAGAGAGAAGGAGAGAGATGTGTGAATGTGGGTGTGTTATTCCACCCCATTGTGCCTTTATTTATAGTAATAGGGAATGTTAATTCCTTACCCTTTAGGATTACAACATTTAATAGGTAATCTACTCCTAATAGGAATATAAGAGATATTCCAAGATATACTAGGATTTACACAATCACATTCCTAATCTAATAGGACTGCAACAGAAACAAGTTTAGTATTTGTTCTAGTTTATGATATGATATTACGTGCAAGTTTCTCTATCTCATAACATTAGATTATTGAATTGAAATACCACGTTACGATTATTTGTCCGTTGCTACTGCTAGACCTCTTCTATAAAATTGCAAGTATTTGTGTGGGTTGAATGCATATTCTCAAATATTATGGCTTTACTATTTTTACCAAGTACATAGTACTCACATGTTTGGCTTGATGAACCCGATGTAGAATTGGTTTCACGTGTAAGGAGGCATGCTGACAATATTACACATCGAAACTTGAGAATATAAAGCAGAATATATAGTCAATAGTTCTACTACTAATTAATTTCATCAAGTCCCCAACATCATCAGCGTTGTTAGACCACTTTTATTATGAAATTTTGACAATTTACCGGCAAAGAATTCACCTAATTTTGAGTAAACTTGTTATATTTCTGTGAAAATACTTCTTGGGATTATAGACAACCAGAAAAATGGAAAAGTGTTAGATCCTTTATCTCTTAAAAGTTTGAAAACCAACTTGTGAAAAATAGCTTATAGATTACCAAATCCTTGTGAAGGTTGGCTATATGAGGGAAATTGAAAGGCAGTGCAGCCAAAAGAGGTAACTATCACTTCATGGTGGGTGAAAGTTATCGAGCTCTCTCCGTCTAGATTTTCAATGGCTGTTAATATCAGAGCGCCGGATGCGTCCCAATTTGACCAATATTGATAATCATTGCTAGATATAGCTATCACTATGAACCTATATATACATGTAGGCCTCCTGAATGGGACCGATTATACCAGTGGTCCTTCCAAGACTTTGGAGCCTAGGCATGTGAACAGCTCACATAAAGTTGAGACGTCCATATGCTATTAGTTTTCTTCTCCATAATTGACCTAAAAACTTGATTAAGCAAAGAGATTTCTTAGCACCTACGTACAAATATCTTCAAGTGGACATTTACAATTTGTTTCTGTTACAATATCTTGTAAATAAGAGTAGAGCTCCCACCATCACAACCAAAATATCCTCCCTAAGATAACAATAGTAGGGGACCGACATCTCCAAAACTGTATCTCTATTATTCAAGTACTTACGCACAGATAACTATCGGTCGTACATATATGGAATGATCGCCAACATTCAAAGGAAAGATGACGGAGTATGAGTTTTCATTCTTACCTAAAGTTTATTTGTTCAGATTAATAAACTTTGAAACAGGATTAAATTCAAAGTTTATTTGTTCAGATTAACAAAAGATGTCATTCAATCCCACCAACATATTGGGCATGAGACTTTTTGATTGCTTGTTACTGTCACTTGCTAGGGCAATGCGTATACCACTTGAGTTTGTTGCTTAAATCCCATTAGTGGGGTTAAAGTTTTGTTCCAAACAACGTACACATCATTGGAAGCACTTAAAAGTACTTCATCATGCGTCATCTGTGATTATCAGCAGTGCTGCCTCTTATTTTTAACTTAGAGACCATTTACGATGCACCAGCACCTACTTACTTTCTCAGGTAAGATTTCATTCATTAATTTTAATTCTTTTATTAATTTGCACTCATGGATTATCGGTAAAAGTCAATGTACACTCATTTTTTTATTACTTTGAATCCAAGAAAATAAGAGAACTTAATGTGGTTAAATTTGGTAAATGCTCACTTGATCTATCCAAACCAACTCCAACTTGGATAGATTTTTGTGTAGCCGATCCATTAGGGTCGGCCCTGAGGGCAGCCGGGTAAGGCGATTACCTAGGGTCCCCGATTTTTTGAGATCCTAAAGTTTTTTATTATATATATTTGTCTTATAAATACTATGAAAGTAAGATAGATGGTATGGAAAGCATGACGTTGTAATGGTAAAGGCGTAGTGATTGTTCATTGTCCCTACTATGGCCCAGAAGACTCCCAACAAAGATATTCAAATGCAATTAGGAAACCAAATCTAATAAGAGTTTTATATTTTTATTTTTGGCCTTTCAAATGTAATATTCAAATAATGTTTGTTTATTTTCTTTTTAAACTAATTTTTATTGTTATTTGATGTAGAAATATATTTTTTCATGTATTTAGCAAATTTTTTTTCTACATATTAATGTATAAATTGTTAGGGGTCAGTGCACTCTAAGACCCTAATTAGAAGGCTCACCTAGAGCCACCAAATTTTCAGGGCCTGCCATGCGAACCATTACCATTTTCCTACAAAAATTATGCAGTAACCATTACATGTACAAACTGGATTCTACATGTGTCTGTAAGTGTTTAACATAATGTGTACTCATACAGTACTCTTACAAAAGAAGAACGTACTATGTTGTATTGTTAATTACATAGAATATTTGTTGTGGGTACTTTCTTTCTCCATGACTTTGGCTTGTACGGTTATAGGGCTAGCCCTGAAGGGTGCAAGGTGTGCGATCACATAGGACCCCAATTTTATAGGGTCCTGGAATGTTAATAAGCTTTGTAATGTACTACACATAAAAAATAAAAAATAAATAAAAAATATAAAAAAAAAGTAAAAAAAAAAAAAGAAAAAAAGAAGGCATCTGTAATTCACAAGAAGCCTTGTTAACTTTGATTTTATGGGGTCCTGGATGATTCTCCCATTTGATTATGCACGGGTTTGACTCCCTATGTCCTCATATTTATTAATTTTGATTTTTGTTTTTTTTTTTTTTTTTTTTCCTGCTATGCTAGGTTTCTTTCATATTGGGCATATGCGAGGTAATCATTTTGGGCCTTTTTGAGCTATACTATTGTTTTCTTCTTTTTAAATATTTGTAGTTTAATTTCTTTATAATAAATTAGAGATATCATGATAAATTAAGGATGATGCTATTCGGACATTTTTTTTTTTTTTTTTTTAACTTTTCACACACCCTTTGTTAATTTTTATCATTTGATCATCTTCAATTCATCAATCCAAAGACCTAAAATTACGAGAGTGTGTTGAAGGTGAAAAACAGTATGTGAAGAGCAGCACCCTAAATTAAAATTATTTTGGTCACCATTTAAAGGTCATTTAATTTTCTTTCTATTTTGAGACCATTTTGTCATCCATATATCAACAGAAATTATAGTGCAATTTGCTCATGCCCCTAAAGTAGGGGTGAGCAGGCCCCCCCCCCACCCAAAAAAAGATTACGTTAGATTAATTTGATTTAAGAGACGAATCTCGAAATTGTAATTAATCTAACAGTTCATCATAAGGATGCTACTATTATCATAACCAGTGATTTGTTTGATAGATAAATTTTTCTTGAGATATGTAGACATTGAAATTTCGGTGAAATAAATGTTCACCAACAACATTAAATTTCAACATGTTAGAGCTTACGTGTCATGCACCATGTGTCTCATAAATCGTACACAGGGCATGTGACTTAGAAAAATCAAACGAGTCATCAAGAGTAGCACTTGTCAACATTTGACAGAAAAGAATTATTGTAGACATGAAAATTTCATTGCATGCAAATAATGCATCACAAAGCTCCACGTGGCATATGACTCATCACAAATGGACAAGTCATCAATGACATGTGGCACAAATCAAGCGAAGGAAACTCAAAAGCATTCCTAAAATGCGACAAAGGGGAAGAAATCTCCTTAAAATCGGCAAGGGGCCCAAATTGCTCCCAAAACCAAAAAGAAAGCTAAAGCATCGTCACAAAACAAGCAAGAATTGAAGATTGCTCACAAAATAGGCAAGAAAGCCCTATAATTCGACCAAGCAAGGGAAAGTGACTGAAATTAAGACACAAAATATGCCTAAATTCTCCCATAGATGAATCAAGACACAAATCAAAGCCAAATTCATCCAAAGGCATAGCTTTGGAAGTCTATAAAGACAAGGTCCCCAGACACAAATAGGGGTTGACAATTTCTACGTTGAAGAGCCGAAATTCTCATAAAAGGAGAACCTCTACCAAATCTTTGAAGACTAATACGCTGCCAAAGCTCTCTTCAAAGAACGTACAACCAAAGCCAAAGCTTTCTTTCGACCAAAGCTGAAGCATTCCCTTGAAGAATCAACAAGCACTTGTGCCGATTCCTTCATGACTTTGTTAGAAGCTTAAAACTTGTAACGACATTCGATTCAAGATCAAGTCCCTAAGACCCTTGAATCAACAAAATCCCACATCAACATCACCTTTGCCACAGGTCATACACAAACCTAGAGGTGAAGACTATCCACACATTGTTTCAAGCTCAAAACTTGAAGCAATCATTCAACCATTCATCTGAGATCAAGTCATCGTGACCCTTAGATCAACAACCTACACATCTACATCAAATTTGAAGACTGAATCAGAGGAAAATTGTAAACAGAGATTGTAACCCTGCAAATTCATCAATACAAATCTACTTTGTACACATGTTCTCATTTAATTCGTTACAGAATTTTCGTGTTTACAAATTTGGCATGCCCAGTAGGACCTTTTTGTTTCTCATATTTGTCTTCAAATCCATAAGAAACACACATAGTATCAAGAAAGAATCAAGCTGTTCCCGCAACCAACTTGAAGAACAAGAACATCCTTGCCGAAAGTGGTGGCACTTTGGGCATCACCACCCGAAGCAAGGCAATAGCTCTCTCTACCATGCCTTCGACCCCTACATCAACTCTGCCGAAAGAGCAAGAGCATCCAAGGCACGAGCCCACGATCATCCTGGCCTCGTTAAGGGCACCAAGGGAAGAAAGTCTGAAAAGGTACTATGAGTCGTTGACTTCCAACACCGACTCAAGCAGCAGCTCATATCCCGTAACCATGCAAGTCATGACTACTGGTGCAACTTCAATCGAAGAGCAACTGGCACAAATAAGCGAAGCAATCTCAAGGCTAACAAGGACCGTGGAGGAAAAAAACTTGCAAATTGCTACACTCATTAACCGTCTGGAGGCGTAGCACAACGAGAAAGCTAACTCGAAGGTAGATCCATCAAAGGATGAAACTGACAAAAAAAATAAAAAACAAAAGCCTCTAATAAATAAAGCTGAGGAAAAGCTAGAGGTGGACCGAGCTACGACGCTCATGGAATCTTGCTCTATCCAACAGCTACAAGAGATGATCACGAGCATAATCAAGGCGCAGTACAAAGGGAGCTCACATAACTTCGTGCTGTACTTAAAGCCATACTCTAAGAAAATTGACGCCTTAAGGATGCCAAGGGGTTATCAACCGCCAAAGTTCATGCAGTTTGATGGAAAGAGCAATCCCAAACAACATATTGCCCATTTCATCGAAACTTGCAACAACGCTAGGACGGATGGAGATTACCTTGTCAAATAGTTCGTATGCTCACTAAAAGGTAACATCTTCGACTGGTATACCGACCTCGAGCCCGAGTCCATTAACAGCTGGGATCAGCTTGAAAGGAAATTCCTCAACCGCTTTTACAACACCCGCTGCACCGTAAACATGCTAAAGCTGACAAGTACGAAGCAATGGAAAGAAAAACCTATCATGGACTACATCAATAAATGGCATTCATTAAGTCTGGATTGCAAAGATCGACTTTTTGAAACCTCCGCCATTGAGATATGTGTTCAAGGCATGTATTGGGGGTTACATTACATCCAAGGCATAAAGCCGAGAACATTTGAAGAATTGGCAACTCGATCCCATGACATAGAGTTGAGTATTGCCAATCACGGGAAGAAAAAGTCGATCACCGACTTCAAAATGGATAAGGTAGAACAAAAAGAAGGAAATAAATAGAGGTGAGCCTTCTCGCACCCAAGATAGGTACAAAAACACCTTGAGGGAACTAGAGCTAAAGACGTACCCTTTTCCGGACTCTAACGTGGTTGCAATGCTAGATGACTTGCTGGAAAAGAAGATGATCGAGCAACCTAAATGTAAGCGCCCTGAAGAGATGAATCGCGTTAATGATCCTAGGTACTGTAAATACCATCATATCATAAGCCATCTCATCAGTAAGTGCTTCATCCTTAAGGAACTCATCATGAAGCTAGCATAACAAAGGTAAATCGAGCTTGACCTTAAAGACATGGCCACAACACATACTACTACGATTGTGTTTGGATCATTCGATCTCGTGCATCTCCAAGTAACGCCTAACCACTCTCGTCCATGCTTAAGCTACATGACACATTCCATACAACCATCACTAGGGGCAAGCGACCAAAATGCGCCTACCGATGGTGAAGAAGGATGGACATTGGTGACCTACCAAAGGACAACGAAGCCAAGACTACAAGCCACAAAGCCAAAAGTAGATCAAGGGAGAAAGCACTGTTGCTGCAATAATAGGAAGCCCAAAATAAGCGTAAGAGCTACTAAGCCAATGTATGATGGGGAACCTATGGAGCAAGAGCCACGCATTCTCATCTCCTTGCAAGAGTACTTCCCGAAAGATTTCTTCCAATAGTGCACTACCGTTGCTTGTCACATGGTTGAAATAGAGATGGAAGAGCCCTTAAAAGGCAAAGTTATCGTTGTCAAGGAAGAGAAGACCCTCACTCCCAAAGAAGGCCTGCCAACATACTTTAGCATCAAGGAAGCACTACGATTGCCCAAGGAGATGCGAAAAGCACTAGTAGCGGTCTTGGCGAGTCCCGATAACCATGAAGTGCAAGAAAGCAATGATGAAGACTTGAAGCTTCGACCACAAGAATATGTCGCATGATGTGCCACCCATGACGCAATCAACTTCACTGACGAAGACTTGATGCTGGGATCAAAGCCTCACAACCGTTCTCTCTACATCTCTAGGTACATAAAAGAGAACAAAATCAACCGCATGCTTATGGATGGTGGATTGGCCATAAACATCTTGCCAAAGTCAACAATGACCACAATCGGCATCAAGGTGGAAGAGTTATCCCGAAGCCGCCTCCTAATCCAAGGTTTTAACTAATGAAGACAAGGAACGATAGGCATGATCCGAGTAGAGATGATCATTGGTGAACTCAAATCAAGCATACTATTCCACATGATTGATATAAGAACTTTCTACAGCTTGCTCTTAGGAAGGCCTTAAATCCACGAGAATGGAGTAGTGTCGTCCACCCTTCATCAATGCTTAAAGTTCTATCGAGAATGAGTAAAGGTGATCCAAGGCGAAACCAAGCCATTCACTGAAGCCGAATCACAGTTCATGGATGCCAAGTTCTACAGGGATGAAGACATTGTAAACACAAAAATTCTGTAACAAATGAAACGAGAACATGTGTACAAAGTAGATTTATATTGATGAATTTGCAAGGTTACAATCTCGGTTTATAATTTTTCTCTGATTCAGTCTTCAAATTTGATGTAAGTGCGTAGGTTGTTGATCCAAGGGTCGCGATGACTTGATCTCGGACGAACAATTAAACAATTGTTTCAAGTGTTGAGCTTGAAACGATGCTTAGATGGTTTTCACCTCAAAGATGAGGCAAAGGTAGAGTTGATGTAAGATTTTGTTGATTCAAAGGTCTTGACGACTTGATCTTGAATCGAACGTCGTTACAAGTTTTGAGCTTGCAACAAAGTCTAGAAGGAATCGGCATAAGTGCTTGTTGATTCTTCAAGGGAATGCTTCGTCTTTGGTCAAAAGAAAGCTTCAACTTTGGTTGTACATTCTTTGAAGAGAGCTTTGGCAACGTATTAATCTTCAAAGATTTGGCAGAGGTTCTCCTTTTGTGAAAATTTCGGCCCTTCAATGTAGAAATTGTCGACCTTTTTGTGTGTCTGAGGACCTTGTAATTATAGACTTCTCAAATCTTTCCTTTGGGTGGATTTGGCTTTGATTTGTGTCTTGATTCATCCATGGGAGAATTTAGGCATGTTTTGTGTCTTGTTTTCAACCACTTTCCCTTGCTTGGCCGAATTATAGGGCTTTCTTGCCTATTTTGTGAGCAATCTTCAATTCTTGCTTGATTTGTGAAGATGCTTTAGCTTCCTTTCCAGTTTTGGGAGCAATTTAGACCCTTTGCTATTTTTAAGGAAGCTTCCCTCCTATTTGCCGAATTTTAGGAATGCTTTTGAGTTTCCTTTGCTTGATTTGTGCCACATGTCATTGATGGCTTGTCCATTTGGGATGGGTCATATGCCACGTGGAGCTTTATGATGCATCATTTGTATGCAATGAAATTTACATGTCCACAAATGCCCCCACTTCAAGGCACGTTGTAGGCATGTGCTTGTCACATGTAGAAGACGTGTTTTGAAGTCTTGCAATGTGAATGTTCTAACTCAAGGGTTGTCGAAATTTTATCTTGAACTTGTTTGCTTCTTCAAGGGCCATTGAGGCGTATTTCTTGAATGAAATGAGGAATTTCGTCAAGAGCCGTTGAGGCGTATTTCTTGAACGAAACATTTCTTCAAGAGCCGTAGAGGCTTGATCTTGAATGAAATGAAAATTTTCTTCGAGGGCCATACAGGCTTGATCTTGAAAGAAATGAATTTTTTTTTTCAAAGGTCGTAGAGGCTTGATCTTGAAAGAAATTTTGGAAATGGATAAATTGGCACATACTTATTGTGCGTATTGATTTTCCATAATTTTAACAAAATACATTTGGTGTAATTGTTTGAATTTTTTCCTTGTGGTTGTAGGAAAAAAAAATGTTTTTCCTTACATAGGAATCTCCTTCAATTTTGGTAATAAGGGTGGTTTCCTTCAAAGTTTTGGAAAAATTTAATGCTTGTCCTTGGGTAAGTATGATGTACATTTCTTTTTTTCCATGGCCAGGATGGTGTTTTTTTTCTTTCCCCTTTTGTTTTCCACAGCAAGGAGGGACTCTTTCCTTTCCCCTTTTGTTTACCATGGCAAGGAGGGCTTCTTTCCTTTGTTGTTTTGGAAATTTTGAAGACCTTTCCCTTTTTTTTTTTTTTTTGTTGCAGGAAAAACAGCATGTTTCCTTGGTTTGGGAAACACGTCATTTGACTTTCATGCCAATTTTGAGGTCGATTTATCTTCTGAAAAATTCTGTAAAAATATGGGAAACGTAGCTTTATCTCTTATCTTTTCAGTATATATCGCACACTACTAGGAAAAATCGGGAAAGCCTTCAACTTGTCATTTTCCCACAGTTGTGCAGTTCTGACGGGAAAACAACTTCTGCGAGATTAACTTTGAAAATTGGAACGTTTGGTTTTAGGGAAAATTATGAAATTCGGACACAATGATCATCAGCCTCTTAGCTTCCTTCTCCAATTGGCCTTGTATCAAAACTCGTATGGAAAGTTGAATTATCACCAAAAATGTCATGCTTGCGCAGATTGGCTTAAACTTGCCATTTTTTGCTTGGAATTTGCTTCCTTCTTTTGGTTAGAATGTACTTCCTTCTTTTGTTTTTCCTTTTGATATTTGGTATGTACTCTCCCTTATAGCATTAGGAAGCAATTGACCCCTATTTATAGGATAATTGGGTGTGTTTTTTTTTCACAATTCACATCCTTGTTGTGTGCTTGCTGCTGTGCTTGCTGTGGGTTTTGCTGCTTGGAGCTTATTGCAGTGCATCACTTTTTACCATGTGGTGTTGTTTAAAAGACTGCAATGGTGTTATGCTATGTAGTGCCTTTTGGTCACAGTTTTTCCTCGGTGGTGACGTTGTCGAGCAGTGCAAGAAACTGCTTGCGTAATTGCTGAGGGTTGTGTAGTGCGATTGCGTAGCATTTTGGTTTTCTTTGCTATTGTAGTGTTCTTTGAAGGACCGTCTTGTAGCTACCATCTTTGCCGTGCTTGCCCAAGCTTTGTGGCTGATTTCTTCTCATTGTTATGACTTTTCCATTGTCATTCTTCAACGCTCACAAGGTTTTTCTCACATGTCTTTTGCTTTAGTGAAGCAAATAAAAAAATTTCTTGCCACCCCAACGTTGAAGCTTTGTGTGCCATTGACTAGCCCTAAGGCACTTGTTCTTCATGCAAAAGACAACTCGATGCATATCAAGTCGTGGTCTTCTAAAGTGTCTTGGGAGGTGACAGATTTTGGTCTACCAACTATGAAGAAGAAGGCGTGTATGTCGAGGATTCTTATCTTGAATCCTTCGCACCATGTTCATGACAATTCACCGACTTCGTTTGAGCTTCTTGGTGATCGCATTCGTAGCGGAGTTATGACTTGGAATAACATCTTGTTAATTACTGGAGAAGCTGTCTTTGCTGAGTTTTACTGGAAGTGACGTGAAGATGTCTTGAGCCAATCCAAAGATGTACTTACCAATGTGGGCCCTTATCATGTTGTGCATGCATCTTTGTTCCGTTATGATCACTATCCTTCCATCCTTCGTGCATTCTTTGAGCATTGGTGTTCAGCAACCAATACACTTCACACGTCACAAGGGGAGATGTCAATTTCACTTTGGGATCTCTACAAGATTGGAGGCTTGCCGATCCAGGGTAAGTTTTATGACGAGGTTGTTCCTAGCGTGGAGGAATTTTCTCATCGCAATAGCCAAGGATTGCCTGCGAGTTGCCGTTGTTTGTTTTGGGCATATCACAAGCTTTCCTAGGAGGCTCAGGGTAAGTCAGGCGTGAAGATTTCTTTATGGATCCGATTTTGTTATTAGGATGCCATGAAGTATAAGAAGCCTTTGAAGAAAAGTGGCCGCAATAAGACTACTAAGCCAAAGGGAGACTCAGACCCCTCAGGTGTCATTGGTTCAGCTAGGCGTCGTTCCCCTGCCAAATTGAAAGTGTTTGAGGATCTTGGCGTAACGTCAGAGCACGTGGATTACCTAGCCGATTTCTTAGCTTGTTGGCTTTGTAAGTTTGTTTTCCCTAAACACGACATCAACATTATCCGTCCCGGAGTCTTCAAAGTGGCTACCAAGATGGCTGCAGGTGAATCTTTCAACCTTGTTATTCCAGTTTTAGCCAATATTTACACTGGCTTGAGTATTGATTCAAACTCAGCGAGCACTGAAGATCTTGCTACGGTACTTCCCTACCATTATGTGTACGGTTGGTTGGGTGAGTACTTTGGCACTCATTTTTCTTCGTCAACTTCAGACAAGTCGGAGCCTTCTTCCTCAACTTCGTCCAAGCTGGGGCCTTTTATGACAAAGTACTCTGGCGTGCTTATCGCAAAGAGCTTTGATGATTTGCAGGCTCAGGCATTGTTTAGAAGTTATGAAGGTTTGAGAATGGATCACCTGGGTTGGCTCGATACGGCGAAGCCTCGTAGACAATTTACACCTTCGTTTCTCAGACTTGTCTTATATTACAAGTATGCGCTTGGGGTATGTTTCTTTGCAGCAATGAGACTGATGTATTGTTCAGCCATACAACCCTCATCATTTCATCAGGCAATTTGGTTTTGTCCAACATGTGCCAGGCAAGCTGCAGGAAAACACATAATCGGAATCCTTGCAAGCCGTGTATATGTATTGGGAGTCTTGTACCAGTTCATGCACAAATGTTTTTATCACCCTGCTGACCAAGAATGAGTTTACGAGTAATCCAGTGACCCGTGCTTATGTAGATTGGTGGTCAAAGGTACATCGTGAAGACTTGGGGCCGACAAGTGACACTAATTCTTCTCATTCACGCAATAATGTGCCGAGAAAGGGTTATTTTGCGGTTCTTACGCAGCTGGCACCTTTTGATTGATGAACTTGCAGCTGTAGGTCCTCAACACCCGTGCTTGTCTTCTCAACATTTGGATGCTTCTAAAGGGACATGTGACGAAGTTGATTCGCACAGAGATTACCTTGTTTTGCGGCTTCGTCAACAGTTTTGAACAAGTAACCGCATGAAGGTGCTCTAGATGACAGTGATGTTAATTTCCGTCATAAGAAGAAAAAAGTGTTTAGGCATCCTCAGTTTGATGGTCGTGTGTCACTTGAGAAAGATGAATGTATTTCCTTTTTTTTTTTTTTGTGATTTCTTCTGCTTTCATTGTTTTAGCTTATGTTTTTAACACTTTTTTTTCTCTTTTTTGGGCTACGCCTTCTTATTCCATTGATTTGGCGAACATCGACGTTCATTCCTTTACAGAGATGCTATTTGAAGGCAATCTACCTACAGACGAGGAGATTGGGGATCCATCTGATGCAGAGCTTGTTCCAAATCCGCTAAGTTGCCCAAGTTTGTCTTGTGTAGGTGAAGGTATGCAAGAGCCCATCATCCGTCCAACACCTTTACCAACTAGCTCTGAGATTTCTTTGAGATGACTGAACCTTAGTGGCACTGAGCAATTTATCCATCGCATCAACCTTCGCACGGCCATGGATATCAAGAGCCATATTGAGAAGAGGATTTCAAAATGCCCATTAGAGGACCTTGCGTTGCTCAATGAGGACTTGTCGAAGCTTGTTTCTACAATTGACAACCTTAACGTTGGTTCCTTACTCGTGAGAGTCAAGATTGTCGAGCTTATGGCTACCTCGACTGAGTATTCTTTTTTGCATGTTGTTTCCTTGAAAAAGTTGAATCCAGAGGTTAGAGTTCAGCAACTTGTGGCAATAAACTTATCAATTGGCCAAGTTCAGTCTTCGCAGCAAGCCTCTTCTGAAGGTTATCAAACCAGATGGGCTTCTTTGGCTTCCGTCCAAGCACGTCTAGAAACATTGGCGCATGAGCGAGAATAGTTGGAAACTGAAGCGTCACGACTTCAAGGTGTACTCTTGAAGCAGGAAGCTACAGTTTCTCAGTATTAAGATGAGGTTTCCCACCTAGAGTAAGAGAAAAGCGAGGCCATGGAAATGCCCACCTTGTCTCCCACCGATGTAGAGACTTTGAAGACTTTGGATGACTTGCTTGAAAATCATCGCTATAGTTTTAGGGACATAACTCTTCAGTAGTGTCTTCCATTTTTGTGCTTGAAGTCTTCCTTTTATTTTTTTGCTTATTTTGTAATAAGGCTTTGTAGCCAAATTCTTCCTTTAAAGAAATAAAGTATTCACATTCTTGAATTTGCTCTTTATTCTTCAAAGTGTTTGTGTTTTTGTTGATGGTGTAACTGTACTTGAAGTTTTAAAGCTTCAAGTTATCTATGTACCCTCGATTAAGGAGGAATCAAGTCATGACGTAGTTTAAAGGAATGATGGATTGCTTTTGATGGTTTTGACGGTTTTGATGGTGATTTTACCGTACACAGTTTATGCTCTTGCGGGCCAAAAGCGTTGAGTGTCACCTTTTAAGTTTGTGCGAACAAAGAGCATTGTTGCCGTGTGCAGTTTAGGCTCGTGCAGGCAATGAGCCTTGTGCTGTTTGCAGTTTAGGCTTATGTAGGCGAGGAGCATTGGGTGTCGCCTTTTAGGCTCGTATGAACAAAGAGCATTGTGCCGTGTGCAGTTTAGGCTCATGCAGGCGATGAGCTTTGTGTCGTGTGCAATTTAGGCTCGTGCAAGTGAGGAACATTGTCTCGCTTGCAGTTTAGGCTCATGCAGGCGAGGAACATTATGCCGTATGCAATTTAGGCTCATGCAGGCAAAGAGCATTGTTGTCGTGTGTAGTTTAGGCTCATGCAGGCGAAAAGCTTTATACCGTGTGTAGTTTAGGCTCATGCAGACAATGAGCTTTGTTTGTTTGGTTTAGGGGTAGTAGCGCTTCAAGAATCTGCCATTGATGGGGCCGATCTTTAAGCCGTTTTCTGCCATGATTAAGTAAGCGCTGGTGGTGTAGACCTCTTATATTACGTAAGGTACATCCCACTTTGATGTGAACTTACTTTTTGTTTTGTGAGTTGTGATGATGGGCCTTCATAAAGCTAAGGTAAGATCTCCAGTTTGGAAAGACCTTGGGCAGACTTTCTTGTTTAATGCCTTGGATAACTATGCTTGGTAACATTCCAAGTATTGTTGAACTTCGAGCATTCTTTCGTCGAGTGCTTCCAACTCTTGAAGTCGTAGCTTTGCATTTTCCTCTTTAGTCCAGCCTTCTTGTATAGCTATCCTTAATGAGGGGATCTGACTTTTGAGCTATAAAACAGCTTCTACACCATATACAAGAGCATAAGTCGTAGCTTGGGTAAGAGTCCTAGGTGTCGTCCTATAGGCCCAAAGTGTTTCGCTTGTTCTTTCGTGCCAGTCTCTCTTTGTTTGACCGATTCTCTTTTTCAGGAAGTTGCACAACATTTTGTTGAATGCTTCCGCGAGACCGTTGGCTAGAACATGATACATAGAAGACTTGTGCTGCTTGAACTTGTATTTCTCGTAGAGCTCGTCCATGAATGATAGTGCCTTGTGACCAGTGGTTATGCCCACCATGATTTCGATGATTAGCAAAGAAAAGTCATCCTTCTGGCAAGCATCGTTGAGGTCGTGAAAATCTACGCAAACACGTATTTGTCCAAATTTCTTAAGGACAATGACAATGTTGGAGATCCATTTAGGGTATTGCACCTCTCAAATTAAGCTTGCTTCGATTAGCATGTTAATCTCAGCCTCAATTTATGAGATGATCTCGGATCGATAATGTCTTTAAGTTTGCTTTATCGGTCGCATTCTAGGCTTGATTGCAAAACGATGCACAACGATGGTAGGGTCAAGGCCAGGCATTTCTTTGTAAGTCCAAGCAAAGACATCTTTATACTCCATTAGCAATTGGTAGTACTCCTCGATCTCGTCTGCACTTAGTAGTGCACTTATGAAGTTAGGCTTCAGTTCCTTGTTTGTGCCTAAGTTGAGCTCCTTGAGATCATCAATTGTGGCTTGCCCCCCCATCCTCAAGCTATAGTGGCGCGAAGTGACGTCCTCCTCAGGGATTTCGTCTTCTTTGTCTTCTGGGATCGTGATGTGGAAGACGTCTTGGACCTCCTCTTTAATGCCGTCCTCTGGGGCTTGTTGGCATGAAGATAGGCCAATGTGGATGATGGTACGCCTCCTTACCTTCAATGGTCCTTTTGTGTTAACCTTCAAGGTTGCTTGGCGTTTCATCCTTAAGGGAATCGAGCTTCGAACGTCATCATGTTTTTCTTCCTATGGCGTTGTCTTCCTCTTTCTAAAAGGCTGCTTGGTTTCTTCAAGTCTTTCCAAGGCTGACCATCGTGCAGGAGGGCTAGTCGTGTTGCTTTGTTTCTTAGGTTTTGACAACCTTTCGAAAACAGTGCTTTGGGGTGTTGGCGTGTCAAGCCACTTGACAACCCATCAAAGATTTACGTTCGAGGGGCGGGTTTAAACTTCTCTTAATTTTGTTCAATGCTCATGCTGATGTGTTGAGCGCTAACGTTTTTCGCTTTGCTTGAAATCTTCACGGGTATATTTGGTGTGAAGCCAAGTTCAGCTTTGTTGTTGTCAACTCTATAACCAAGCTCCTTCAACTTCTTTTGAGTCTCGGTGAGGTTACATTCTTTGTAGTTGACGGTGTTTGCATTCTTGTTCCCAAGATTTAAAGAGGAGGCAAAATCATACCCAGCATTTGACATAATTTTGTAAGCGTTTGGATCGAAACCTTCTTCGGTCCTCTTGGTTGGAAGAGAGCTTGGTTCTGCCCCCTTTGGCAAGGGTTTTACGAAACCTTGTGGTGGTTTTGAAGCTTTAGTGTTGCCTAACTGTGTTAGAAGTAAAACTGCATTTGTCTTCAGCAACTTTACATCGTCCTTGTGCAGCTGTGTGTCGGCTTTGCTTGTTGTAGTTTAGAATAGGGATTGCCCATTCTTTCTTCTCGGCATTGGGATGTATCAGAAGACGGGTGTGTTTGGTCCTTTTGAGGGCGTCACACTCCCTTTGGTTGTAGCATATTAACACTAAGATTTGTCAATTGTAGCATATGAAAATAAAGGTCTTTTTCGTAGAAGATTGTTTTATCTAACTACTTAAAATGTCACAAAAACTGGGTTGTTGTCCCTACTAACCAGCCACCGAAATATAATTATTAGACTGACTTACATTTATCTAAACTCGACGAAATTTTATATGCAAACACTAGACACACAGAGCTACACTCACACAAATTTATGGGATTTTTGGAGTTGATTTTCTATTTAAATTAAATCAAACAAGAACAGGACAGAAACAGATTTTAAGTAGTTCACTAATTAAGAAAAACGAGTTAGGGGAATTGTTATCCACCACCAAATAATCATGCAAACATGTTATGTTTCATTCAAATTCCTTTTATTTCCGGATGAAGATGCTCAAGTTGGCTCAATGCTAGAACTCAACCTATTACTCTTTCTTATGTAGTATGTTAAGAGAATGACGTTTTCAACTTAACTTAGTCCCTAACATGCAATCTAGAATGGCGTGTTCATAGATTTAACAAGTAGAAATCATTAAGAACAAAAAGAGTTTGAGTCATCACAAGGCATCGTAAGTACTAGCTTTGTATTACTTATCCTAGAAATTGGTTCACATGTTAATTGCAATTAACAAGTAAGGGTGGGTTCAAAAAACCGCAATTAACAAGTAAGGGTGGGTTCAAAAAACCGAAAACCGAAAACCAGACCGAACCAAAGCTGAAAAAAACCGAATGATAGGATTAAAAGCACACCACAACGTAGCACACAAATGTCCTATTAATTTTCCTTATTAACAATAATAATTGTCAATTGTAGCATATGAAAATAAGGGTCTTTCCCGCAGAAGATTGTTTTATCTAACTACTTAAAATGTCACAAAAACTGGGCTGCTGTCCCTACTGACCAGCCATCAAAAAATAATTATTAGACCGACTTACACTTATCTAAAGTCTACAAAATTTTATATGCAGAAACTAGACAAACAGAGCTACACTCACACAAAATTTTGGGATTTTTGGAGTTGATTTGCTATTTAAATTAAATCGAACAGAAACAGAACATAAATAGATTTTTAAGTAGTTCACAAATTAAGAAAAACGAGTTAGGGAATTGTTATCCACCACCAAATAATCATGCAAACATGTTATGTTTCATTCAAATTCCTTTCATTTTCGGATGAAGATGCTCAAGTTGGCTTAATGTTAGAACTCAACCTATTACTCTTTCTTATGTAGTATGTTAAGAGAATGGCGTTTTCAACTTAACTTAGTCCCTAACATGCAATCTAGAATGGTGTGTTCATAGATTTAACAAATAGAAATCATTAAGAACGAAAAGAGTTTGAGTCATCACAAGGCATCGTAAGTACTAGCGGTGTCTTACTTATCCTAGAAATTGATTCACATGTTAATCGCAATTAACAAATACTACTCTATAACATATGTAGGTCCTCATTTGACAAGGGCAGGCACACACATATTCATAGCATTAGAATCCTAGATATGCTTACAAAATATGCATCCATAGAAAACACATAAAGAATTCATCAATGAGACAAGTAGTGAACCAATTTTCATCCATTCATAAAAGTAATTCAAACAAAATGTCATAACAAAATTGCAATCATATTTGGGGCTTCAAAACAGCCCCTAACTACTAAAAATTAGTTACACATAATTCTCAAATTAAACCAAAAGAAAGACATGAGTTTGAGAAGATAAAACCGAAAGAAGAGAATGCCAAGATTTCCTCCTTTCTTTTCTTCCTTCCCCAACGCAGCAGCCTTGCCTTTTTTCCTTGCTTTCCTTCCTTTTTTTCTATCTTTTTTTCCACCTTTTTTCCCCCTCTTTCCCGCTGCAACCTGCAGCGCTTTTCTTCTTTTCTGCTGCCACAGTTTTTTCTCTATAACTCACCCCACTAACAGCCATTTAGTGATGACAATAAATGAGAGGAAATGCTAAAACAATTGTAACCCTTTGGGCAGCCTTTATGCCCATTACTCTCACTTAATTTTCCATTTCCTCTGATATTTGAATAGGTGTTAGCTGGCTTATTCTTGGCTGCATCAGTTTTGGCTGTTAGTTTTATTGGATTTATTGCTTTCAATGCTTTCTTTTAAGTTACAAACTTCTCAGCCTCTTGGGAACCTTTCAGTGTTAAAACGGCCATAAATTCTTCTAGAAAAATGATATTAACAATCCGCGAAATGCTCCAGAAAATAGATATCCGTAACTTTCCAAGTATATAAGGCTCATTCTCTAATTCATTCTGAGCTGTCTGCAACTTGCTTCCAAAGTCTGTTGACCTGCACAGGCAGTTTTGACGAATTTGTTACTTAAAATTTCACTTGTGCTATTTTTCTTTTCTTTGCTTGACAAACCCTACAAAACACAAAAACAAAGTAAATAGCTCAAAAATATAAGGAACTAACTAAGAAAAGACAAGTGAATTTGATGTAAAATTTATATAAATATGAGCTTATCAAATACCCTCACACTTAGCTTTTGCTAGTCCTCGAGGAAAACAAAGAAAACATGAAAAAGTAGCAACATGAAAAACATTAGTTCCCCACCATGTGACCCTCATAGAATTTCATTCAAGAAAACAAATCATCAAGAACCTTAGCTAGCATCAAACAAGCTAATCCAAGCTCATCTTCCTTATTCAAATGTTAACAACTACCTTTTAATCATCCTTGAAGTGTACTGTGTGTAATAGCCATGCTAATGCAATTTCAAGTTGTGTTTTAAAACACCACATGCAAACTAGTGACCTTCTCACAGGACATACACTCAATCACACAAATGTTTAGTTTAACATGTTTCGCTCAAAGAATCAAATGTGAAAGATATACCATAAGCTTGCATAAAGATCTCATCTCCACAATCATAATTGCAAAACTAAAATCAAGAAGAATTTTATTGGATATAATGAGGCTTAGGGAGAGGGTTATAGAAATGAAAGGATAGGTAAACACAAGTTCCAAGCTACATTGCAAGCAATTCTCTTGTTGAGATTTATAAGAACTCAAGCTCTCCAGCCACTCTACTAATACCTCCAACCACACCCCTAAACTAAAACTTAAAAAACTATTTATTTGCTTTGTATACAATTTTTTCTTTTTTTCTTCTTTATTTTTTTTATTTTTTATTTTTTGAACCAATTTTCACACATAACTAAATACAAACATGAAATACCCCCACACTTATTCTTTTGCCAAACTCCTTCAAAGTACTTCACAAACATTTCTCATAAGACAATCTCACATTGCTCACTAGCTAGCTTGGAAAGGGTAAGGAAAAATGTTTAAGGTATAAGGGTAGACATATCTGGTGATAAGAAATAAAATGCTCAACATATACGGCTTAGATTGGCAATCTAATGATATCATTTTTCTTTAGGAAACATGCTTATTTTTGCCATGGTGATAAACCTAATGCCTCTATCCTTTTCAAGTTCATACAATCAATGACAAACATTTCGAAAGATCGTTACGCAAGTTATAGAGATGTAAGTCACATAAGTTCATCACACATGAAAGAATAGGAGTGTATGAAAAATGCACACACTTTCAATAGGCTCAAAAACTTGCATAGGTTGTATATGATCACTATGTTCACATACAAAGCTTTAAATCATGCTTGAGTTTCACATCAACAAGGCTATGTGCTTTTGGTTTTTCAAAGATGATTAAACATGTACAAAACTAACAAGAGAATAAGGAATTTCACACAATACATGCTTACTAAGTTCTTGATCACCGTGGTTCAAATTCAATCCAATTATATCATTGGGTCGGGAAACTAACAAAAATCTAATTCAAAACAATAAAGAAAATAAGACAATTTTTGGATTTTTCCATTTTCAGAATTTTCTTTCTTTTTTTGGGTTTTTTTTTTAGAGTTAACAAAACTAATTAAGAAAACAAAAAGCAACAAGGAAACAAATCAAACCAGTTCAAATTTTCAATTTTTTTTTAATCCTTACCCCCAAACTTAAACTGGACATTGCCCCCAATGTCAGAAAACACAATAATGCATAAAATAAAAAAATAAAATAAAATAGTAAGAAACAAAATAAAGCATTTGGACTGAAAACTTCCCCAATTTGCAGTAAAATCAAATGATGACCCCCAAACTTCAATTCTGCAGTAAACTCCAAGGGTGGACATAACCAAATATTCCTACAAAGAAAAGAAATAATTCAGTTTAGCACGCAAGAAAACTCAGAAAAAACAAACGAAAATTTGAAAATGACATAAAAAGACAATGAATAGAAATATTGGGTTGCCTCCCAATAAGCGCTTGCTTTTACGTCCACAGTCGGACGGTACCAAGAGTAATCAGTCAAGGGAAGCTGGTTCTTGGAGGGGTACAACCTCCACATCATGCTCCGCAAAAGACTCGTAATATGGTTTGAGTCTATGTCCATTCACTTTGAACACGTTTCTGGTCTTTGCACTTTGGATTTCCACTGCACCATGAGGAAAAATATTAGTTATAACAAACGGACCAACCCATCGAGAACGAAGCTTACCTGGAAATAATCGAAGGCGAGAATTAAATAGAAGAACTTTTTGTCCAATGGCAAAGCTCTTCCTTGATATCATCTTGTCATGAAATGCCTTTGATTTCTCCTTGTATATTCGACTAGACTCGTATGCATCATTCCGGATTTCATCTAACTCATTCAATTGAAGCTTCCTCTGCTATCCGGCAACACTCATGTCCATGTTGTAGGCTTTGATCGCCTAATAAGCTTTGTGTTCTAATTCTATTGGAAGACAACATGGTTTCCCATAAACTAATCGAAATGGGGACATTCCAATAGGAGTCTTATAAGCAGTCCTATAAGCCCACAATGCATCGTTCAAGCGCATGCTCCAATCCTTCCTACTAGGACTCACAGTTTTCTCCAAAATTTGCTTCACCTCACAGTTTGATACTTCTGCTTGACCACTAGTTTGCGGATGATAAGGTGTAGACACCTTATGTGTGACATTGTACTTCCTAAGCAACGCTTCAAATGTTCTATTGCAAAAGTGACTCCCTCTATCGCTAATGATTGCTCTAGGTGTCCCAAATCTTGCAAAGATGTTAGTCTTAATAAAATCTGAAACAACTTTTGAATCATTAGTTTTGGTGGCTTTCGCTTCCACCCATTTAGAAACATAATCCACAGCCAATAAAATGTAAAGAAAACCATTTAAAGATGGAAAAGGTCCCATGAAATCAATGCCCCACACATCAAAGATCTCAACAATCAAAATAGGGGTTTGTGGCATTTGATTTCTTGGCCCCAAGTTACCTGTTCTTTGACAACGATCACATGTTGCACAAAACTCGTACGCATCCTTAAACAAACTAGGCCAATAAAAACCACTCTCTAACACCTTAATGGTTGTCCTCTTTGCTCCAAAATGGCCGCCACATGCATAAGAATGACAAAAAGTTAGAATAGATTTAAACTCAGATTCGGGGACACACCTTCTAATCAATTGTTCAGGGCAATATTTCCACAAATAAGGATCATCCCACTAGTAGTATTTGGCAGTTTTGACAAGCTTATCTTTCTGAGCACGTGTAAAATCATTTGGAATCTTTTTGGTGACCTTCTAATTGATAATATCTACATACCAAGGGTCAGTAACCTTTAATGAAAACAATTGCTCATCCGGAAAATTCTCACGTAAAGGGATGAGATCTTTCTCTGTGTTTGAGTGCACAAGTATGCTAAGATGATCTGCTACAACATTCTCACTCCCTTTCTTATCCTTGATCTCCAAGTCAAACTCTTAAAGCAGAAGTATCCATCGAATGAGTCGCGGTTTTGCATCTTTTTTTGTGAGTAAATACTTCAAAGCTGTATGGTCAGAAAACATAATAACTTTAGTTCCAATCAGATAAGATCTAAATTTTTCTAAATCAAAAACAACAGTTAAAACCTCCTTCTCTGTTGTTGAATAATTCAACTGTGCATCATTGAGTGTTTGTGATGCATAATAGATGACATGTGGCACTTTGTTGACACGCTGTCCTAGAACTGCACCGACAGCATAGTCTAAAGCATCACACATTAACTCAAAAGGTAAACTCCAATCTGGTGGCATGATCACATGAGCCGTGGATAACAACTCCTTATGTTTGTTGAATGCTACCACACACTCTTCATTCATATCAAATGTTAAATCCTTTTGAAGCAAACGGCACAAGGGTCTAGAAATCATTGAGAAGTCCTTCATAAACCTACGATAAAAACCTGCATGTCCAAGAAAAGAATGAACCTCCCTGACAGTAGTAGGGAGAGGTAAAGAACTAACAAGTTCTACTTTAAATTTATCAACTTCAATTCTATTTTCAGATATGATATGCCCTAGAACTAATCCATGCGAAACCATGAAATGACATTTTTCCCAATTTAAGACCAGATTAATTTCTTGACAACGTTTTAAAACTAGGGACAGATTATGTAGACATGTATCAAAAGAATCACCATAAATTGAAAAATCATCCATGAACACTTCAATTATTTTCTCAATCATATCAGAAAAGATACTTACCATACACCTTTGAAATGTGGCGGGGGCGTTGCAAAGTCCAAACGGCATCCTCCGGTATGCAAATGTGTCAAATGGACATGTGAAAGTCATCTTTTCTTGATCCTCCGAAGCAACTGCAATTTGATTATATCCAGAATATCCATCAAGAAAGCAATAATGAGAATGACCAGCTAACCTTTCTAACATTTGATGAATGAATGGAACTGGAAAGTGATCCTTGCGTGTGGTGCTGTTTATCTTTCGATAGTCTGTACAAACTCTCCAACTATTTTGCACATGTGTAGGCACTAGCTCACTAGCTTCATTCTTAACAATTGTGACTTCGGATCGCTTCGGAACTACTTGAACAGAGCTCACCCACTTGCTACCCGAGATAGGATATATGATGCCAACATCAAGAAGCTTGATAACCTCTTTCTTGACGACCTCCATCATGAGTGGGTTCAAACGGCGTTGAGCTTCCCTTGTAGGTTTTGCACCTTCCTCTAGCAGAATCCTATGCATACATGTAGCTGGATTTATACCTTTGATATCTGCAATGCTCTAAGCTATGGCAGTTTTGTGATCCTTCAGTACCCGGATCAGTTTCTCCCCCTCTTCTGCTGTGAGTTGTGATGATATGATGACCGGTAATGTTTCATCCTCTCCCAAAAATGCATACTTCAAATGTTCAGGAATCGGTTTAAGCTCCAATTTGGGTGCCTGAATCACAGAAGGAAGAATTTTTTCATTAGAAGTAAGAAGAGAAATAAAATAGGAAGAAGACTTACCACAAATTGGTGAAAGAGACTCAAGGGCTGCCACTGTCTGGATTAATTCTTCTTCAATGTGCTCAGAATAATTAAATTTTCCATGTGTAATGTTATGCACTAACGCCTTCTCTAAATTGTCTTGTCCCACATCTTCATTAAAACAATCCTGCACAAAATAGTCAAACGCATCAATAGACAAACAAGATTCAAAATCACTAGGGTACCTCATAGCATCGTAAACATCAATCTTTGTACGCGCCGTTCTAAAGAATGGTCTTCCCAATATAAGAGGAAGTTCAGTAGGCATAGGGTCATGTTCCATCTCAAGAACAAAAAAGTCAGCGGGAAAAATAAGCCCATTCACTTGCACAAGTACATTCTCCAATAAGCCTTTGGGATATATATTTGAACGATCTGCCAACTGGATTACTACCTTTGTTTCCTTTAAGTCTCCAAGGTTTAGTGATTCATACACTGAAAATGGCATTAGATTGATGGATGCCCCCAAATCACACAATGCTCTCCCAAACTCTTTCCCTCCAATTACACATGGAATGGTAAAGCTACCGGCATCCTTCAACTTCGGTGGTAGCTTTCTCTGCAAAATAGCTGATACTTCCTCGCTTAATGCCACAGTTCCTTGATCATTGAATCTCCTCTTGTTCGTACAATGCTCTTTAAGGAACTTTGCATACTTGGGCACTTGTTTTATGGCATCTAAAAGAGGTAAGTTCACTTGGACTTTTCGGAAAGTATCTAAGATTTCCTTATCAGTTTGCTCTTTCTTAGACTTCATAAACCTACGAGGAAAATGAATAGGGACACATGAGTTAAATGAATTTTGAACTTCTTTACTTACCTTATCAGAATCTTTTTTGTTCAATTCTGTATCTTTAGAAGACTTTTCAGTTTCTGTTGAAGCCTCATCTAGCTCAAGATTTTTGGTTTGTTGCTCCCCTTGCTCATTTGTATCTTGTCTAGTCCTCTTTTGCATCCTTGGCTGCTCAAAAACTTCTTTTCCACTCCTTAAAGTCACAACATTCATCTGCTCTGCATTTGGATTCACCACGGTTTGGCTAGGCAACCTTCCTGGTTGATGTTGTTGCCCCATCAAACTTGCTAACTGACTCATTTGGCGCTCAAGGTTTTTAATTGTTTTGTCTGTTTTCTGTTGATGAGATTGAGTAGAGTTAGCTAAAGAAGCAATTAAATCCTCAAGAGACTTACTTGGAGCTTGTTGTTGTTGAGGCTGAAATGGTGTCTGCGGTCTTGCTTGAAAAAAGCCAAGTGGACGGTTATAGTTGTTGGGAACAGATTGTTGTCCATTGTCTTGATTGTTCCACTTTAAGTGTGGATGATCGCGCCACCCCGCGTTATAGTTGTTGGAGTATGGATCATACTTTTGTCTTTATTGCCCCTGAAACCCTCCTAACGCATTAGCTTGCTCAAGACCAACTTGATCCATCAACGAATGGCATATGTCCGTGGCATGTCCCATCATTGAACATACACCGCACAATTGTTTTGGAGCCACCATAACTTGTTGCACAAGATTAGTCAAGTTAGCTAATTGTAATTCAATACAAGAGTTAGCACTTACCTCGTTAACTTTCTTAAAAGGTAGCTCATCTCTCCCTCCAAATTGTCGTGCGTTGCCAGCAATGTTCTTTAATAATGCCTTAGCATTTGTTGGTGTCTTGTCCATGAATGCTCCTCCACTTGCTGCATCAAGCATTACACGATCAGTACCACACAATCCTTCATAAAAATATTGTATTAAAAGATGCTCTGAAATTTGATGATTAGGACAAGATGCAACCAAATATGTGAATCGCTCATAGTAATCTCCAAAGGGCTCTCCATGTTGTTGTCGGATTGCAAATATGTCTTTCCTTATGCTTGCAACTTTTGTCGCCGGAAAATATTGCTCCAAGAATGCTTGCTTCACCTGGTTCCATGTGTTTATTGATCCTGGAGGTAAATTGTAAAGCCACTCCTTTGCCTTAGCTTCTAATGTAAATGGAATGCCCTCAACTTGACTTGCTCCTCATCCATATTGGCTGGTCTCATTCCCGAGCATACCACATGAAACTCCATGAGATGCTTGTTGGCATCCTCTGTTGAAAAGCCATGGAACTTAGGCAAGTAGTGAATCATGCCGGACTTAAGCTCAAATCCTCCTTCTACATTTGGATATGTGATGTACAATGGTTGTTGATCTGTATTTGGCATTGCCAACTCCCTCAAAGTACGGTTATCAGCCATGCCTTCTTGTGGTTCTTCCTCTTCTTCTGAACTCAAATGTGGTAGAGAAGATGGTGGTAAAGACACCGATGCACGCTTATGCTTGATTGTTCCTCGAAGCTTTCGAAGTGTTCGTTCAACCTCAGGATCGTAGGAAGCTAGATCAATGCTCTTGGACCTTCGAGTATGCATATACTACGAATAGTACCTGAAATAAAAACACTAATTAGACAAGAAAAGAAAACAATAGAAATATAAGTAATTAGAAATAACAATCCCCGGCGACATGGCACCAAAAATTTGATAGGATTAAAAGCACACCACAAAGTAGCACACAAATGTCCTATTAATTTTCCTTATTAACAATAATATTTGTCAATTGTAGCATATGAAAATAAGGGTCATTCCCGCAGAAGATTGTTTTATCTAACCACTTAAAATGTCACAAAAACTGGGCTGCTGTCCCTACTAACCAGCCACCGAAAAATAATTATTAGACCGACTTACACTTATCTAAGGTCTACAAAATTTTATATGCAGATACTAGACACACAGGCTACACTCACACAAATTTTTGGGATTTTTGGAGTTCATTTGCTATTTAAATTAAATCGAACAAAAACATAACAGAAACAGATTTTTAAGTAGTTCACAAATTAAGAAAAACGAGTTAGGGGAATTGCTATCCACCACCAAATAATCATGCAAACATGTTATGTTTCATTCAAATTCCTTTCATTTTCGGATGAAGATGCTCAAGTTGGCTCAATGTTAGAACTCAACCTATTACTCTTTCTTATGTAGTATGTTAAAATAATGGCGTTTTCAACTTTACTTAGTCCCTAACATGCAATCTAGAATGGTGTGTTCATAGATTTAACAAGTAGAAATCATTAAGAACGAAAAGAGTTTGAGTCATCACAAGGCATCGTAAGTACTAGCGTTCTCTTACTTATCCTAGAAATTGATTCACATGTTAATCGCAATTAACAAGTACTACTCTAGAACATATGTAGGTCCTTATTTGACAAGAGTAGGCACACACATATTCATAGCATTAGAATCCTAGATATGCTTACTAAGTATGCATCCATAGAAAACATATAAAGAATTCATCAATGAGACAAGTAGTGAACCAATTTTCATCCATTCATAAAAGTAATTCAAACAAAATGTCATAACAAAATTGCAATCATATTTGGGGCTTCAAAACAGCCCCTAACTACTAAAAATTAGTTACACATAATTCTCAAATTAAACCAAAAGAAAGACATGAGTTTGAGAAGATAAAACCGAAAGAAGAGAATGCCAAGATTTCCTCCTTCCTTTTCTTCCTTCCCTAACGCAGCAGCCTTGCCTTTTTTCCTTGCTTTCCTTCCTTTTTTTCTATCTTTTTTTCCACCTTTTTCCCCCTCTTTCCTGCTGCAACCTGCAGCCCTTTTCTTCTTTTCTGCTGCCACAGTTTTTTCTCCATAACTCACCCCACTAACAGCCATTTAGTGATGACAATAAATGAGAGGAAATGCTAAAACAATTGTAACTCTTTGGGCAGCCTTTATGCCCATTACTCTCACTTAATTTTCCATTTCCTCTGATATTTGAATAGGTGTTAACTGGCTTGTTCTTGGCTGCATCAGTTTTGGCTGTTAGTTTTATTGGATTTATTGCTTTCAATGCTTTCTTGTCAGTTACAAACTTCTCAGCCTCTTGGGAATCTTTCAGTGTTAAAATGGCCATAACTTCTTCTAGAAAAATAATATTAACAATCCGCGAATGCTCCAGAAAATAGACATCCGTAGCTTTCCAAGCATATAAGGCTCATTCTCTAATTCATTCTGAGCTTTCCGTAACTTGCTTCCAAAGTCAACTGACCTGCACAGGCAGTTTTGACGAATTTGTTACTTAAAATTTCACTTGTGCTGTTTTTCTTTTTTTTGCTTGACAAATCCTACAAAACACAAAAACAAAGTAAATAGCTCAAAAATATAAGGAACTAACAAAGAAAAGACAAGTGAATTTGATATAAAATTTATATAAATATGAGCTTATCACCAAACCAAAAAAAAATTGAACCGAACCGAATTTGGCCAGTTCGGTTTCAATTTTTGAGGTCCAAAAACTGAACCGAAAAAAAAAATCATATATAAATACTCAAAAACATGTTGCAGTCAGGGTTTGAACCCCTGACCTAGAGGGAAAGAATAGTTGCTTCAAGCCAACTTGACTGTAGGCTTTGTTGCTATAATTGTACCAGTAATTCATTTATAGGTATTCTAATCTTTAATGTTTTATAAAATTTCTAAAGTTAACAAACCCTAGCCATCATTCCCATTTCAGTTTTCACTTTCTCAAATACTCTCTCTCTCCCCTCCGCTGCTTTCTTCCTCTATACTTCCTCAGTCTCTCTCTCTCTCTCTCTCTTTCCTTCAAGTTTTACCATTAGAGGGTAAGAAGATTCATGAAAGTACTTCTTGGTTGCTTCAGATATATCCACCTGTTTCCAAAACAGTTTTCCTGGAAAAGACCCGACGAAAAGAGGAATTGTAAGAGCTTGTGACGATCACGGCGATATCGCTACAGCAAAGGTTGTGGGTTTTATTTATTTTTCAGTTTATGAGTTTTTAATTTTATGGTTGCCCATTTGAAATTTATGTAATTTAAGGTGGAAAAGTTTGTATTTTTCTTTGAATATGTTTTGTAATTTTCTAGATCTATTGTGGACTTGACTTTGAATTTGAATGTGGGCACTAGGCATGCAATATTGGAGTCCGATTATGGCATTTAGACGAAACCATTTGCTTTGTTTGTGTTTCGATCTGCATCGATCAGTTAATTTGTTGAATTATTTCATGATTATGCAAATTTTAAAGTTTTAGAATTTTGAATCCTAGCGATGTACATTTCCTTGAAGAATATATGTTTCTGTAATTGCTTAAGTTTTGAAAATTTGAATTTGATATGCTTGATCATAAGTAGTTGAATTACTTGAATATATTCAGGATTTTGAGGCTCTCAATTCTTTGATATATGAGAACTGGGAGGTTGATAGGTAGGTTCCTTCCATTTACATCATTTTTTGGGGAAAAAAAAAAAAACCCCAAAAAAACTGAAATCGAAAAAAAAATGAACCGAATGGAAATTTCGGTTCGATTTTGGTTTTGGTAAAAAATCAAACCGTTTTGAACCAAATCCAGCCCTATTAACAAGTACTACTCTAGAACATATGTAGGTCCTCATTCGACAAGGGCAAGCACACACATATTCATAGCATTAGAATCCTAGATATGCTTAATAAGTATGCATCCGTAGAAAATACATAAAGAATTCATCACTGACATAAGTAATGAACCAATTTTCATCCATTCATAAAAGTAATTCAACGAAATGTTGTAACAAACTTGTAATCATATTCGGGGCTTCAAAACAGCCCCTAAGTACTAAAAATTTAGTTACACATAAGTCTCAGATTAAACCAAAAAAAAAAAAGACATGAGTTTGAGAAGATAGAACCGAAAGAAGAGAATGCCAAGATTTCCTCCTTCCTTTATTGCTTCCCTCTTCCTCGTCCAACTTCTTACTGCCTAGCTTTCTTCCCTCCCATTTTCGTTAGCTGCACTTTTCCATTTTTTTTTTCTCCCCTTTGCCACTGCAACCTGCAACCTTTTTGTTCTTACTTGCTGCCCCAGTTTCTTCTCCGTAACTCACCCCACTAACAGCCATTTAGTGATGACAATATGTGAGAGGAAATGTTAAACAATTGTAACTCTTTGGATAACCTTTATGCCAATTACTCCCACTTAATCCTCATCTTTAATTCCATTTCCTCTGATATTTGAATAAGTGTCAGCTGGCTTGTTCTTGGCTGCATCAATTTTGGCTGCTAGATTTATTGGGTTTATTGCTTTCATTGCAGTTACAAACTGCTAAGTCTCTTGTGAACCTTTTAGTGTTAAAATGGCCATAACTTCTTCTAAAAAAACGACATTAGCAATTCGTGAAATGTTCCAGAAAATAGACATCTGTAGCTTTCCAAGCATATAAGGCTCATTCTCTAATTCATTCTGAGCTGTTCGCAACTTGCTTCCAAAGTCAGCTGATCTACACAGGCAGTTTTGGCGAATTTGTTACTTAAAATCTCACTTGTGCTATTTTTCTTTTCTTTGCTTGACAGATCCTACAAAACACAAAAACAAAGTAAATAGCTCAAAAATATAAGGAACTAACTAAGAAAAGACAAGTGAATTTGATGTAAAATATATATAAATATGAGCTTATCAAAGGTACTATACTATTATAAGCATACTATTAAAATGCTAAACTTAGCTCTAATGCCAAATTCAAAGCAGATCGTTTAAATAGCCAAATGACCATTCTAACAATTAGACAAGAAACCTTGCACATGAAACTAGACATGTTTCAGGATGATGGTCACTCACAATGCAAGTAAAAAACCATAAAGGCTGAACTCAGAGGTACCCTGGTTAATGTCCAGTTATTTGTATAGCAAGCATTCAACTATAACAGAGTGCTCGAACAAAGTATGATCATTAGTTTAGCAAGTTAATAATATAACAATAATAGTGTTTCTTTGTTTTGGACATGAAGTCTAATCAAACTAACACACTAAAGAAAGAATGAAAACTTACTCTCTTTTATTGATATATAAAGGATGAAATACAAGTTTACAAAGGATGTTTGCACGAAGGGTAGAAAGCTGGAGGTTGCTCTGTATGCTTGTGTTTGTCTGTGGAGATTGAGGTGTTTTGTATGTTTGGAGGAAAGCCTCCATTTGCACACAAATGGCTTTGATAGTTTACAAAATACCCTCACAGAAAGTCTACAACATCTTACAAAACTTGTTTACAAAAAGCTGCAATTATTGTAGTGGTTGTGCAAGTGGGTGACACTTGACTTTTTTTCCTTCACATGGTGCTACATTTCTTGCTTTGTTATGGACCGTATGGATCATCAAGTATAGTATTAATGAAAAAATTACTACAAATATGGAGGATATAAATTGTAGTCAACCCAAATAATAATAAAATACACCACAGAGTACAGCCGGAACGGCGTAGGTTTACGTCGTCGCCACCACTTTATTTTTGTTTTTGGTCAAATCGCCAGCACTTGATTCAGTTGATTGCTTTCACAAGTTTCCCGTAGCTGTAGAGCTCCCATGTGAGCACCGGCATCGCCAGCTGCACTCAATCGCAAGCGCCCCCTCCAACGTTCTTTCCTGTGCACCCGTTCCCACAATATCCCCTTGCACCCTCCCACAAATCCCCCAACCTTACCCAACCGCAATGACCGAAAACCCACACCTCACCACGTGGCATCCATTAATTCGCTTACATAACGGTGCACCGCCCTAAGCGGGTAGGCGAAAGCCGCGTTTACGCGGTTTGGGCAATCAATTTTTCCGCTTATTACTCAAACTTTTTCCCCACCGGCATCATCACTCTCTCTCTCTCTCTCTCTCTTCTTATATCTCGCTCCTCTGCATTTCGTTTCTTCAATCTTCTTCTCTCTCAAATTTCTCTGCTAGAACGAAGTGAAAAGACTGAAAAGGGCTTCAATGGCGAAATTGGTTCTGCTAATTGCTCTGTGCGTGCTGCCGGCTCTGGCCGCCGCTACCCGTCCCATGAAGACCCCGTTCACGGTGGAGGGAAAGGTCTACTGCGACACTTGCCGCGCTGGGTACGAGACCAAAGCCATCACCTACATTGCCGGTAACAATTTTGATCTCCGATTTTGTTTTTAGCTCTAGTTTTGCTTTTAGAAATTTGGGTTTTTGGAATTTGGATCTCATTTGATAGATCTGGAAATGTTGTGTCTTTTGTTTGTAAATTTAGTTGCAAGATTTGGTTTTTTAAATCTCAGATCTGACTGGGTTTGAAGTTTGAATTAGGTGGACTGTATGGTCAAATGATGATGCTTTTGGGGTTTGTTGTGTTTATTATTTTCTTATCTGTGTGTGCTAGTGCATGCCAAAGAATATTTGACGTTAGATTGATAGATGGTGACATTGACTTTATATAATAATATACGATCAATGCACAAATAAAGAACCCATCTTGGATCTTTGATTGAAAATTAAGGACATCTTATCTGCAGGGTTTTATTTTGTTCACATCTAGGTCAACTTTGAATGGATGCATTCTAACATACGGTTTATGTCATTCGTTCGTGACATCGTTTTCGGAATAAATAGTTAGGAAGAGTTTTGTTTGCTCAATGGTTGTTGATTCTAGTTTATGATCATGTTTTGACAAGATTTCGGTGTGGGGATTTTGTTTCAAGAATTAGAATTGTTGTAGGTCTAGACATTTGGGGAGTAGAGTATCGTACGATTTGAGAAAGCTAAACATTGTCTGTAATGATTCGTTGATCATATGTACATCAACTCTTTGCTGCATTGATTTCTAAAACTAATGTCGCTCGTGACATCGGTTTGTTAGGAAAACTTTGGTGATTTGATAGTTATTGAATCGTATGTTCATGTTTGGCGTAGGTTTTGACGATTTGCCAACCGTTTTGGTTTACTAGTTCAGGGTTTGGTTGTGTTTATCCTGTTGATTCTTTAAACTGACAATTTGGAAGGAAATATTAGAAACTATATCGAACTTTCGATTGGATTGGAGATTTCCTCTTAACAAGTTTTATTTGGTGATGTTAATTATAGGTGCCAAGGTTAGACTGGAATGCAGAGACAAAAGCAGCATGGCACTCGTGTACACCAAAGAAGGGACAACCGACTCAGCAGGTTGCTATAAGATCCCGGTCGCAGAGGACCATTTGGACCAGTTCTGTGATGCAGTCCTTGTTAGCAGCCCTCAGAAGGACTGTGCAACAGTTTCCCCTGGGCGTGAGCGTGCACGGGTTATCCTCACCGGCTACAATGGCATTGCTTCATACACCCGTTTTGCCAATGCAATGGGGTTCATGAGGACCGAGGCCTTGTCTGGTTGCACCCAGATTTTGAAGGAACTGCAGGAGCTCGACGTGTAGGTGTCGGTTTGTGTTCCTAGTTTGTGTCTACTTTGCAAACCTTGCTTGGTTCACGCTGCTAATGTTTGCTGTTGTTTGACGCCTTGTTATCTCGACACCTAGTGATTTCTTGATTTATTTGCTGTACTCCTTAAATTATATTTCATGGTCTCTTCTGGACTGGATAATATGGATTCTGTTATATATATTAATAATTGATTAAATTGATTTTCTCAATGTAATTCAATGTCGTTTTAATACACATCGCATCGCATAGAAAATTTCTTGGAAAAATTAGAGGTTATACAAATTTATCATCGTGTGGCGTCTTGCACCATACGCATGGAACAATGAGCCAATCGAAATAATATCGCGTTTAAAAATAAGAAAAGATGAATTAATCTTATAAGCTAGGTAAAATCATGAAGCAAATCTTCGGACTACAAATTTCTGGTAAAGGAGAGTACAATTTGAAGCTCCCTGATGTCTCATATCAACTTATCAGCATCAAGGACCAACTTCGGATGCAGGCATTGATCCGAAATCTTCTCGATTGTGTACAGCGGTCGTATGAACAAGTGCTTGATCGTCTAACCAAGTTGTGCGAGCAAATGCGTGCTCAGGCATGAGGTCTGAGCGGTTCATCATTCAGAAGATGATCTATTAGTGGTTCGTCGAGGTTAAGGTTGACGTCGATGAGCGGTTCATCGTCCAGAAGATAATGTGTGAGCGACTTGGTATGCTGCATCTGTGATTGACTCAAAAAGCTTTCATGTGTGTGTCGACTGTCGAGTGAGAAGTGAAGGGCTCAAGGAGATATTAAGCAAGAGAGATGTGAATTTGAAGTTACATTTTGCACCCTTGTGATTTAGGGCATGTAAACGTTTGGTCCCTACCCTTTCTAAGCTAACACTTTATTCCATCAAGTTAACCACTATTATGTTAAACGGCACTCGATGACCATATGTTACGAACATCATATTGATGTCATGTAGGCCATTAATTATCATTATCTACGGATTTAGACTAGAGGTGTGTTTCAAAAGGATCAGAAACGATGTTTCCAATTTTCGTACCAAAATTTCAAAATCGGACGGATTGAATCAAAATTTTCAAATTCGAAATTTTTGTCATATTTAGAAATTTTGGAATCTAAGTAATCTCGGAAATTTCGGAACATAAATCGGAAATTCATATAATATTTAAGTTTTTGATTTTTTTTTATTTTTAACTTTTTCGTACATGCAATTTATTATTCATTCTTAATATTTGATATATGGTTATGTATCAATTCAATTAATTTTGTGGTATACTAGTATGCTCATCCTTTTTAATATATAAATGTATGTTTAATATAAATACAATGAACAAAATGTAACCAAATTTTTTTTTTTAAGGAAATACGATATTTTATTGGAAACACCCTCAATGGGCTAAATCATGGTTGAGTATAGCCCTAAGGAAATCTGGGGGTTCTTCGAACCATACTTTTGAGTCCGCACTAATTAAACTGGACTTAGCTAAACAATGAGATACTCCATTACAACTACGAGGAATATACGAAACCCTACACTCCTGAAACTGAGACATCAACTCTTGGATATCCATGGCTATAAAACCAAGGCTGGAAAGATCTCCCCCGCTCGCCTTGCAACATGCCATCGCTTCCATGGAGTTAGATTCCCACTACAACATGCATGACGCCAAGGAATTTCGTCAACTGTAACCCAACCAAAACAGCAAGGAGCTTCACCTATTTGACCGAAGCAGTCTAAAAATGCCTCACCACCGCGACCCTAAACAAACCACCCACCCCTCGAACCACCCATCATGCTCCCACTATTCTTTCCTATACCTTCACTGCTTCATCCACATTCAATTTAAACCAGTCCATCACTTGGCGCTGCCTAACGCAATGGCACGGATTCTCTCACTTAACTGGGTGAATGGTTAGCCTTCCGGAACTCATTGAGCCAGCTAGTCGTGCGTTAAACCACCTCCAACAGATCAGACTGTCGTCATTCCACATCATTCCGACCCTTCCATAAAGCTCAAATCACCATTAGAACCACATAAAACTCCACCTTCTTAGCCTCCCAAGTTTGGAACATCCACTCTTTCAATGTAACATCCAAGGTCCCTATCCCTCCTAACCCCAATAGTGCAGCAAAACAGACTGCACGAGCAAAATGACAATCCTAAAGTACATGTTGTGCTTACTCGGGGACTGCATTGCACCGTGGGCAAGATACATCGAGCCTAACACCTTTGGTTGACAAATACCTCCTTGTGGAGAGGATATCATTACACAAATTTTTGGCATCCACAGCTTCCAAATGGCCTGCCAAAGACCACGATAGGCGCCACCATTATCAGAGGATGAAGAAGCAACAGTATGTGAATGAGCAATCATCTGTCTTGCAACTTGATATATGCTCTTAACCGAGAAAACGCCCTTCTTACCATAATGTCACATTAACATGTCCGGCGGCCTTCGAAAGCTAAGTGGAATTGAATAAATGAAGCTCACCTCGTCCTCCAAAAATAATTGTTACAGCAGCGCCACATCCCAGCGCATCCCATCAGCTAAAATTAGGTCCTTCACTTGTAAGTCCAAGAGCATCAGTGGCGTCGAAGTATAGATTTTGAAAGTAGACGGTCTAGGAATCAATTTATCCTTCCAAACATGAACAGTTTCTCCATTACCAATATCCCACCGCGACCCGAGCTCCAATACTCTACATGATTACACAATGCTCTTCCAAGCATAAGACATCGTAGGAAGAGCAACATTACTCCAAAAGTTTCCATCATGAAAGTACTTTGCCCTTAACACCTTACTCACCAGAGACTCCGAATTACTGACAAGCCATCATCCTTTTTGCAAGAAAAGACAGATTAAAAGCATAAAGGTCTTGAAAGCCTATACCTCACTCACTCTTTGGACGACACATTTTCTCCCATGACATCCAATGAATTTTTCGAGTTTTAATATCACTACTCCACCAAAACTTTGCCATTGGTTGTTAGAGCTCTTCACAAAATGTTTTAGGCAATAAGAAACTTTGCATGGCATATACTGGCAAAGCCTGAGTTACCACTTTGATAAGTAACTCCTTACCCGCACTACTCAACAATTTGCCTTTCCACCCTTTGAGTTGCCGATTCACTCGTTCTTTAATGAACAAAAATGTTTGTTTCTTATTTTTTTCAATGAACGTTGGCAGCCCCAAGTATATATCATGTCACTCCACCTTTTGTACTCCTAAGAAAGATGCTAGTTGAACTTGTAAAGTCTCTGGAACATTTGACTTGACTACTCCTATGGAAACTTTTAGCTTGCTTAAATGCTTGAGAGTACACATCCAACACCTTCTGCACGACTCCACAATCCTCCAACATAGCCCAAGCGAAGAAGAAGCTATCATTTGCAAATAACAAGTGATGTAGCCTCGGAGCCGACTCCGCCATTTGCACCTCATGAAAATCCCTTCGCACTCTTTCTATGAGATAAGGGTAGATAATCCCTCCACACACAATAGAAAGAGATGAGGTGATAATGGATCCCTCCACACACAATAGCCATCATGTCCATTCTGCTTATTATGAAGGAAATGACCTACCTCCGCCACCAACAAAGAGTTGTCTAATATCAAACGTCTTGGAACAAAAGCACTTTGGAATGGAGAAATCAAAGTAGTTAAAATAAGCTTCAAACGGTTCGTCAACACCTTAGTACAAATCTTGTAAAGAACATTACATAGACTGATCAAACATAAATAAGACATATCTTGGGGCTCTTTCACTTCCATAATCAATACCACGTGTGTAAAGCACACTTCCTGCAATCGACACCATGACTCAAAGAAAGAACGCACAACATCCACCACATCACTACCAACAACATGCCAATATTTTGATAGAACAAATGGGACATCCCATCAGGATCTAGCAATTTGGATAGGTGCATTTGAAACAAAGCACCCTTCACTTCCTCATCCCTAATAGGACTTTACAAAGTGTCGTTCATCTTATTAGTAACCCTCAGGGCAACATTCCCAGTAACCTCCCCCAGTGCATTTGGAAGCACCCTTTAGGAAGTGAAAATATGGCAAAAATACTGAAGTATTGTCCTCTCAATGCCCTGCGCCGACTCCTGCCACACTCATGCATCATCTCGCAGACCCTTTATAGCATTTTTTTCGGCTTCTATCTGAAGCCTTACAATGAAACCACTTCTAATTCCTATCTTTTTCCCTCAACCACATCACCCGTGACTATTTTCGCCAATATGTTTCCTTTTGAGAAAGCAAACCCTCCAAACTTTCCATCAAATTCTTCCTTTGTGCAATGGTCACCCCCGTATAAAGTTGCGTGAACAGCACCCCTAATTTATCCCTCATCTTGCCAATTTCCTTCTTTATATTCTCAAATGTACACCAATCCTAATCCATAAGTGCCACCCTAGTAGCCTTAATCTTGGAACATAATTGGAATAATTTAACCCCTTGAAACTCACTGTTCCAACCCTCATCGACCACATGTTCACATCCCTCCTTGTGCAACCACATTTCCTCAAAGCAAAAATTTTAGGTTCCCTCGGTGCAACCAGGTTGGAGACACGAACCTCCACGAGAACCAGTAGATGGTCTGATTTAGATTCAAGTGAACCCCCCCCCAAGAGTAGGGGTAAATATCATGCCATTCCTGCGTGGCGAAACCACGATCCAAGCGGCATTTCACATTGTTTTCACTGTTCTGTCCCCAAGTATATTCCTCCCCAACAAATCCAAGATCAAATAACTGAACTGAGTTCGCTGCATCTCTAAAAATAGCCATCTGTCTTTTCCCTTCGCAGGTTACCCCCAAACCATTCTTCCTATCGTAGAACCTCATTGAAATCCCCAACACAAAGCCAGGTTACAACTACCACGCAAACTTTCCAACAAAGCACAAGACATGTACTGCTTTGATGTTACCGGACAACCGTAAAATCCTGTAAATCGCCATACAACGTGATCATGGAAGGAAACTTGGGCATCAATTTGAGAAAGGAAATAGGAAAAAACCATGACCTCCACCTCCCTTCAAAACAAACACAAGCTCAATGACCGCCCATAAGTCGCCACACTAAACGCAAACTCAAAACCAATATTACGCTTCACACATTCCATCTTTCTTTTATCACTTTTCGTTTCACACAAAAAACACCACTTGAGGACGTTGCCGTTGGATAATATCCAATAGTGTTTGAACTGCAGTTTGCAGAGGACTTCCCTAATCCCCTACAATTCTAACTTAAAATATTCATTGCTTCCGGCAACTCCATAGCAACACCCACTGATAGACTAGAGCAAACCTTTTTCAAGGAAGATAAGTCATCCTCTCTAGCTAGGCTGTCAACTTCTCTCCCTCTATTCCCACCGGTTTTCATCAGGTACTCCACCTGCTCACCCCTTAGAGCCAAACCAGGAATGGCAGTAGCACGCATAACTAATAATTGTTTCTTCCTTGGGCCCTTTATCAACTTATAAGCCTCTCGCATGTTGCGTCCCTTAACCTCATCACGCCTAACAATGAAAGGCCAAAGCCCAAAAAGATCAGACCCAATTGGAGATGAAGGCCCAATAGAAGGGAAGCACAAATACTCGGGTCCAATAGAAAGACAACCCCTCCCCCCCCCCCCAAAAAAAAAAAGATTATAGGCCCCCGACTCAAAACACCCAACTTTGAACTCCCAATTTTCGACGCATCCACCTTTAAATTAGTTTCCATCTCAATCTCCTGAATCACCACGATAGTAGACATCAAGGGATTAGCCAAATCCTAGGATGGTAATTCCCTTGAAATCTATTGCAATCAATCTTCCCCACACCCCCCTCCCCCGCGCGTAACACCGCCCCCATAATTTTCCTCATCCAAATTGAGTGAACCGAGACCTCTACCTCCAGCACCCCCACCACTGTCCTCCCCGATATCCATACCATTGGTCGTAACCACCCTCAAGTTCTCATTTACTTCCAACTTCGGGGCTTACATACTCCATTGTTCCTTAACGGGAACCTTCACCACCTTATTTCCACCACCACACCCCAGCAAAGGCTTCCCAGCTTGCAACCAGACATCATACGGTGATGATACTTCATGAGTCTTCTCCCCCTTATAACACCCGCACTCCGCCCCACAATGATCTAGCAGCCCACACAGATAACAATACATAGGTAATCGCTCATATTGTACAAGAACATCAACTAAATCCCCTCATAGTGGACATCAAGGGATTAACCAAATCCTAGGATGGTAATTTCCTTGAAATCTATCGCAATCAATCTTCCCCACACCCCCCTCCCCCGCGCGTAACACCGCCCCCATAATTCTCCTCATCCAAATTGAGTGAACCGAGACCTCCGCCTCCAGTACCCCCACCACTGTCCTCCCTGATATCTATACCATTGGTCGCAACCACCCTCAAGTTCTCATCTACTTCCAACTCCGGGGCTTACATACTCTATTGTTCCTTAGCGGGATCCTTCACCGCCTTTTTTCCACCACCACATCCCAGCAAAGGCTTCCCAGCTTGCAACCAGACGTCATACGGTGATGATACTTCATGAATCTTCTCCCCCTTATAACACCCGCACTCCGCCCCACAATGATCTAGCAGCCCACACAAATAACAATACATAGGTAATCGCTCATATTGTACAAGAACATCAACTAAATCCCCTCATTCCTACGGAATCAGGTGGAACAGCAAGCCCATGTGTAGAAGCTTCGTCACATCCTGGCCCCGGCCTCTACCACATCCCGGGCTCGACTCCACCGTAGCACAATATTGTCCATTTTAAGCCCCAACCACGCCCTCAGGGTTTTGTTTCTGGGAACTCACACGAGAACTTCCCAGTGGGTCACCCATCATGGGATTGCTCTCGCGCGCTACTCGCTTAACTTCAGAGTTCCAATGGAACCCAAAGCCAGTAAGTTTCCAAAATGCCTCGTGCTAGGTAGGTGAGAATATACATATAAGGTTTACAGGATCCATTCCCCTGGGTAATGCGGGATATTACAATCCACCCCCTTAGGGGCCCGACGTCCTCGTCGGCACACACGTGGCCAGGGTTAAGCTCTGATACCAAATTGTCACATCCCGGCCCGAGCCTCCACCACATCCCAGGCTCAACTCAACCATAGCACAATATTGTCCGTTTTGGGCTACTCGCTTAACTTCCCAGTAAGTCACCAATCATGGGATTGCTCTCGCGTGCTACTCGCTTAACTTTGGAGTTCTAATGGAACCCGAAGCTAGTGAGTTCCCAAAAGGCCTCGTGCTAGGCAGGGATGAGAATATACATATAAGGCTTACAGGATCCACTCTCCTGGGCGATGTGGGATACCAAATTGTCACATCCTGGCCCGGGCCCCTACCACATCCCGGGCTCAACTCCACCATAGCACGATATTGTTCGCTTTGGGCCCCGACCACGCCCTCATGGTTTTGTTTCTGGGAACTCACGAGCAACTTCCTAGAGGGTCACCCATCCTGGAATTACTCTAGCCTAAACTCGTTTAACTTTGGAGTTCCTACAGAACCCAAAGCCAATGAGCTCTCAAAATGCCTCGTACTAGGTAGGGATGGGAAGGCTTACAGGATCCACTTCCATGGGCGATGTGGGATATTACACACACCTACTCAAATACACATAAATTCCCCTAAACACAACCTATCTCGACTCTCCACCACTACAAGCTGCTCCAAAACCTTACCAATCTCCTTCCACATAGCCCTAGTCATCGAAGATAAGGGTCGGTCATGAACACGAATCCAAAACTCTTGCTTACACAATGGGACATTTACTGGAATTGCATTTTTATGAACTTCAGCGAAAACCACAAGAGCCTATCTGAAGTACCATGGACTCCCCCGTAACACACAATGAAAGGCTTCCTCCATATCAAAAACACACAAAAACCTCTCCGTCTAGCGCTAGGCGGTTAGCCACCGGCCTGATTAGTCCCTAGGCATTTGAAAATTAAGAAAGTGCGCCTAGATCTGCTTAAGCGTCTGCCTAACCTGCCTAGGCACACGCCTAGGTCTCGACTCTCACTTAAATAGATACATCCTTGCATTCTAAACCAACTCGAGTTGAAGCTTATCAATCAATAACTTTCATTTTGCATTTTAATTTTTCAATAAGATGTAAGAAACTTGCATACTTGGATGAACACTCATTATATGCTTTATAATATTATAATTTATGTCATTTTATTTTACAATTTAGGTATCCCAATATAATTATGTGTGTTTTAAGTATAAATAGGCACTTATTTATACAATATGTAATAAATTTACTTAAATCTGCGTAATCCGCCTAGTCCGCATGGGCCCCTACCTAGCCGCCTAGGCGCTAAGCCCCAGCTTGCCATTCGACTAGCACTTAGCATCTTTTATAACCTTGGTTTCAAGAAAAAAAATGCTAAGGGTTCAAGAAATAAAACTGCTAAAGGGAATTTCGCAAAATGAGACTCTCCATAAACTCTTTGCCACCTCAAAATATTAGCACATGAATTGACGTTAAACTGTGAGGTGATAAAGTGTCCATGGGGATCCCACTTTCCAAGAGTCCACTTAGCATTCCTCTTCAAGAAATTGAGGGAAATTTAATTTATGGGCTAGGTTTAACAAAAAGAAGGGTAAAGATAGAATTATTGAGGGAAATTTAATTGTGAGGTGTATTCAATAAATTACAGGGTGTTAATAAAATAACTCTTAATTTTATCTAAGATAATTGGACTACATGTTGAAAAATATTAGCATTTAGGTTTATTTTAATGTTTCATTTTTTGGGTCAAGCCTGTTAGTATTAGGGTTTTGTTTCCTTGCCTATTCGTGTTAGGTTACTTTTCTCTATATATGGTAATTTATAACTCTATTAAATAACAAGTTGCAGTCTTTCCTAGTTATATAGCCGCCTCGTCGATCTGTAGTGTTCTCTTGGTTCCAATTCATGAAGTTTTATATTCCGTTTGTTCATTGTGCACTTTAATTTTCAACTTTGTATTAGAGCATGTTTGATCCTTTGAGATTTAATCAGCTCTTGTCCCGTATCAGTTTGTTGTCGTCTTCTGCTGTTTGATTGTTCCAGTTTAGATTCATCGTGAAAATTGTCGTTGTTCATTGTAGTCCAAAAAAGAAAGTTGTCATTGTTCGTTATTCATTGTTCTTCGTTCTTGTCCCGTACTCTAGAGTTTGATCTGCATCCCTAGCAATCTCACGGGTTCTGCATGCAATTGTTAGAGCTAAAAAAAAGAGAGAGAGAAATGACAAAGAAAGAAGAGAGCGAGAGAAAAAATGAAAAAAAAAAGGAAGGAAAAGTAAAAAGAAAGAAATATTGGTTGATTTGGTTGTTTTTAAGGTCCATATGGGTGACTTTGACTTGAGAAGGTTTTTGTTTGGCATGTATTGGAAAGCATGTCGTTGCCCACTGCAATGGTCATTCAAGTGCTAGTACTAGTGACCACTTGAGTGACGTTGCATATGTAGTGAATTGCATTTTTCTATTGTTCGGAAGCTCGCAATTGGTATTGGGGAAGTTCACACTAGCATTGACATTGGAATCTTGCATTGGTGCTGTCATCGGAATTTTGCATTGGTACTGGTATTCGAATCTTGCACTGGTGCTGTCATTGGAATCTTGCACTGGTGCTGTCATCGGAATTTTGCATTGGTATTGATATTCGAATCTTGCCCTGGTGCTGTCATTGGAATCTTGCAATTTTGCATTGGTATTGATATTCGAATCTTGCCCTGGTGTTGTCATTGGAATCTTGCACTGGTGCTATCATTGGAATTTTGCACTGGTACTGGCATTCGAATCTTTCATTGGTACTAGCATTGGGATCTTGCATTGGTATTGGCATTGGGATCTTGCATTTGCATTACTCACAATGTAGTGTATTCGAGTTATGTAGTCGTCTCAGCAATTGTTATCTTGGTTTCAATTTAATGGAGTTTTATATTCTGTTTGTTCGTTGCATACTTTGATTTTCAACTCCATAGTTATATACCCTTACATTAAATATTAGATATTGATGCAAAAGACAATAATAACTACATGATACGGATACACCATCACGTGGTGTTTCGTGTCATGTAAGGCAATTTGGTTTTCATTCTAAAATGTATAACCATTTGACGCCTAAATCAATTGGGCAGTAAACAAGAAGGTCAAAAAGGGAAGACAAGAACACTACATGAAATTATCCAATTCTTATTCTTGATTACTCTTAGCATGAAAATACTTATCTAGATAGCACTATTGCTAATAATTGTAAGTACTTTTATTAGAATAAGTGTGTCATAATTTTATTAAAAATTTACGTGCTTTCTTCCCGTAGCACCTGCATTTCTCTTAATTTGGAGGAGATTAGAGGTTTTTTTATAGGAAAAAAAAAAGAAAGTTACAAAAAAAGCCCTTAGAGACAAACGATATTATTTGGAGGAGATTATAGTTTATTTATTGTAAGAATTCGATTTTTTTTTTTTAACAAACCATATTATCTCTACTAATTAATAAAACACTCATTGTCAACCAAAATCTTATTACCAGTTTAACCCTATAATTAAAACAGAACATGAATAAGAAATATAGGGCATAAAGGTAATTTCACACAACCAAATTTTGCTATTTTTTTTTTTCAAAGTCTTATCAACATGTAATCCTAATATATCTCTAATTATAAAAAAGTTAAAAATAATAAAATAATAAAAACTTCTCACTCCCACATTCTCTATCACTCCCTTCCTCTCTCCTTCTATTTCAAAAACAAAAAAAAAAAAAAATTTCTCACACACTTTGTGTGTATATGCTAGTTTATACTAAGGAAGAGAGAGTGGACTTAGCCTCACAATGAGCAAGCAATAATATTGTTTAAATTCGTTTTTGACGAAAATCGAACTTAAAATCTCTCACTTACAAGTGGAGAAAAATATCACTACATTGTAGTATTAAATAACAGAAGAATTCAACTTTAGATGAAAAAAAAAGTGTTATAATGCAAAAGGCAACTAAGCCTAACACAAGTGCATAATTTGAAGTCAAAGTCACCTAAATCAGGGACAAGGATTGTCTACCCTCCCACTTCCAATACATTTTCGTGTCCTTCTGTTTGTGTGGTCACGGTTAAGCCATGTCAACATTTTATATTACTATTCATTTTTATCTTATTATCTTTATAAAAAAAATATAAAATATTGATGTGATTTAACCATAACCATACAAAATAGAAAAGTACGAAAGGGCACCGAGGTGGGAGGGACAGACAATCCTCGCGTTGAGGACCACATCACATTCACAAGCTCGAAGCTTTATTCGGGACCGTCCAATAAATTATAACCTTTCGTAAACCAACACGTTGCAGAGACGCATATTCCATTATCATCAGAGACTTACATGCCAGAATATTCTTATCGCACACCATCCCTTTCCTTTATCGTTGATTCTCCACGTGGCAAAATCTGAAAACGATGAATATTAAAATATGTGAAATGTGAATGCACAGGGAGGAGTTAGGTGTCACATGGTTGCATGTATTTGGTACGCATCAATGCCTAAGCTGTGCACGAACAGCACAAGCACGTGTTCTGTCAAAAAGCCACCAAAATGGAAGGTGGCGTGTGTGGGGTTGGTAGTATTAGTATTGGAGGTAGGTTGTATAACTTTGGTGACTTTTTTTAATTTTATTTTTATTTAACAAACGATATTATCTACATTAAAAGACATGAAGTGAGATAAAACTCACAATGAACTAGTAATAATATAGTTCAAATTCGTCTTTAGTGAAAATTGAACTTAAGACATTTTATTTACAAGTAAAGAAAAATATCACTAAACCGTAATACTAAGTGGCTTAAAAGTTTTCTTTGTTTGGTGTAATTTTAGCAAAATACTTAATTAGGGGGCTATATTATTGCCCCTTCGAAGGTCCTTCTTGTCTTATAAATGAATAAAACAGACTTAGCTCATTTACAATCTGGCCCTTTTAAGTATGCCCACATGAAAATTAAACCCTCTAGTGGGTGATGAGGCCAACCCAAATTGGTCGTTCTACAAAGAACGTGTTGTCAAGTACAACAATCTACCAGTCTTTTATTTTATATATAGTCAATTTAGTATGTCGTTTATAATATTTGATCTCTTAACTCAGTTAGAATCTACATTGCAAAGGTATTTAGGATCATTAAACTAAACGATAATCAAAAACCCACATAGGTTTGTTAATGTTGAAATAATACGCCAATGTATCTACAAAATCTAGCTATAAACTTGTTAGTTAACTTGTAAAATCCATTGATCCTTACCTCCTCCAACTAACTCTTTACCCAAATTATTATCTAAACCTTCTTATCCAAGTCAAAAATAAAGGAACAAACACACATACATTAGCATATGGATTTAGCAGTTACCCATTACTTATCCTCTCATTAACCACGTAATCAACTTTTATCATCCATTGACCAAAAAAAAAACTTTTATCATCCAAATAAAATGAATAAAATAAACTTGTCCTAATATTAGAGTAAAAGAGTTGAAGTCAAACCTACCGAACATAGTCAGAGGCAGAAACGCCCACCAGACTGCTGCCAACTTTGGCAAACCCGTTGTCAATACACTGTTGCTTTACAACGCTTTTAATGACGAAGACAAACTGCGACGATTTCTTCTATAAATATAAATATTGATTATATGTTATTATATATAATAATTATATACATCTCTATATATATAAATATTTGATGAAACATTCATACTATTAAAATAAAATTTGGATATAAGTTAAACTTTTTGCCAATATTAAGAATAAATCATTTTTATTAAAATAAGTCCGATTTCTTGAACTTAAAATTATTTTATTATCAAAATTATCTATTTAATGATAAATTTACTATAGAAATTAGATCTCTTCCTAATTATCTCTTTACTTATTTCTTCTTATTTTATTTTCTTTTTGTTATTTCTTCTTCTCCTTCATACTCTAAACCTCATTCATAGATTTTAATTTTAGTTTTTATACTCAATCTATATCACAGATTAATTGTCTTTATCTACCTACATGACAGATTATTTTTATTATCAACTTGTATCAGAGATTAATGTGTAATGCTTATGGTTATTGGTATATTATATTTTTGTACCTTACAATCAACATATATTACAGGTTATTGCATTTATCTACTTATACGATATATTCTTTTTTATAATCAACCTGTATCAAAAATTAATGTATCTTGCTTGTAGGTATATTATGGACTTAACCTAATAGCTATGTTATTTTTTGGAACAAGATCTAAGTGCCCCTAAGTGCCTCTCTCTTTTACAACTTTTAAAATGAACAATTCTATCAAATAAAGAAAAATTATTAAAAGAATCAAAAGAAAACAATCCCATATGGAAGAGTGACTAGCCACTTTTTTTTTTATTTTTTTAGAATTATAAACTACTGTAAATTAAGTTAGTTTTTCATATAAATTAAAATATCCAGAAAATAATAATAATTAAATTAAAAGAGAGTAAAATAAATTGACACATGCGTTAGATGCTAGCGTAAATAAAAACCAGTTTTCTTTCTTTTCCTCTCCTCCTGAAACTTGTTGGGAGGTCAATGTTATGAGAGATGGACAGACATTGATATCATGTTGTAGCCATTAGCTTTCTCTTTCAGCAAACAACTCATCAGCCATCTTCTTCTCCGTCAACCTCTCTCGTAATAAACTCTGTCGCCCCGTTTGCCTCGGTTTCGTCGCCTTTTCATATTTATAAAACCAGCTAATTTTCAAAGGGCACCCACCACACTTTCTGTGTTTTCAAATTTGATTGCTTCTGCATTTCCATCTGCGGATTTTGGCTTCTTGGTTTTTCTCTTATACTCGTAGTCTCTGCAAAGGTCTGTCCTTTTTTTTTTTTTTACTTTTTAGATTTGGTTTGAATGTGCTTGAATATTTGAGAAAATATGGGAAAACCAATTTTTTCTGGGTTTTTTTGTTCTAATTTTCATTGGGAATTAGTTGTTTTAGCATGAGCATTGGATTTGCATCTGTTTCTGGTAATTTGAAATTATTGTTATATAATCAGTGCTAATTGTTTTCTGTTAATTAATTTTCCATGTGTCGGTCAAATGGGCTTGATTATGATGGGATAAACATATTTTTCTGAGCTCTATAACTTTATAACGATTCATTTATGATCTGATATTGGTGTACAAAATGGTTTTTGCCATTGTTTATAAAGCATGACAAGTTACAATAGTTCAACTACGTTTTCGTTGCAAGGGGCTTGTAGCTCAGTGAGTTAAAAGCTCTTACTCTGCATCCGAGGTCCGAGTTCAAATCCCCATTCCCTGATATAGATTGCATCATTTGTTTACAATGTTTTCATTCACTTTGCATCCCTTTTTTTGAGCATATAAAGACTACAAAGTGTTCTTTTGTCCTAAATTTTTTTATAATTTGTTTGTACTTTAAGATTTTGTATAATCTGTGTACTGATCTCATCACCTGGGATGTTATGAATTTTCAGAATGGCTGCTGCTGCTGCATTTCACCAAAGCATTGGGACTCTTCACTCTGTTGGGCATGTTAATAATTCCGGACTGCATCAAGAGCTTGCGAAAAGCTCAGTGAGATTCGTTTCAAAGGGTTTTGAGATTGATATTGGACTGTCAAAAAGAGGATGCTACAGCTCTTCCCAGAGAAACCTTAGTGTAATTCGAGCCTCGGCTTCCCAGGCTTCAGTGATTGATATAGTCTCATCCCCATCACATACCAAATCCAATGATTCTCGGAAAAAATCTAGTACGCGTTTTTAACCGTTCTATTTTGATTGATTGAATGGTGAATAGTAAAGAACCCATGTTAATTCTTTGTCGTTGATTGTTTAATAACACGGTCATATAATTCAATTTCCTAGAAGAAAAAAAAAAAAGGGTTGTCGAATTTTATTTTTTATACAATTGATATGCTGTATCCTTATGAGTTTGAAGTTTAAATTTCTGTTTGTAAAATTTTCCAACTGTTGTTTCCACCTGCATTTCAGATGAAGCAGCTTTGATTTTGATTAGGCATGGCGAGTCTTTGTGGAACGAAAAGAACTTGTTCACAGGCTGTGTTGATGTCCCTCTGAGCAAGAAGGGTGTAGAAGAGGCAATTGAAGCTGGCAAGAGAATCAGCAACATACCTGTCGACATGATCTATACATCTGCACTGATTCGTGCCCAGATGACTGCCATGCTTGCCATGACACAGCACCGTCGTAAGAAGGTAATTTGGAGCAAAACATCTTGTTGAGTGTCAGTAGGAACCAATTGAATGGCTATTTGGAGGCTTTATGGCAGTGGCACTGGAAAGTGGGAAATGATGTCCATAGATGATTGAAATGGTTTTATACCATTCGTGATATTTAAGCAGGAGTACGCAGACAAAACATCCGTCTGTACCCTAAAAAGAAAAAGAAATATTACGCTATTAATTTGAGCTGCATTTTCAAATTTGATTTAACTGCTTTTATTTTCCAGGTTTTACTCTTTTGGCCTAAATATGTTCCACTGCGTGACACAGATAATTTCTGGTTTTATATCCATTTGGCAGCCTTTTTATATCAGTTTTCCTGCAGGTCCCAGTTATAATGCATAATGAGAGTGAACGGGCTAGGGCATGGAGTCAGATTTTCAGTGAAGACACAATAAAGCAAACCATTCCTGTCGTAGCAGATTGGCGATTGAATGAAAGAATGTAACATTCCATCACTGCATTTTTGAATTATTATTCTTATCTGCTATTTTTCCCTGTACTTGCATGACATGGATCTCGTTTGTAGGTATGGGGAATTACAGGGTCTTAATAAGCAGGAAACAGCAGACAGATATGGGAAGGAACAAGTTCACGAGTGGCGTCGGAGTTATGACATTCCCCCTCCCAATGGCGAGAGTTTGGAAATGTGTGCTCAAAGAGCTGTTGCTTATTTCAAAGATCAAGTAAGAATGACCGTGCGCTTACTTGTACCTCTTTGTCCTCTTAACTGTTTGTATTGCATCCAATTTGCGATAAGGATTTTGTATCATTTTTGAAGTCTCAACTCAAGTGACAATATGCCGTTCTATATATCTGATTCCGTAAATATTACGCTGCAGATTGAACCCCAACTGTTGGCTGGGAAGAATGTTATGATTGCTGCGCACGGGAATTCGCTGAGATCCATAATCATGTATCTTGACAAACTGACTTCTCAAGAGGTGATACATCATTTTGGTCGAGCTATGCACCGGTTTTTGGGACTAATCATTTTATAGAACTAGAAAAGAAAGACTGATGTTGTCTTATTATTTTTTGCAGGTTATTAGTCTGGAACTATCAACTGGAATTCCTATGCTTTACATTTCCAAAGAGGGAAAATTCATCCGGAGGGGAAGTCCCGCGGGACCTGCTGAGGCTGGGGTTTATGCCTACACTAAGGTAAGCAACCTCTCGTATTAGTTGCAACCTTTCTGCAGTTCAATTTTATAGCATAGGCATAAAAGCCAGTTATGATGGTGCAATTTGAAAAAATTCTTAGTACTTCGGCTGAGAAAAACAATGTGCCTGCTCTTCCCTTTGCTTCCCTTTGTGAGGAAAGAAAGGGAGCTTCCAAGTCATAGAAACTGGATTCTGCTCTTCCCTTTAAAGATTCAACTTCTTCCCGTCAAGGAAGGCTGTAACATACATATACGCAGCTTTGATTAGACCTTAATCATCTCAAATTGGCATTGATTTATAGTTCTCAGTATATATATGAGCAAAGACACCGATTATTGAATAATCAGTGTCAACGTCATTTCTCTTTATTTCCAGTTTATACAATTATTAATCCAAAAAGGAACGAAGTAACGCTTTAGCTGTTTGAATTTTGTTGCAGAATTTGGCTCTTTACAGGCAGAAGTTAGATGAGATGGTTCATTAGTGTGCTACTTCCTAGCATAGGTAACCCCATAAATATGTTCTCAAGTAGGGAACCTACATTATGGGTTTTCTTATGCTTCCGAGATCTCAAGTATGCTTCTGCACATTCATTTGCTTTCCTCTGGGGGGCTTATCTTTCGTCACTCTTGTACCTGTCGCGTTAGCTCAAGGTTTTACGTGTATATGAAATAGGTTGCTACGGGTCTCAAGCTCGCGGACCTGGCTACTTGTTTCTGTTTACTTTGTGTATGTGTAGCAAGCAAATTCAGTTGAAGTTAATGTCTTAGATGAGAGTGTAAGTTGTGTATGTTATTGTCTTCCCAGTTTGTAATCGTCTTCCCTGGATCCATTTTATTTGTTGGATTAATTCTTTATTTTCAGTTTTTTTTTTTTTAATAAAAATATTTTAAATAGAGGGACATCCCTTTGTGTAAAAGAATCAAGGGGCTACGTTTCAAATTACCTAAGCTTCTTATGGATGGCTTCTTTGGAAAGCACTTTCACTCAAAAGATTTTCTTGTAGAAATGCTTTTATTGTAGACGCGTTGAAATTTTTGTTAAAAATTCAAGTGCAAGCACCTCTGAGTTAGGAAGCACTTGTAAATTTTTATGTCGAATGCATTCAAAGAGTTTCTGGTTGTCAGACCTCCAAATGGCCCCTCTTTTTCGATGTGAGAGATCTTAAATGTCATGATGCGCAAAGTGAGCTTATCTGTCGAACATGAGGAGCACTTTGGAGGAGATTAATTCGACTCTATAACCATCTGATTACGATGCGCGCAGGTCGGGTTAGAGTCGAACTCGAAGGGCATTTTGGAGGAAACGAGTTCAACTCGAAAACCGACCTGCACCGGTTTAAGTTCAAATTCAATCATTGCTCTTAAAACTTTTTTCACATGTTCTGCAGAAAATGCTTGGGAAGAAGAATGAACCACAACAAAGAACGAAGGCTTAAATGTTTAAATGGTGTCTGTGTTATAGCCATATGGCCAATGACTAAAATAGAGGGGCTATTTTAACATTTAAGCCACCAAAGAATATATACGTGCAAAAATCTCTTATTTGAATTGTGAAGGAGTTACCGCTAACTTCAAATGGCGAATTCATTCGTTGAGTCTCCAAAATTTCTCAAAATAAATTGACGATTAGAGTTGACAGGAACCATATATTTTTAGTACCTAACCAGACAGCCAAAAGGGTCAGCGAGATGCATCAGTTAAGTCACCATCATCCACCTTGAGCCATTCTTAATGTACACCTTGGGTAGCATTTCCAGTACTAGCAGCCACCGGCTCATCGTGGTCTGAGGCAACTTCTGGTTCTATCCCCTGGGATGAAGAGCCGTCTGTTTTCTCATTATCAGAAGCATCGGAATCTGGTTCTAACTTGAGAGAATCCAATGAAAGAGCAGCACCGGTAACGGCAGGTTCGGAAGCAGCCAAAGAAGGGTTTCCTCTCGTCCACATTGTGGGCATCTTCTTGTCATCCTCTTTCATCCTTTCGGCGTATTTATTTATATCAAAACCACAAGTATCGTTTCCCCCGAATGCAGCCTCCAGTTTATTCATGTCAAACAGATCCTCCATTATCTTCTTGGTGTTAACATCATCCGAGTAAACAAACCTGACTTTGTTGTAAGTCTTTGGCTCTAGAAAAGGCTTTACCATCTGTAACAAAGAAAGACAGTATCCGCATCGTAAGAACCTAGCTGATACATTTTGGCTCTAGATTTCACCTAAATTAATGGAAATCTACAAGCACCAAGTGACTAGGATACTCTCTATTTGGAACATTTCTATACCGGGAAAAGGGAACGGCAAGCTCCCTGGAAATTGGAATGGCACAAGATAAAAAGAAACTGGTTATTATTATTAATTTATCAGGCTAAAACTTTGGCACTCTTCCGGCTCCCAAAGTTAGGTGGTTATTGTACTTCATATTCCCAAAACAAGACATCATCTATGACAAGGACCAAAGCTGTATAACGGCACACCAATACTGTTACAGCTTCATATGATGATCCTCTAGGAGTATAGATGTAGCGAAAAAGTTAAAACAAGAGGAATAAAAAGCATCAAAAGGACTTACCGAAAAGAATGGTTCAAAAAACTTGGGTGGATTGTACAGTATTGCAAGACCTAGGCGTTCTGGATAACGGTTTTGTAAAACATGTGCAGTTTCCCGTGTCAACTTCACTGAAATATGTGACATATTGAAACCTTCAAAGTCTATCATCCAAACCATTTGTTCCTGACCTGGCGGAAGATTTAAAACAGCATTCTCCATGCAATATACCAAATATTTAATCTGTCCTTTCGTTGACTTTGAGTTCTGCAATAAAAATACAAAAAGTTAACAAGGAAAATTGGTTTTCTTCTGAAACTTGGATCTCTAGAGCATTAAATGTGCCTACAAAACAGCAGATCCCATAAACAGGATTTCAGCAAGATGAATATAGGCAATGATTTTGGCAATAATGATGCAGTCAAAATGCTTATTAATGGAACATCAAACTAGTTCTTTTTGCAAAAGGTTTTACAGCAGGATAAGATTCCAGATGTAGCTTCTGCGAGACCAGCAACATATTCTAAACTAAAATTGTAGCATAACTTCTAAAATACACAATATTCATGGAGGTATCAGAAGAGTTTCAAAGATAAAACCTGACAACGTGGTCTCATAACGAGAACTGGTCTCCCTTGCTTGTCAAAATAATTCGATCTGTAAATCTTCCCTGTTTCTGCTTCACGAGCTACCTCTTTCTATATTAAAAATGAAACGATGAATTCGTAAGAACATCCTCTTCAGTGTAACCATATACTGCAAGAATTTGAACTGGTCTACAACCTCAACCACAAGAACTATACTTGACTATTGTAGGACCTGGCTTTGAAGTAGTTTATAGCAATGCTGGAGTCTAATAATTGGTCTATTAATTCTTTCCAGTTACATGATACGTGGGGTTGGATTCAGAAAGGACTGCTGATGAGCCTAGGATGAACTATTACAAAATACAGAGATGTCAACTGGCCCTCGTTGCATGCATTGAACGAGAACCAAATAAGCCAGATCAGGATGCATTGCAGAACAAAGATAAAAACCTTATGTTTGCATGAGGGACTGTCAAAGTGCCAAGGAAATTTAGACTCAATTGTTAAAAACACACTACATGGACACCTCCCTTGAACTACTCGAGCACTACAAACTACTAATAAAACCCTATAAATGCACTCCAAAGACAATAAACAAGGGACTTTCAAAATAACAACCGGAAAGGTGTCATCTGAAATTTCTCTCAAACGTATTGCATCTAGTCAATTTCAAGTTCCTCTATCTAATTTTTGTAGTGCATTCCTAATAGATTTAGCCTGAATTTCATGGAACTTTAAATTCCCACGTCCAAACATAGGGTCTAGGAACAACCTGCAGAATATTATCAGGCTTCATTTGACAACTAATCAGAGCTGCTAATATTAAGGGGTGATAGATCCTGTTCTAAGAATAATGAAAAGGTACAATCTGGATGAATTATGACTATAAGGCTATGAACGAAGCGTACCCAAGGAATCTCTTCTGGTTTGTATTCTGACCTCCACTTTAAAGTATCTTTTAACATTTTAGTTGTCTTCTTGACATTCCAATTTCTCGCCCTTAGATACCTTGAGATGGAGGCATCAGAACAATAGATGGACAACTTATCAGGCAATGTTCCTATCAGCTTTTTTACTTCGTTAATCTGCAAACATGAAGAGTGTTGTAGGGTATGTAAATTTTCTCCCCACAATAATGGTAGAAGCATCATGCCCTGACTTACAGGACTCACACAAATTAAAGAAAGCACGTATAGAATGCTATAAGGAGAACTTTTACCGGAGATACCTTTGCCTGCTGCTCTTCACATGATAATATCTTCTCAGAGCCATTTGAAGGGGATTTCTTTATTCCCGCACTCATTGTTTTCGGAGAAGACTTGCAAAATCAACAATAAAGACTCTGTAAGTACTAGTGTTATGTACCTATTTCAGTCTCCCCTCCCCAATTCTTTAACTTATAAATAAACGTGCAAGATCTGTAAAAAAAAGCTTGTTCTCTATCCTATAAATAGCAAAACGAAGGATGCGTAGAATAAATTTATTCTTAGTTGATCACTATGGAAACTAGCATATGGCATTCATGATTTAGATAAAACCTTTTTATACTGTTGTTCAAAAATGTCAACTCAATTAATGGGCTTAATTCTTTTTTGTTAAGCTACAAAATACTTGATTAAGCAATCATGCTTAGAGAACGAGCTATCAAAACAATTAAACAGATACTTCAGAAAACAAAACAAAAGGCATGCTTCAAGAATGACTAGCACATCTCACGTGTATCTATTCCAACAGAAATTCGCCATGTACGAGTTCTAACTTATTTATATTACATTTTAGTTGTCAGAAGGTATATACATTTTTACAAGCTAGTTACATCAATCCCTCAATCATTTTTAGAGGGGTGAAATTACTGATCCAAGTGCTCCATAAAGTTTTAATTTTGTCAGGAGGTATTACATCCTACAAGTACTATATAAATGTTTCCGTTTTGTCAGGAGCTCTGTTATATCTGTCATGTTTTTCAATTCGTTTCCTTGTATAGGGAAATTTTATTTCCAAGTACCTATTTATAAAATCTTAATAGAGTCAAGGACTGCATTAGGCTCTCCAGTTATCAGATTTACAAATCACTCCGAACCTTCCTGAGAGTTCCTTTCTAATTCTTTAAAAACAAAACTTATGGTAGATTGCAACAAGATTACATCACTTCACTTATCATGGACCTTTTATTGGCTGAAAAAGCAACAAAATTCCTTGGATTTGTTCTCCCGAGATTATCCTCTATTTCCCACCTTTGCATAAACACATGGGATCGTAAGACCAAATTCCTATAGAATGCCTTAACTTCGTCTCCTTTTTGGAACAAACGTTTTATTGTCTGCAAAACTAAAGGAACCGCGATTCAACCAATAATGGTAGTCCCTAATTCAATACTATAACCTTTCCCTTGAAAGGAATACACTTGACATATTATTATTGAGGGAGAAATTCCCCAAGAAATGCATGCAATCACTACTAACAAGATAATTACGCTGACTTTCCTATACAAACCAGTAACAACATATGCAAACCCTCATTATTACCAGGGGATCCCGAAGGCCCCTAACAACAGTTTGCCTGACCGTTCCCCGAAATCTTACTCAAAACCTCCTCTCTAAATCAAAACTCTCGTGTAAAAATCGATGTGTCCACAAAATCAAACTTGAAATGCAATTGTTCGCAACTATCCATCCGTTCAAACTGTATCGGTCTCATCCAAATTACTACTCTATCTACTCAACCAATCAACTTAATAAACCTTTCCGTTAATTTACAAGACAACATTGGAATCACCACTCTCCTCACTGTAGCATCCAAAAACCTAACCAGAATATTTCGATCGACATTCAACCAACACCCAAACAAATGGGAAATCTGCTGACACAAAATACCGTGTGGGTTTTCGTGCTGTGTTCTTGTCAATTATTTCAGTAAATTACAAAAAAAATAAATTCATAAAACAATAAAAAATCAATCATGGGTTATCTCCATATACAACTAAATATTACAAAACCGCATTCTAATATTTAATTAACACAAGCATGCAACCCAACACACCAAATCACAAACATCATGGGTAAAGAAAAACAACCTGTACAGGTACTAGGAATGCAAATCGAAACCGACCCACAAAAATTAGGGGCATAAATCTAGGAAACAAAAGACAAGATCTCACCTTGACCAAAGAGATTGAGGAATTTTAGGGGAGCTTCTCAGGAAGCGGTGAGATAAACTAGTATTCCGGAGCTCCTCAGCTGTCCCAAACCATAGAAATGGTCAACTGTGAAAAACAAGAAAGAATTATTGTGTAAAAAACAGAGAGAGAAAGAGGGAGAGAGAAGGCGGAGATGCGGTCGGTTTGGATTATATTTGAAGAATATTATTTGGATCGAATCAGGGGTGACGCTGGAATCTGGTTGAACGTCCGAAAGCACGTGCTTTTTTAAACAGTAAGATTAATGTTGTGGCTTGGGTTTTAAGGACACAGCTGGTCTGCTCTGGATCGCATCAGACTATTTATTGCTTAAAAGTCGGATTGCCCAGATTCATTCAATTTGAAGCACTACATATTGGTGGGTGTGACATTTACTCAAAGGCTGATGCTAGGGAAATCACATTTTTGTACCGAAAAATATTTGTTTGGTTATTTTGTAGTAAGGTGCTGCAAAATGTTATTTATCTTATTTAGGGAGATCAAATTATTGTACTGAAAATATTTGCATTATCTCTCTAATATGCGAGATCTGCTTCTATTGATTAGGTATGTAACTCTATTAAAGAGGTTGCATAATATAGCCTCCCTATCATTGTGTACCACTAGCTACTTAGTACAATAGTATAATAGTATTTCTCTTCACTTGTAACTGAGATGTCTTAGATTGATTCTCGCCAACAGCAAATTTGAACCACATTATTGTTAACCCATTATAAGGCTAAGGCTAAGTCTACCCCCTTAACGTAGATAATATTTTTTGCTCAAACAAAACAGAAAAAAAAAATTAAAAAAAAACATTGTGTACTGCCTACTACTTAGTACAATAGTCTATTAATAATATTCTTCTTCACTTGTAAGTGAGGTTTTACGTTGATTCTAGACAAAGGCAAATTTGAATCACATTATCGTTAACCCATTGTAAGGCCTAACCGACTTCCTACCCTCTTAATGTCGATAATGTTGTTTGTTAAAACATAAATAAATAAATAAAAAACATTGTGTGCCCCTCTATAGAAGAGGAAGCGTCTACCAATACTATTGGAGACATTTATAATATTGTACAAATAAATATGATCTTTCTGATAGAGTAATGTTAAAAAGACCGCATCATTTTTCAATTAAAGTCGAGAAACAAAGAAAACAACTAATTCGCTATTAGTCTGTAGTACTGCTTTCCTAATGTTAAAATACGTCCCAAGTTCAAATCCCCTTCTCCATGTCGATTCCGAAAATGAGAAATGGAACCAAAATTCAAATGAGTGCTTCATCATTGCCAAGGTGGTCTTTGGACAGAAATGCAAAGGAAACTGCAAGGTAAAAGCATAAAGCATAATTTATATTTGATTCCACAGCTGAAAGATGTTATGTACATGTTAGTTGACACTACAAATTGATTGTTTCTCTTCCTAATACAATTTCTGTACTTCCACCATTTCTATACAGAAGATTGTAGTAAATGCCACCTTTTGGAATGTATGTATGTCACTAACCTTCAAACTACAGGAGGACAAAGCAACATATTCTTCCCTAACCAGACCACAACCTTACATTCGCCTTTCATCTACTATTTGGTCACCGTGCATTTTGCGCGTCCTAAAATGTACACAGCTTCATTTAACTCTTGTCACGGTGTCAAAGAAGGAGGAGTCGTTGAGTCATCCGGAAGCTTTCCTCTTTATATCTCTGCAACTGAAGTCATCAACTCAATCAAAACACGAGCGATTTGATTCCTGAGTTATTTGATATTCAATACAAAATATGAAAAGGAAAACTACAGAGCTATACAGCATTACTCAAATTACAAATCCATGTTTCAGGCTTTCAGCACATCAAATGATTTTTCTCATCTTACCTCTGAAGACTGTAAGGTGGTGGATCGTCTGCAAAAGCAACTTTATGCACAGGCCGACAGCCCCTGCCAAGCCCCCCTTACTGCCAAACTCCTCAGGTAACTGAAAGCATATGCGACACAAAGTTCGGCCTTTCAGATTTATGGCATCCATTTCAGAGATCAGCACAGGAAGCTAGTGCTCCAGGAGCCTTCTGGCAGACAAAAGAGCAAGAATTGCACTATTGGAAAAATAAAGAATGCCAAAAAGCTCCAATGACGCAAACATAGGATTCAGAACAAACAATCGATAGCTAGATGTCTCTCCTTCCAATAACCCCAGCAGGACCATGCTTCTTCTGTATGCCATATTGCCAGGCATCTCTAGATTTATCACCTGATTGATCAAAGTCGTCCAAGGAACTCTCAAATGGAGGTTTCATAGGCCGGTAACTTCCGTTCCTAGAAAGTACTGATGGACCCAACTTCTCATCATCTTCTGCTGGTGTTCCTGACCTGGATTCCATGTGCATGTCCATTGATCTATGCCTTGGTCCAGCAGACCTGAAACCCCTCATATTAGAAGGCTTTCCTGGTAATTGAGCGTAAGAAGGTACCCTTGGTACCCGAAATTCTTTGGGAAGAGTCTCTATGTCCATAAAACAGTTCCTGGCTTTGGCATCAGTAATCAATGCAGCCCAGTCGTCACACTGCATTAAGGCACTTGCATTCCCCATGACCTGTTAAAAGATTCATACTGAAATTAGAAATGCAAACTATGTGCAGGTAGATGGTGCAAACTTGTGTGTAATTACTATAAAAAAATGATAAAATAGTAGAAATCCATACCCAAAGAGCCCTTCTTGCACGAGTAAGAGCTACATTCATACGGCGGATGTCTGCAACAAAACCAACACCATGAGTTGAAGCACGCACACAGGACATGATAATCACATCACGCTCTTGGCCTTGGAAAGCATCTACGGTGTTAATATATATATCCTTCCCTTCTTCTGAATTTAAAATATCCTCAAACTCACGTTGGAGGCATTTGAGTTGCAGTTTATATGGTGTGATTATGCCAACAGAAACTTTCCCCAACCCCAACGCTTTCAAGGACTTCTGAAGATGCTCATACAAACGAACACAAAACTGAGCTTCGTGTATGTTCTGATAAGAGACAGATCCCCCTCTGTGGGATTCCCGCCCATGGGAAATGTCAAAAAATACGTAAGGTCTAAGTAAAGGGTCCTTGTGGTAGGTTTCATCGGGTAAATTAGCAACACTTTCACTGTCAGTAAGGCGTCCTTGGTAGAAGTACTTTGAAGGAAAATCACGTATTTGAGGGTGCATCCTATACTGCACAGACAACAACATTGTTGGACATTTTGCTTGTTGGAATCTTTCGAACAGACTTCTACTGTATAACAAGGTTCCAGCAGCCTTGCTAATAACTGTGGCAGGAAGCTGCTGAGGATCCCCAACAAGAACACATCGTGCAGCACCAAGAGAAAGGGGCGGAAGAACTCCCACTTCACTGGCTTGGGCTGCCTCATCAATCACAACCATATCAAACCCATGAGAAAGACGCGAAAACAGCTTGCGACCACTGCTTGAGACAGTAGTGAAAACAATCTCAGCCTCATTGGCAAAACTAGCCTCAAGATTAGCTCGAGCTTCTTCCAAGTTGAAATTGCCACCAGCACGAAACTTGCTATCTAAAATAAACAGGCGAGACAGCTCGACTAGAGTTTTATCCCTGCTTTCAACCACAGCAGCAAGATTCTGCAGCAATTCATCTCGATTCTGGTCCCGAGCCACCAAAACATCAGGATCAACACCAACCGATCCTTGTGAACGGACAGCAGCAGCTGCAACAGTGAGTTCTCTTTGAAGATGCGATATCTGCACAGACAATTGCGCTTCACGAAGTCTCAACTGATGCATCCACCCTAAAACTTCCTCACGATTCTTGACCAGAAGCTGTTCAGTTCTCCGCTCAACAGATACTGCCTGGGCAGCACGTGTCTGTGAGTCAACACCTACTCGGGCTACATCAGGCCGATAAACTTTCATCTCACCATCAATGAATCCCCGGTCAAGAACACGGGCAAGAAGCTCATCAGTTGCAGCATTAGAAGGGGCGCAAACTAACATTCTAGGCTTTGGACAGAGCTTGGGTAGTGTTCTAAGGAGATTCTGGTCCATGTTCTGAAGAACCTCATCTATTGATCCCATAGCAACATTATCAACATTGCTCTCACTATTTTGCTTATAGCTTTCAGGTGCTAGTTTCTTAAGCAAAGAAGTGTAGTACTGCTGATACTGAACCAGATGGATGACGTTTAGCATTCCCCAGACTGTGTGTGTCTTACCAGTTCCAGGAGGTCCTTGAACAAGTGTAAAAGGCCATGGATCTTGCCTCTTTCCACCACTTGTACCAGCAGCTGTGTGCATTGCAGCCCATTGGATTGCTGATAGCTGGGGTCCATTAAAGGTCCTATGCAAATGATCAACGAAATTCGGTGTGAAGCATTCCGGCATAGCAGGGGACTGCTGCTCGTATTTTGGAAAGTGTTCAGGACTGGGCCGAAGAATTGCTGCTTGCATCTGTTAAATTGTTCACTCAAATTATTATTTGCACAAAAAACCAGAATATATAGTCATTGCTGATGCAAAAATTTGTCACCTGCATATTTAGACGACGAAATGCATGCAGTGCAACATACTCTCGCTGGGTGGTTGCTAGAGAACCAAGAACAGTTAAATACCAAATTCCTTTAGGCTGTAGCTTTCTTAGAACATGATCATCATCAACCAAGCTGGAAAAGTAATATCAAAAGGAGGGAGAGAAAGGAAAAAAATGTAAGCATATTTGCTACAAAAATACAAAAGGAAATCAAACTAATAATCCAAAATCATAGAAAAACAAATAGACTACCTATTAGAATCATCCCCAACATAAAAATGAAGGATCGCTCCTGGGGGATCACGAGTATCGATGGGCACATGTCGCCGGACAGTACCAGCCACACGCCCAGTGATTTCAGGCTCCTCGTCACCCTCAGCTGAAGAATTGTTCCTTTTGGATCTGACTGCTTGACATAAAAAGAGTAGATGTAAGTAACATATCAAAAGAACTAACATCGAATGCAATAATTTGACAGAAATGTATTCACATATCAGACCTGATCCAGGCCGGGGAGTTGAAAGAATTGCAACATCACCCTCCTTAAATGTCCACTTGCATTCACTTACTGGAAGGACTACTACATCATACCACCCTATGCCACAAAAAGTTACACCTCAGTCGGTTGACAGAACCACGAAAAAACACAGGTACTAGAAGCTATACTGGCCAAAACCCTAAACACATGGTTAGACTGTTTTATTTTCATTTTTTTTCTTCTACAATTTGTACCCAGTTGTATCACGAAAGTAGGTGGAAGCAAACTGAACAATGTACCTCTTTCTCTCCTTTCAATGCTTCTTACACGAACAGTTATATGAGCATCTCTAGAAACACCCTCAGTTAATTCCTCCCAGGTGCTGTAAAGCTGTGCCCGGCATTCCTCAAACAGAAGTGGTTCAAATACTCTAACATACTCCTCAACAGATTCAAACTTTTCAGTAACGCATTGGAGGTCAGCCTCCCCTGGTGCACAAAAAATATAAATTCAGTGGAAAGAAAAATGATTTTGAGGGGGGAGACAAAAGTTAAACGAAAAGGGATAAAAGACCAATATATATTTTCCAGGCTATGAGAACACATCACATAAAAAACAAATGACAGTATAAGAACCATTAACATGTACCCTAGTTGCAGCCTACCAACCAAAGAGAACTTCCACGTAAACTGGAAGTTGTACAAGCTTTCGGCAAATGTAAGCTTTAGAAAATAAATAAACAAATAATCGCTGAAGTATTACCAAAAAAAAAAAAAAATTACAGATTACAGTTGAAACTTCACATACTTAAACCTACAATAACCGGGTAAAATTGCATTGGAAAAGTAAACTTGAAGTTGTTCTTTGTATAGCAGTTGATTTAAATACTGTATCTTGGCTGAATAACAATGAATTTAGTATGAAGAATATTCTCGCAATATGCCCTCCTGATAATTGCACACCCACCACATGAAGCTATAGAGATCCTCTCCACTGTTTATGGGCCTGAGCAATACAATATCAACTTTTACTACTTAAAAGCTATAGGGAATCACAGTTTACCAAATTCCATGTTTAATAGAAAATAAAAACCAAAATATTGCCTGCAGAAATATATCAAAGCATGTAAAACTTCAATTGAAGCATTTACCCCCTCCACCAAACAAAAGAGATAAAAAATAGAAGGAACATTACACTATGAGAGCATTTGCACACAAGAGATGGTGATAAGAATTACAAAGTGAAATTGAGAAAATCAATGAAATATGTTAACTTGGAATCTCGATTTCACGCTATAATTGTCATCACCTTCCAATCTTTTGTGTGCTATGAGTCTCATAATGTAACAATTGGGGGGCATGGATCACTGACATAAGAAAATCAGGAAAGCTGTCAACACACATGGCCTAAAGTTCCAAAGAAAAAAAATAGGATACATATTACAACTATTCAACAGTAATGAACATAAACAGAAAAACCCACATTACATTATACCTGGGTGATGCCAAATCTTCTCGTTAGTGACCTCCCGTATAAGACGCTCAACTGATGTGTCTTGGTATGTGTTACTGATTGTCGTTTGCTTCTTGGCGGGAAGAAGTTTCTTGTTTCCAGATTTGGAATCCATGGAGCTTTGAGTGATCAAAGCTGGCTTCCTATTAGCAACCTGTGAATTCTTCAGTTGCCTTGTATCCGTGGGCTGCTTCCATGAACTCTGTCTTGGAATTAGTGGTAAGACCTCCGCAGAAGGATCATTGTCACCATTTTGCCTTCTCGTCCTAGATAGGGATCCATAATTTACATCCCCATTAGATTCAAACTTAGAATCACTGGACTCTGCAGCAGTCCCTCCTTCATTACATAAAACATCAACTTGTTTCTGGTCCTTAATCATCAACTGTGACTGCTTTTCCCCATTGCGATCTGCAGGCGCAGTAATGGTACGAACCTCCTTCAAAGTGCGAGTTGTAACGGGTGTGGGAAAGTTCTGTCTTCTTGGTGTTGAACTTTTGACAGTGCCAGCTTGCTTAACATCATCCAAATTAAGGAACATTGTCTGTCTGTTTCGTTTCTTTCCCAGCTTTGCTTCATTCTGCTGGTTCATCTTCCTCTTCATTGGATTATTTGCACACTTGAGTGCATGGGTTGCTTCAATGCCTTTAGCCTTGTCTTGTTTCAAAACCAAGCCAGGCTCGTCCTGACAATCCATGGATGCCTGACCTTTAACATTGCCGTCTGAGTTGCGGCTACTGTTACTATTCTGATCATTATCTACTCCTAAAGATGTACGACTGCTATTCTCATCCTTGAGACCTTCTGAAGTTTTAATATCGCAAGAACTACTATCTGGAGCAACACCAGAAACACGTCCAACAATCCCTCCCGATTTTCCTTGTACTTGTAAAGTGGTACCCTGTTCATGCAAACTGCCACTTCCACCTGCTTCAGCAGATCCCTCAGCATCATCAGACCACTCTCCTTCTTCTCTTTCCACAGATGGAGCATTTGCGGAAGCAGAAGCTAAAGATGGTACAGGTTTCGTGTCCTCATCATTACTTGATTCAGATACTAATGTATTTCTGGGATTATTATCTCTTGACTTCTCATCAGCATCACCTTCAGAGCCGTGAGCGTATTTAGGCCGAACAAAAGGTTGAAAACCTGACACAGACGATGCATGTGAAAAAGCATGATTATTAACAATTCTTGGTGCAACGGCTGCTACTGCAAGCACTTCAGTAGTGTTGGGATTTGTAGAAGGAAGTGCCTTTTGCGGCTGGAAGCTGAGGGCACTATCACTCTCTTCATTATCCTGGGCAGGGGGTTCATTGAGATCAAATAACAACTTTCCTCGAGAACCCATCTCATATGTAAATACATACAAACTAAACCGTATTTCCAAGAAGGTTGTACTAGACAATTTTGCGATTCCCTTCTACGAAAAAAATTCAAACGAAATGCAATCAGTTAAGCAACACGAAAACACCACAGGATAAACACGTGCATTAAATGGAACCCAATAGTTATCAAAAGATTAATTAAACTGAGTTTTAAAAGTCAAGTGACTCATACAAGCCAAATTAAGGAAAGCAATCAATCAACAACGGTATAAGAAGCGACCCAGTAACAAAAAAAAAATAGTAACCAAACCACAAGACACACATACACACAACACACGCAGCATGCTCAAATTAACATTTATCCCAAACGATTACAAGAAAATGAAATAAAATCATATTAACACATAAATTGCACAAATTTATTTGTAATTCAAAATGCATAAATTGCTTTTCCAAACAGCCCTTATAGTCAAATAAGCATATATTACAGATTTACAACCTAGCAGAATAAGCATACACGAAACCCTAACAATAAGTAGAAAGAAAAAAACCCAAATCTAAAATCCCAGTTCTTGATCCAATTAAATTTAAAATTGCCTACTCAGATTGAAATCCCAATCCCAACCAGCAGACCTAGCATTTCGTTTCTAGGGTTTCATCATCAACAACCAAAGACTCCAAAATCCCAACACAAATCCCCAAATCCCCCTCCCACCCAAACAGATCCACAATTTGTTCACCAAAATGTTCTTGCATTCATCTAATTACTCCCACCTAAACATTCAGTCCTTAATCCAATCCCATTATTCATGCTACTGGTCTTCCGCATCAACCAAAATAAAATTCGAAAAAATTAAAATTTAAAATATATTGGGCAGAATTTTTACCTCTTTTTAGAGCTTTCGTGTCGTGTATTTATCAGATGGAAAAAAAATTATTTAATTTAACCAAATTTAAATAAATTTGGGAGACGGAGGAGGGCTCTCTGTAGTCTGTAAGGTAAGGGTTTGCGAGAGAGCTAGCTTAGCTAGAGAGAGAAAGACATCTCTTGGAAGAGGAGAGAGAGAGAGAGAGTGTGATATGTGAGAATACAAGGCGTGGGACGGGTTTATATAGGAAATATCAAAGCCTTCGCGGCCGGGCTTTTCTCCGGGTCACCGTTATTTTATTCCCGGCAAATTTTATTTTCCTACCCATTATTTTAGTTTATTATCGTTTCGTGAAATTCCCAAATCGCCCTTCCTTCTTTCTGCTAATTTGACCAGGATTGGCTTCCCAAACGAGGGTATATTTGGGATTTTGCTAGCGGTGGATTACGGTAGTCGAAGGGTATACTTGCGTGTAAATACTCACACCTTAGTATCTTACACTCAAAAGACATCTCTTGGATTCGGACCTTGGGCCCACTAATATGACACGTTGACGAAGGGGATTTCTGATCCATCAATTGGATCCTAATTTGGATTTTTGTGCAATTTTTTAAATTTTATTTTCAATACTCGCGGATGGAACGGGTGTAATATTTTCGAAATGGTGAGGGTAGGAAAGTCATTCGGACGATGGAGGGAGTACAATCTCACGTGCTTTTAAAGCAGAGTGAGGCATCAAGTGTGAAACACGCGTAACCAAGACGCGTGGGGATGCAGTCCCTAATTTTAGAAAAAGAAAAGCACCTCTCGTATTCCTCGCTTGTTGGTAAATTACTTAAAGTTGACTAGTGTACAATGCCGTGAATCAGGACAAGAGGCCAAAGCCAAAAAAATTTAATTATTTATTTTTTTGGGAGAAATTTTTTGAATTAATTATAGAAAATAAGAAATTGTGAGCAAAAAATCTAAATTTGGAGAAAAATTACTGAGTAAAAAGACTATTATAGCCTTACATTCCATGATGGCATTTGTTGAGGGTGGTTGGATATTCATCTATATTTGTAATGACCAAAACTTCTGTATATGTTCATTGAAATCTTAATGCAGGCTAGAACAAGTATTATCAAAGTTGTTGTTAGATGAGCCATGTAAATGCATGTTGACTTTCAACAGAAAAAAATTGGGTCGTTTACTTTTTAGGTTACAAAATTTTATTGATTTCAATTGAATTCAAAGTTGGTGGGTGATTTCTTTATTATTGATATATTGGTGTTAATGACATGTTAACATATACATATAATGAGAATTTAGAGAATATATTGAGGAGGTGGAGTGTCATGTTTTCTCTCTCTTTTGCGTTGACCTCCTATCATGATCCGAGAAGGAATTCCTATTTCAAGCTCTGTCATCCTAGTCGATAATAACATCGGCTATATCGAAGTATTTCACTAGGGAGGCACAGTCATACTTATATTATTCAGCTTCTATGAGAGAAGCAAGTGAATGTAGAGGCCTTGCTTCAAAGCCATTGTAGCAAGCTTGTCATCTAGTCTCTCACTTCAACTAGTTTCACACGAAAATGATGTAGGTAATTTTTGAGACTTTCACTCTTTGATTGAGACTCCATGTTAAATATGGCCTCGTGCCGCTTGTGACATCGCGATAAATGGAGAATGTATTTGCAATGATGCCAGTAATTTCGAAGTTGTCGATTAAGCGGGTTGGCAACTCCGAGAATCACCTCATAGCATGTCCTTCTAGAGTGGATAGGAACATCTTGCACATCCAAGTGTTGTTGTTGCTATACAAGGTTTTAATGTTTTGATAGAGCATGATGTGATAATCTAGATTGGAGTCCCCAAGGAAGTAGTTAAACCTAGGTTGAGTGAACTTCTCAAGAGGAAGCACAAGTTTGATGGTTAAAGAAAGAAGGCCTTTGACCTTGGTGACAACCTCACTAGAGAGGAAATTTTGAGCGTCTCTCAGAGCATCCCTAAGTTTACGGTAATTCAAGGCTCTTCAGATGACTTTGGATCGTCAAAGTAAAGATGCCTTGGCTCCATACGGAAGGCTTTTGCAGTGTCCAAGGAATTGCAGTTGTGCTAAACTTGGATTCCGCCTGTAGTGGTGTGACTGATAGTCCGACCATCATGTTCTTCCAAGAGTTTGGGTCAACAATGTTCGCTAGGGACAAAACCAGGCATTGTCACAATCGGATGTCTTTCCATAGTGATGGGATTCAGATTTCCAAATCCTAAGATTTGGACTTGGGTTTGCATAGTAGTTCTGGGAGCATTCTTTAGCGCTTTCATATGCCTTCCAAAGTTGATGAAGCTCATAAGGTTCTTGTTTGAGAAGCCTTCGAAATTTTCTAGAGATCGTTGACAAAAGCACTGATCTTCAACAGGGTTTCCTATATCTGGTCGATGGTGAGGGGAGCTTTGCCAACATGAGCACCATTGTTTCTCAAAACGACAAAGGTGTCTGGGAGTTGATTGCTTCCACCTTGAGTGTTGGTGTCAGGATTCATAAAGCTATCATCTGCAGACATAGTGTGATAGAGTGACTTGGTTGTTAAAATATAAGTTCACTTTCAATTAAAACACCAATTGTTGAAACCAAAATCACGCATCGTTGTGGATGGGCCACTTGTAAAAAAGAAAACAATCGTGCTTAACCTTGAGTATTGGCTAAAAGCTCTCTGACGATCAAGTTTGTAAGCAATATTAAGATTCAAGCAATGGACAAGAGAATAAGCAAAGTATGCACTATGTGAGAATTGTGTTACCAGATATTTGCCCTAGATGAAGGTATTTATAATAGTCGAGAGAGAGTTTTTTTAGGATAATGAATATGTATTTTAACAAACGATATTATCTACACTAAAGGGAAGGGGTTGGACTTAGCATCACAGTGGGTTAGCAATAATGTGGTTCAAATTCGGCTTTGGCGAGAATCAAACCTAAGATCTCTCACTTACAAGTGAAGATGAATACCACTAAACCATATTATTAAGTGGCAACAAATCCGTATTAAACATAGAGAATCTAAGAGGATATATAGAGATAGATATTGTTTTCTCTTAGAAATGTGATTATTTGCGACACATGTCAATCCCTAGATTGTAGAAATTTTCAAGGATATAAGAAACTCGTCTGATCCCCAATCAAATCAAGTTTTCATGTCTTGCGAAAACAAGAATGCTAAATCTCAGCGCAATTAGCAAACTTCACCTACCTTTACGGAGTACAACAAGATGTGTTGGCATGGCTGGTCCGTTTAAGCAGTTCAATCAGATTGGAGTTGTTGAGTCCATGATCGGACTTGTAAGGTATACGTGTTCCGATTCACCTTATTCCGACCCTAGAATATGATTCAACAACTGCCTTTACTCTGCCACCGTCGTTGTTGCAACCACCCTACTATATCTATTTTTGTCATTATATACAATTAGAACACTTTTACATCATAATTTACTTAACGCTTCTACACTACCTTTCATAATCACAATATTTAAAAAAAATAGTTTACCAAATACTCAATTATTTTATTTTAATAGCTCATTACCCCCTTCGTCTTGCATCAGAAATAAGAAGTTTACCTCCCAGCGTCTCTCTCCCATGATATATGTGTAGAGATTACTTGAACGCTCCTTACTTTGGAGTGCTTGTATTTTGTCTGAAATCTTTGTACTTGGTACCTGTTTATCAGTGGAATCTTTAATTGGCTTGTTAAAAAAGGGAAATGGTCCAAATCCAATGCTGAGGCGTTTCTTTATTGACAAATTTATGCTTGCTGTCAAAGGCCCAAACCCCCCAACCTCCAAACTCCCAAAAGCCCTCAACTTGGAGCAACAATGGTGGTTTCGTGGAAGCCGTTGTTGCCGCTAATCGCAGTCTCAGCTCTGCTCGTCTACGAAGAGTGGGTCTCAACCCCCTCCTGCAATACGACACTCACCCCTAATCTTCCCGAACCCATCCCGGAACACCACCACCCCGACGACCTCAAGGTCATGCTCGTCGCCGACCTCCTCCTCCTCGGCTCCGACTCCGGCTACTTCAACCTCCTCTTTCGAGACTACTACCTCTCCAAGTTCTTCACGGTAATTCCAACAAACCCAATTCCCGATTTTTCCCCAACCCACCTCCTTTTTTACATCTGAATCCAATCAATTTGTATCCAAGCAGAAATCTTTCCACACTCTGAAGCCCGATATGCTGCTGGTTTTGGGCGATATCTCGGCGCGGGGTCACAATTTGCCGAAAACCAAGTACGTTTCGGTGATCCACCAGTTTCACCGGGTACTGGGTCCGTTTCTGGGGCTGCCGCTCCACGTTGTGCTTGGAGACCGGGATATCGGAGAATGCGATGAGCTGAGTGCGGAGTCGGTGAGTTGGGTTTCGAGGAGGTTGCCGGGTCTGGACTCCGCCGGCTGCGGAGCTTTCGAAATCGGAAATGTGAGCTTTGTGTCGCTTAGTGCGGTGGCGTTGCTTTGTGGGAACAATGAGCTGAGGTTCAGTGTGGAGAAGGTGGTGGAGAGAGAAAGTATGGATTTTCAGATGGAGAGGGAGAGAGTGAATGAGGGAGGGGATGAAAACGACCGATTAGGAAAGAGGGTTTATCAGTTTGGGTGGAGAGAGAATGCTATGTTATCTGGGTCCGGTCCTGTGCTCTTGCTTCACTTCCCATTAAACCGGAATGTGAATGCCGCTAACAATGGTGGGAGTTCAAGCATATTGGATGGCAGGTGGGTGCAATCCATTTGTTTTTGTTTCGGTTTCGGTTTATGAGAGTTTGATAGGAATTAGTCGAACTTGGGTATACGTTTGATCTCATAGAAGTAGTAGTCGAATCTGTAGCTATCGGTTTCTTGTTAAGCAATAGTCATTTTCGGTTTGAACACCTACGTGTATAAGCTATCGTCATTTTAATCCCCATTTCTGTGTGATGATAGTGATCGCCTTCGAATGAGCAATCTTGTTTTATTAACGATAGTTGATGCAAGCACACCTAGTTCAGCTGTGTTTTTTCCATTCCATCTCATAGAAATTTTTAAAAGTTCGTTGTTATACAAGCAGTCTAGTGTAGTAGCCATGGTATTTAATTTTAAACTCATTTCTGTACTATCTTATTGAGCATGATCACCTTGGGATAAGAAAATGTTGTTTAACTAGAGATAGTGAATACAATTAGACTTTGATTGAATGGATTCAATTGATGTTATATACAGAAAAAGGACTATTCATTGCCATGCTTGTGTCGTTTATTTTGTTTTGTTCTAGTTTTTAAAATGGATAGCAGTTTTACATAGTGCGTAATGTTTATTCTTTTTACTCCAGGGGGCCTGTTGGTACAGGGCCATACAAGTTGTCGCACAAGCTACCGCTAAATGCTACTGAGTATATCTTTCAAGCTCTCAAACCAAGGTGAGTTCATGTTCTTCCTTTGCTTTTTAATAATGCTGCCATGGCCTTCGTCTCACCCATTTATGTATATGTGTTTCATAAGTAAAACAGAAGAGTGATACTTTCATCGGAAGAATTCATGTGATATTGCGATTCTTGATTATTAGAACCATGACTTTCCATTTACCACAATCTGATATACTGACAACATGTGTGTTCTTGACTCCTCTGAATGCCATAATTTATATGCGTATGGTTGTATGTGTGTTTTCTGGGTATTCTAATATCTCATATATCTTGGTTCAATATTATTAAGAATAACTCTTTTCTCTGGTTGATATAAGATTTTTTATTTTTTACTTGTGATGAAGAAACAGTTATATTAAACAAGAAAGAACCAGAAACAAAACAGAAAAGGAAGCAACACCAAAACACTAAAAAACTACTAACGAACTAGGAGATAGCAGCTTTCGAATCTAGCCATGTTAAGGAAAAAGAGATTCCTTTGAACTCTGGGGAAACAGAAACCCAAATGGCTGATGAAAAACGGAGGCCATCTCAAAGCTCCACTAAACCAGTCCTCACGAAGAGAGTGACAGTCCCTAGGAATTACCCAGCTTATGCCCATCTCCCTAACCAACTTCAGCCATGAACCCAAAGCTACCGGGCAATGAAGAAATATTTGATCAGCAGATTTTGTATCTGGTTGCTAAAATGCTGCGTGCCTAGAGTTGTTTGGTATCCCATTTTTCCTCCTCAAGAGCCCACCATTCCCTGTCCACACCAATATTTACCTCTCTCTCTATAGCTAATGAACTAAATGGTCTGTCTATTTTTGTGGCTTTGGAGAATATGGCAATTAGGTAGTGATTTCATTTTCTTAAAACTTTATACTGACCAAAAGCTTTCAAGATCTGTAGTTGCTTTTTTGTCGTTCCATTCATCGACCATGGGTCCATTCACATACCAGAATTGGAAAACAAGGAAAGAATTTTATCGTCTTTTTTTAGTGAAGAAATATGGGGTTTTATTGTTAAAAGAGAAATTTCCGTGCTGCTTCCTTGTTGGAACCTTTTATGATTTTCCATTGCTACAGTGGTGGGGTATGGTACAATATTTTTGCTTTGATGTTAAGGGGATAAGTTCTCCAAACCTCAGGAGTCACCTTTTTATACTTTGTTTCTGACGTTTGTTTCCTTCTTTCCCTAAAATATTCCTGGCGATGTGTCAATCAGAAGTTTCTTCACGATCCATTTGCATTTGAAATTACGGATTTAATATTTGCCTAATATTCCTCAACTTGACGCTTATTCCTTTCCCTTCTAGATGTCTGCATATGTCAGACTTGTGAGTCGCCCAAGTATGTTGGTGTAGTATCAATCCTACCGTAGACGTGTATGCCTAAAGTGTAAAAGTCAGCTGTAAGCTAATCATCTTTAATTCCTTGTTTGCAGGATTGTCTTCAGCGCTCACACCCAAGAATTCTATGATCACTTCCATCCAGATGGAACGCGCGAGGTGACTGTTCCGGCCATGACGTGGAATGCAAGGGACGATCCTGGATTTGTTGTTGCCATTTTCCGGGGGAACAAAGGAGCAGTAAGCGTCAGCTATTGCTCACTTGCGAGGGAATCTCACGTTCTTATTGCCTATGTATCTCTTCTGATTCTTTTGTTATCAACGATAATTTTCTCAACACCTACTCCGAGATGTTTAAGACAAAGATGACCCGATGCGTGTACTAAAATATGTGTTGTGCATTAGTTGTCGTAAAATTTTGTGTGTACAATGCTGTATCGGTAAAGTCTATTGACCATATATTGCCTTTTTTTTGGTACCCTTGGCTCTCACCATCCTTTACTTGTTTGCTCTTGTAATCGAGACAGCGAAGCTGTTAATTGCTGCTACATTCTATCTGCTGGACCAAAGGATAAACGCTCCGCGGGCTATCGGCTCTAAAACACGGGGTCGGAAATTAGGGCTTTTTTGTTTTGCAGGTGTCGTATGGCCCCCGATCCTCGAAAAAGTGTATTAGCAGAGTTTCCGCCACTCTCCAGCTTAGCCGAAAACATCGGTGGTATTACTACTACTGTTGTTATTATTAAAACCGTACGTATTACTATTACTATTTATTTAAACTATATTTTATAACTATATAACGTGATTGTTGATCATTCATGTATTACCATTAATGCTGGACTAGGCGATTTAGCGAAGCCTGGGGTAGCCTTTAACTAAGCCTATAAAAGTGACAGAGTTCATAAGTCAGGCATTCAGCCCAATTCTATAGGGCCAATAAAAATAAGCAAAACCAAGGTTCCTTTTTCAAACACAATGATAAACCATCCCCAAACTCATCATTATCTTCATCCGGCCCTCTTAGAGGTCCTCTTAGAGTGATTAATTATCAAGATGTCAAGATAACTTCGACAAAATCTTGGAGATAACTACCGAGGCTATAAATATCGCAATAATATACACGAAAATTATCTTAAAAATTATTCAATCCAACGGCCTAGAACACATGAGTTGATGGTGGAAAAATGGGTCCGAGCACATAGGTGTGAATCTTGGTCTGGGACAAAGTTGTTGACATGTTAGTGAAAGATTGGAGTAGTGCCAACTGCCAAGTCAGCTTAAGTTGATAGAAAAAGTGCCAAGTCAGCTTAAGTATTGTATGCTGCTATTTCTCTTTACTTCATCTCTCTCTCTCTCTCTGCTTCTTTCTTCATTTTCTTCTGCAATCTTTCTGCAGTTTTCTTAATATGGTATATTGTGATGCTTCCTACTTGCTTTTTTTTTCTATGATATGTTCGTTGAAGTGCTGTTTCTCCGTCTTGTGGGATCTTCAATCAGAATTTTAGGTTTTGTCTTCAAGACGTTTCATTTGATGAATAAACTTAAACGAATCCATCACAAAAATTATAGCCAAAATTATAAATATCGATTTTGATCGTTGCAATTTAGGAACACATGACAACCGGAAAGAGCTCAAAGTCGGCTCTTCCGTATTTTAAGATTTGCATTCATAAATTCCTAGTGAATGAATACGGCACTGAAAATCAACCTAAATGTATCACACTACGATGTCAAGAGGGTGTTTTGCATCTCCTACGCCCAAGAAATAAGAACCTTCTTCAACCGCCATCAAACCTTCCTCATTTGCATGGCTCAAGTGCTCACAAGGGTTCAAATCAAATTCAATTTCAGCTCTTTCCCCAGCACTCAGTATCACACTTTTGAATCCAACCAACCGCTTCATTGGCCTTCCATTTTTGGGCTTTTTCTCACCCACAAAAAGCAGCACCGGATGCTTGCCTGCCATCTCCCCATGATTGTGAACCCTCACTCTGACCGATAACTTCTTTTTCTCGCAGAATTCTCCACCTAGGTCTTGGACTAACTGATACCGCCCAGAGTCCGATGACTTGGCCGTGGGACTAATTGATGATTCATTTAAGTAGAGCTTGTTTTGGGATGCTGCAGAGGAAAACTTATAAACATAGTTTGAGTAGCTGAGGCCATAACCAAAGTCAAAAACTTTTTTGCCTGTGTAGAATCTGTAAGTTCGACCAGGATAGCCTGTTTTCGGTTCACACCTCATTCTCATGTCTGTCATTGGCATTTTGACATAATCTTGTGTGTACCAAGCCATTGGCAATCTTCCACCTGCATAGCACGCATCAAACACGTCAAACATTTTATCGGTAAAATCATCTCTACCTAACATGTTATGTTATCCGACTGTTAATCAAAGATTTGAATTGTCAATCAAACCAACTTTTACCTGGGTTGTGTTCACCAAAGATGATTTCAGCAAGGGCAATTCCACCAGCTTCACCTGGATATCCAGCCCACAAGATGCTTCCAATATTTTTGTTATGTTTAGCAAAAGAAATGTCAACTGGACCCCCACTAAGAATCACGAGAATAACAGGTTTCTTGGCAACTTTAGCCACACTCCTAATTAGCTCCTGCTGCTTCCCAGGCAATCCCAATTGCAATCTATCAAGTTCCTCTCTCTCTTGACTTTGGTCCAATCCCACAATCAAAACCACATAATCTGCTTCTTTTGCTGTTCCAGCAGCTTCATCAAAAGCAGCTTGGGGACACCCAACTGAATCACAACCCAGGTGATAATTTATGTTCTTAGCGTAGCCTTGAAGTGCTTCTAATGGGGTGATGGATTTGCATGGAGGACCATGGTAGTTTCCCAGAAGTGCTTCTAAAGCATTGGCATGGGGACCAATGACAGCAAGTGAAATGGCTTTTGCTTTTGGGAGTGGGAGAAGCCTGCCAGAGTTTTTCAAAAGCACTATTCCATCTTGAGCAGCTTCTAGGGCTAGAGCCTGGTGCAGTTGGGAGCACACTTGGTCTGGACCAATGCTGCCATAGGGTTGGTTGAGTGGACTGCCATCAAACAGGCCTAGCCTCATCCTCACTGAGAAGAGGTTGTGGAGTGCTCTGTCTATTTTTGACACTTCAAGCTTTTTCTGCTCCACTGCTGATTTTGTGTGATCCTTCAAGTAGGATCCACAGTTCACATCCATGCCTGCAACGTTTGTATATAGTATATAATATATAATCATGTTAGAGCTAGCTTTTTTATGTTTCTTAGTTAAACTTGGACTAATCAGAAGCCAATTCTTTCAAATCTTTTTAAATCTTTTTTTTTTTTTTTTGATCTTTACCCAATTTTATGTTCACTTCTTTCTATCAAAAGGGAAATGATACTAGAAATATCTCAAAATAGAACCTGTTTTCAACTGGTTCTATCTATACATATTTCTTTTTTGGTTGAAAAACGGGGCTAAAAGCAAGAGTCCAAACAAACTCACTCAATAATAAATCTAGATCGGCATAGCCCAAGTCAATCCTCATAAATAAAACTGACCAAACAAAGAGTATCAAAATAAAAATTACCTAAATCTAAATCAAGACTATAGGTCGCTAAACTATTAACCACAAAATTCTTTTCTATATAGACATGCCGAAGTTTGCATTGCCAAAATCTTGAAAGTAAATCTTGGTAGGCCAAAATAAGGGACCTAAAGGATGATTATCTATCTGTACATATTTCACATGCTATTAGAGGCTGTGTACCCAAAAAAGAATAAGTTCATTTTTGCAACACTAATCAAAGTAGAGAAGCATGCTACAGGCTAGAGCTATATAGCTTTTTGAAATATCTCAATCAAATTTGGACTAATTAGACTCCATAATTCAAGATTCCTTTCTTTTTCTGTTTAGTCCTTGTCTCTATACAATATACATTATATACCAAATCTAAATACCTATTAATAAAATTATCTTCGTCAATTAAAAGAGGACAAAAAAAATAATTTAATCTTCTATTATAAAATAAAATTATAAGTAGTAATGTAATTCTCCTTTCTTTCACACGTCCCCCAAACCTTTCTCTTTTACATATATATATATATAATAAATTTTAAAATTTTTATATTTACACACACACAGTTTTTGGGCTTCATATAAGAAAGTGGCCACTCTAAGTTGATAATGGATTGGAGGGACAGTTTCATTTTTGTTTTGACTTTTAGTAAAAAGAAAATTGAAAATCCCAAAAGGTCGATTTAAAGTGATTGGGGCCCATATGAGTGCATAAATGGGCCTTGACAACTAGGAGTGGATGTTTTTATTTTATTTTATTCGAATAATAGTGTTAGTAAGTTAAATGTTAGATTAGTTATCGACGGAGTTTAAACTCACACTGACATGCAAAGGTATAACATATTTTCATCAATGTGGTAAAGAACCACTAGTTAAATATTAGATTAGTCATTGACGGAGTTTGAACTCACACCATCATACAAAGATATAATACATTTTCATCAATATGGTAAAATGTCACTTGCAAACAGGAGGGGATTTTACAATTACCCAACAAAAAGCCAAAAAACAAAAGTGAGAAACATAGACACATGTCGTGTTACCCTAAACAAGATGCAAGAAAAAAGAGGAAAAAAACAAAAAATGGATAATAAGATAGGAGATTGGTGCTATGGTGGTCCATACCTGCTTTGAGCACATCAACGACTGCATCCTCAGGCTTTTTAGCGTATCCTTGTACATCGTAGATGATGGAGACAGCATCGCAGTCCGACGTGATGTACCTGATCACTTCCCAGTTTAGCTCAATAAATCCTGATTTTTCTTTAATTAGCATTTCCTCAGTTCATTTATTAAATTAAGAACTCGAATCTTTGTAAATTTGGCAAAAACAACAGTACATTTTGTACCAAATTTCTGACCTGGTAATATTATGGGTGGTGCAATTTTAGCTACTAGTCAACTCCAACCTTAATGACTAGCACATAATTTGATACGTCGACAACCATAAACAACTGACTAAATCATACATGTCGACAACTATCTATGATTGGCTAATATATTAGCATATATTTCCTGACGATATTTGACGAAAAAAGTAAAACAAAAAAAGACAAAAAGATTAAAGTTAAAGGAAAAGGGTGAAGAAAAATGGAGTTTAGTGATAGTGAAGTACCCATGAAAGTCCCATTGTCCTCTTGCAACCTTGGTTAGGAGATTGTGATCTGCACAGCTTGGAACCCCATTGATGCGGTTATAGGCACACATTAAGCCACTTGCTTGGCCTTCCTGCACGCATTTTTGGAACGGAGGCTGGTATGTGTCTGCTAGGTCTTGCTGTGTCACCTGCACAACACATGCAACAAATACATAAAGTTATACTAGTGTTAAAATCTAATAAAAGTACAATAAAAAATACACATTTACAAGTTAATTAGATATAATTTCATTAATTTTTATTATATTTTTCGATTTAAATCAAGGTCCTAAAAAATACTAGACGCTAGTCGGACGGGGAGGTGGAGCCTAGTGCCTAGGCAGCTAAACGGATTTAAGTAAATTTATCATATATTGTATAAATAAGTGTTTATTTATACTTTAAAAAACACATAATTATATTGGTTATACATAAATTACAAAAATAAAAAGAGATATATATTATAATGTGTTTTTTTAGTACATCGATATTTTTACACTAAAGAGAGAGGGAGTTCAGCTCAGCCGTATAATAGGAAGAGAAGAGAATGCATGAAGAAAAGATAAGTGGAAATTATTATTATTATTATTTTTGGTTATTATTTTATCCAAGAAGAGGAGAATACCAAGATGTGGAAAATTCAGGCCGACCACTCACGGCACGGGAACATGAGGAAAATTCATTGAAACGAATTATTTACCGACAAATTCAAAATTTTTAATTTTTTTTATATTATCAGAACAAATATATAGATCTATGGCACACCAATCAAGCAGAGGAATCTTGAATAAAGTCACAGAGGGACTGAAAACCTAAAAGAACACAAAAGAAAAAATAAAAAACGTTCCAAATACTTTTAGATAAAAAGAGAATAAATATTTTCGATAATTAATTGACCAATAGATGAAAAAATAAATAAAGAGAAGAACTCACACGAGCGTCGAAGCCAAATCGAGTGATATTGTTCCAATTGTCCAAATCGTAAGCTGTGAAATGCTTGCAGCAAGCTGAAGCTTGAAGACGTCCACCGGCACCAAGCTTATGCTTCCCGCCATAGAAGGAATCACCTTGAACCCCTCTCACATACGATACGGCGTATCTCCCCGTGACCGTTGGATCTTCGCCAGGGGTCTCTTGCCCTCTCCCCCATCTCGGGTCCCTGAAGATGTTGATATTAGGTGCCCAAAATGTCATCCCTGTTGCTTGTCCGGCATTGTACACTGCTCGAGCTTCAGTCCCAATCGCCTGAAAATGAAGGGGAAAGAAGCGCATTCTATTTATTTTCAATGTTTTTGAACAAGAGCACAAAAATTAGGACTTGGGTTTGATCTGCATTAAAAAAAAAACGCATTGGGTTGTAATTATTTCGGCCAAAAAAAAGTAACTGATCGAAGCCGAGTTGGGTTTTTTGACTCGGTGAATCGGACTCACCTGGCCAATGCGGTACCAGAGATGGTCGTTGAAAGAAGCGGCGGTGAGGATGACTTGAGGGAAGCTCGTGGCGTTGTGAATGGTGGGGTAAAGTTTAATGCCTTTGCCGACGTCGGCGACGCCGTGTAAAGCCTCGGACCACCACTCGTAACTCGGGATACCGAGTCGGGGAATCGGAGGGGCCGAGTTAACGAGTTGGGAGATTTTCTCGTCCAATGTGAGGCGGGAGATGAGGTCCTGGACTCGTTGGTTGATGGGGAGAGTGGTTTTGCAAAAAGGGTAGGAGCTGGTGGAGGGTTGGGACGAGTCACAGGAATATGGAGGCTGAGTTGACTCGGTAGGGTGGAGGAGGAGGAGGGCGGTGGTGAAGAAGAAGATAAGGGCTGAGGGAGGAGGAGCGTGTGAATGGAGTTTCATTGTGAGTGGTTTGGTTAGATGCAGAAATGAACGCAGAAGGAATGAAAGAGAGGGAGAGTTTATAAGGGCAGCCGCTGGGCATGGACAAAAGGTCTCTTTCACTCATGACTGAACCGACTTTTTTGGTTGAAAATACAGTGTTAATTTGAGATCAACCTCTAATCCAAAGTTTAATTCATTGCTTAAAATGTTCGTTTTTGAGTAAGTTTTCATTTAACAAAATATCCATTACGAATTTATTTTCTGGAAAATCATCTTTGTTTTGTGGTTTAAACTAAATTAATTTTTTTTTTAAAGTAACGAAAGATTATGTGAGATTAATTTTTCGTCAATAGTAGTTGTGTGTGAGACATCTATTCTTTGTCAAAGGAAAAATGACCATTGCATCCAAAAATCCCCTCCCTATCAAATTTTATTAATAAAAATAAAAATAAAAACGTACAAGCAGGGGAACTAAGCTAAAACCCACAAGCAAATAGTCAACGCAAATAGTAAGAAAATAAGACAAATCACATATTTGAGGAGAGACTGCAAATTGAGGGATAATAGACCACCAACGATAAACGTAAGTTGCAACACCATAAAAGGCTAGCAAGTCGGCGACCTGGTTGCCTTCCTGATAGATATGTGTATGAACAAAATTCATCTGACGAAGACACCATAAACAATTATTTCAATATATCAGTAAAACCATGAAACTATAGACATAGCCTTATATAAGTAATGCAGAACCAAAGTGGAATTAGTTTCAATATAAGGTGTTTCCAATCACAAACCCAGTGACATGAACTGTCTCAATAAAAGCTAAAATTTTCGCTGCCACCTAACTCACAATTCTATACAAGAAAAAAAAACATCAAGGACTTAGGCCTCACTGGTGCGAAAAATCCCTCCAAAACTCGCATAGAACAGGAGCTATCTATATTCACCTTAATCCACCCTAATTATGCCAGTGAACAGGAATAAAAGAAGGGACCGAAGCCAAAATCGGCAAAATACCTAGCAGCAAAAAAAGGGCAAAGAAGAAAAAGAAGGGTGCGAGCAGAAAACATATTGAAGATGATTCCCAAAAACAATCCATAAACAATTTGTAAATCGCTTGTGTATTAATTTTAGAATTTTTCTTTCTTTCTTTTGTATGTAGTTTTTGTTTGCATTTAAATGAACAATATTTCGAGGGAAAAAAAAAATTAGGAGTTCATACACTTGTGCGACAGTCGTGCAAAATCATTGCCCAAAAATCCTCAGGCAAAGGTCGAGAAGCAAATGTTTGCACAACCAAGATTGAAAAAGTGAAATTCCTCGTCTGATTTACGACTCATTCTCTCTCAAGTGTTCATAAGACCACGTACTATCTAGAAGGATGAAAAAAGAGACAAAGACTGAAAAAGACTCAGATATTCACTTGGGATTTTCTTGTAGGATTTCACTTAGCCCGTCAAGGGCATTTTTGTAATTTCTCACTATCAGGGAACAAAATACAATTAATTTTGGGACAGTATGTGACACTTAGACAAGATTTTTCTGTAAAAGTCATCTTTTTTTCTAGGATTTGAATGAAGTTTTCTATAATTAAAAAAAAAAAAAAAAAAAAAAAAAAGAGATTAGCTTGGCATTCTTACAATGTCCAAAACGAATATTAATACCATTTTTCAAACAAATCGTAGTATTTTCTCAAAATACCATATTAAGGAGGACCTCATACTCATTATTCAAGTGGCCCAAGGCTCTTGCCAGATCCTTTAGAACCTCATTTCTATAGTTGAAGACATCAGATGGTTAGCTTTGAACCTTACCGATATCCGGTGGACGCATATTTTCATAGAGGTAAACTTTGTGGTAGATGCATTTGCTCATCAGACATTCACGTCCAAACTAACTATTTTTGGGAGTTTTGTACCCTTTATTTGCTAGGGTAGCCTTTGATTTGGACGATATAGGAATTGTTATACCTGTGGTTTCTCTCTTTAATGAAGTTTTCTTTCTATTTAAAAAAAAAAATAATAATTTTCGTACAGAGCCCTCAAATTCTTAGAGACAACCTTAACTAAAGCTTGAATGTTTATTGCATACCTTTGATTTTGCATGAAGATAATCCTTCATTGTTGACCTGTTAAACAAATTATGAGCTACTTTTAAACACATTGGATTTAAAAGGCTCGGCCGATGTAAGATAGACCAGCCCAATTCCTCAAGTAAAGATATTTTGTATTTAAACATGTCGATAAAGGACATGATTTATTAATTTCTCTATCATTATTTTGTAGCATCAACATGTGCAAAAAATAAGACTTAGTGGAATAAGGTTTTGTTGCTATTGTCGTTGTACCTATATGTGCATTATCTGAGTGAAATATCGAGATACTGTGTAACATCCCACATCGACCAACGGAGAGGGGGTGAGGTGCCTTATATGTACATGCCCACCTCCATATAGCACAAGGCCTTTTGGGAGCTCACTGGCTTTGGGTTCCATCGGAACTCCGAAGTTAAGCAAGTTGGGGGCGAGAGCTTTACTAGGATGGATGACCTACTGGGAAGTTCTTGTGTGAGTTCCCACAAACAAGACTGTGAAGGTGTGGTCAGGGCCCACAGTGGACAATATTGTGCTACAATGGAGTCGAGCTCGGGCTGGGATGTGACATACTGTTTCCCTCTGTCGTCTTTGTCTCTTGGCATTCAAATTCAATATTCGTTAAAACCCTCTCGATCTTAGCTTTTCATTTCCCTCACTCGTCACCTCACGCATTAATTTCGAAAGAAATCTTCTTTTTCTCTCTCATCAACTCTTTATGTTTCCTTTCCATCACTTCTTATCAATTTGAATTTTAAATCCCCAAAATAACTAATTCTCTACCTTGTCGCTTTGTATAAAATCCATATACTTCTCACTATAGTAAAATGTTGTTCGTGTTAATGCTCATCCTTTTCATGTCGCCTTCACCGCCTAAGCTCTCCCCCCCCCCCCCCCAACACACACACACATTCGAATTTGATCTTCCCCTCGAAAGAGACTCCCTATCTAGCAACAATTTCCCAATGGCTCTGCCTTTATTGAAGAACAAAGTTATGTTCCCGGTGAATTTTCCAATAATTTTTCTAATATTTTGCAAAAAATCGAACATTGCCCAAATTTCCATCAAGATTCCACTCAAAGGAACAATATTTAAAATAAGAATTCTCAATTGAGGAACACAGTTTTGGTCCTAAAGAAACCCCATGAATTCATAGATTTTGCAAAACCTCAGATTTCCATTAAAGATTTCACATAGAAAAAACAATAATTCGAACTTGAATTTCTCAATTAAAGAACAAAACTTTGTTTCCGATGAAGCTCCAAGAATTCTTCCAAGATTTTGCAGAAACTCCAATTTCGCCAAATTTCCAGTCAAGATTCCACTTAGAAGAACAATAGCAGAAAAATTTATCAATTGAAGGACAAATCTTTGTTTCCGATGAAACCCCAAAAATTATTTGAAGATTAAAAACCCCATAATCCCCAAATTTTTAGTAAAGATTCCACTTAGAAGAACAATAATTCAAAAAATAATTTTTCTTGAAGAACAAAGCTTTGTTTCCTATGAAATCTAAAAACAAAAAAAAAAAAAAATTCCAAGATTTCACAAAAACCACAAATTTTCGGTTAAAGTTCCACCGGAAGAATAATGTTTCAGAGAAGAATTGAAGAACAAAGTTTTGTTTTTGATGAACCCTCAAGAATTCTTCCAAATTCAGCAAAAATCTAAAATTTCACAAATTTTCTGTACAGATTTCACTCAGAATAACAATAATTCGAAGAATTCCTCAATTAAAGAACACAACTTTGTTTTAGATGAAACCTTTAAGAATTCGAAAAGCCCCAATATCCCCAAATTTCCAATCAAGATTCCACTCACAAGAACAATATGTCGAAGAAGAATTCCTCAATTATAGAACAAAGTTTTATTTTCGATGAAACTACTAAAAAAATTTCTATGATTTTGTAAATTCCCCAAATTTCTAGTAAAGATTATACTCTCAATAACAATATTTCAAGAAGAATTTCTCAATTTAAGAACAAAGCTTCGTTTCCGATGAATCCTTAAGAATTCCTTCAAGATTTCGCCCCCAAATTCCCTAAATTTCAAGTAAAAATTTCCCCTTATAGTAACAATGATTTGAAGAAAAATTTCTCAATTGATAAACAAAATTTTGTTTCTGATGAAATTCCCAAGAATTTGGAGACCCAAATTTCTAGTAAAGATTCCACTCAGAAGAACAAAAATTTGAAGAAGAATTCCACGAATGAAGAACAAAGATTTGCTTCTGACAAAACCTGTAAAAATGCTTATAAAATCTTGCCAAAACCCTAAATTCCCGAACAATATTTTGAAGATGAATTCCTGAATTAAAAATCAAAGCTTTGTTTTCGATGAAACCTTAAGAATTCTTCCAAGATTTTGCAAAAACCCTAAATTTCGACTAAGATGAACAATAATTCATAGAAGAATTTTTGGGATTGAATTTTCAGGTGTGTTTGCAACCAAACTCAAAGAAGTGGTGAAGAAAATTTGAAGAAAAATTAAGGTAAAGGCGACGAAGATTCCAAGAAAATTGAGGGATTCCAACAATGAAAATGATTCTATTATGTTGGAAATCGAGAATGTCAACAGTGAAGATGGTTCTCGTCTTTAGAGCCTCATATAACTTCTCATCGCTGCTTCTACCATTCTTAGGATATTCGCCAACTTGTTGACAAGCACAGAGAAACTTACGATCATTGCTAAAAGTTGACAAAACACGCAGTTATAACACCATGACTACTGGCATAACCACCATCAACGACACATATACCATGGTCTTTTTTTATGTAACGATGCCACTAGAGGTGCATCTTGAAGTTTGCCACCTCTACCTCCTTGTGGCTCTCTACTTTTGCTGAGGACTAACTGGTGTTGAGAGGTGGTTCTATGGATTATGCTGTTCCTGTTTTAATGAGTGGGTTGTGCTGGATTCGATTGTGAATATTGATTAAAGAGATTACATATCACAAATTAATTCATTAAGAGTAAATGTAAGATGCATGAATGGTATTATTTTTCCTAATATTGAAAGTCAAAATTATGTTAACTTTCAAATCAATATGCGGAATTTGTAGTCAAGATTCCACTTAGAAGAACACTAACAGAAGAATTCATCAATTGAAGAACAATTCTTTGTTTCCGATGAAACGCTATAAAATTCTTCGAAGATCCAAAAGCCACAAATTTCCCAAATTTTTAGTAAATATTCAACTTAGAAGAATAATATATCAAAGAAGAATTTCCCAATTGAAGAACAAAGCTTTGTTTCCGATGAAACGTAAAAAAATTGTTTCAAGATTTCGCAAAAACCACAAATTTTATGTTAAGGTTCCACCCAGAAGAATAATATTTTGAAGATAAATTTGTCAACTTAAGAACAAGGTTTGGTTTTCGATGAATCCTCAAGAATTCATCCAAATTCCTCAAAAATCCAAAATTTCACAAATTTCCAGTAAAGATTCACTCAAAAGAACATTAATTTGAGGAAGAATTCCTTAATTAAAGAACACAGCTCTGTTTCTGATGAAACCTTCAAGATTTCTTCTAAGATTTCGGAAAACCACAATATCCGCAAATTTTCAATCAAGATTCCGCTCACAAGAACAATATGTCGAAGACGAATTCATCAATTGAAGAACAAAGTTTGATTTTCAATGAAACTACTAAAAATTCTTCTATAATTTCACAAAAACCCCAAATTTTCAAATTTCTTGTAAAGATTTCACTCCGAGGGACAATATTTCAACAGTGAAAATGATTTTATCATGTTGGAAATTAAGGATTTCAACTGTGAAGATGGTTTTCGTATTCAGAGCCTCGTATAACTTCTAATCCCTACTTATGCCTTTCATGAAATAATATTCGTCAACTTGTTGACATATATTGAGAAATTTACGACCATTGCTAAAAATCGACACAACACACCAGTTACCCCACCACCACCACCACCATCAGTGCCACACCTACAACAACCTTTTTCTACGTAACGAGGCTATTGGACATGCATCCTAAGGCTTGCTGCCTCTACCTCCTTGTGATCCTCTACTTTTGCCGAAGGTTCAATAGTGGTAAAGGGTGGTTATATGAATTATGTTTTTCCTGTTTCGATGAGTGAGTTGTTCTGAATTCGAATGTGAATATTGATTAAAGAGGTTAGATATCACATAGGAAGTCTTCCAAGAATTCTCAGAACCCCAAATCTCTATTCAAAAGAATTCCAAAATTGAAGCTACCACAAAAAATTGCTCTAACACTTTCCTAGAAAAACCCCAAATTTCCTCTTAGAAGAATTCCCAGAAACCCCAAATTTCCTCTCGGAAGAATTTTGGGATCGAATACTTGAAGAAAAATCAGAGCTGAAGTGATCAAGATTCTGAGGATTCCAACAATTTTAACTAGTGAAGATGGTTCTCGTCTTTAGAGCCTCATGCGATTTCTCATCACTGCTTCTGCCATTCTTGGATTAATACTCGTCAGCTGGTTGTTTCAGAGACCTACAGGGAGAAATGTGACAACCACAGCTGAAAGTCGAATTGGCACGCCTAGGACCATCGCCCCCCACCACTATCAACGGCTCACCTACCATTGCGTTTTCCTACTTAATGCAGCTACTGAATGCCCATCTCAAGGTTTGCCGCCTTTGCCCTCTTGTGGCCCCCTTGTGGCCCTCTACTTTTGGCCAAGGACTCACTGGGTGGTAGGGTTCATTGTATGGATTATGTTGTTCCAATTTTGGTGAATGGGTGGTTCTTGATTCTAATAGTGAAGAATAGTGATTAAAGAAGTTACATAGAGGCATAAAAGTTATTAGAAATGTGTCAACTTTCAGATCAGTATATGGAATTTGCTTGTATTAGGTCTGATATGCTATATTTATTTGGGTTTCTTGGTTAGTGAACAGAAATACATGTGTTTACTAGTGCTAAATTTCTACAGACTAAAGAAATGTATATTTGAATTGAGATATAATAATAATTCAGTGCAAATTCGGTTTATATTTGAACGGAGAAACTTACGATCATTGTTGAAAGTCGACACAACACGCCAGTTACACCACCATGACCATTGGCACAACCACCATCAACGACACACCTACCACGGTCTTTTTCTATATAACAAGGCCACTAGAGGTGCTTCCTGAGGTTTGCCACCTTTACCTCTTTGTGGTACTCTACTTTTGCCGATGACTCACTGGTGGTGAAGGGTGGTTTTATAAATTATGCTCTTCATGTTTCAATGAGTGGGCTGTGCTGGATTCGATTGTGAATATTGATTAAAGATGTTACATATCACAAATTAATTGATTGAGAGTAAATGTAAGGTGCATGAACGTATTATTTTTCCTAATATTGAAAGTCAAAATTATGTTACCTTTCAAATTAATATACGGAATTTGCAGTCAAGATTCCACTTAGAAGAACAATAATAGAAGAATTCATCAATTGAAGAACAATTCTTTTTTCCGATGAAACCCTAAAAAATTCTTCGAAGATTCAAAAGCCATAAATTTCCCAAATTTTTAGTAAAGATTCCACTTAAAAGAATAATATTTCGAAGAAGAATTTCTCAATTGAAGAACAAAGCTTTGTTTCTGATGAAACGTCAAATACTTGTTTCAAGATTTCACAAAAACCCCAAATTTTAGGTTAAGGTTCCACCCAAAAGAATAATATTTTGAAGAAGAAATCCTCAACTGAAGAACAAGGTTTGGTTTTCGATGAATCCTCAAGAATTCTTCCAAATTCCTCAAAATTTCACAAATTTCCAGTAAAGATTCACTTAAAAGAACATTAATTTGAGGAAGAATTCCTTAATTAAAGAACACAGCTCTATTTCTGATGAAACCTTCAAGATTTCTTCTAAGATTTCGGAAAACCCCAATATCCGCAAATTTTCAATCAAGATTTCACTCACAAGAACAATATGTGAAAGAAGAATTCATCAATTGAAGAACAAAGTTTCATTTTCGATGAAACTACCAAAAATTCTTCTATGATTTCACAAAAACCCTAATTTTCCAAATTTCTGGTAAAGATTTTAATTAGAGTGACAATATTTCAACAGTGAAAATGATTCTATCATGTTGGAAATTGAGGATTTCAACTGTGAAGATGGTTTTCGACTTCAGAGCCTCTATAAATTCTCATCGCTACTTCTACCATTCGCGAAATAATATTCGTCAATTTGTTGACATGTATTGAGAAACTTATGACCATTGCTAAAAATCGACACAACACACCAGTTACACCACCATGACCATCACCACCACCACCACCACCATCAATGTCACACCTACCACGACCTTTTTCTACATAACAAGGTTATTGGACATCCATCCTAAGGCTTGTTGCCTCTACCTCCTTGTGATCCTCTACTTTTGCCGAAGGTTCATTGGTGGTAAGGGGTGGTTATATAAATTATGTTCTTCCTGTTTCAATGAGTGAGTTGTTCTGAATTCAATTGTTAATATTGATTAAAGAGGTTAGATATCACATAGGAAGTCTTCCAAGAATTCTCAGAATCCCAAATCTCTATTCAAAAGAATTCTAAAATTGAAGCTACCACCAAGAATTGCTTCAACACTTTCCTAGAAAAACCCCAAATTTCCTCTTAGAAGAATTCCCAGAAACCCCAAATTTCCTCTCGGAAGAATTTTGGGATCGAATACTTGAAGAAAAATCAAAGCCGAAATGATCAAGATTCTGAGGATTCCAACAATTTTGACTAGTGAAGATGATTCTCGTCTTTAGAGTCTCATGCGATTTCTCATCACTGCTTCTGCTGTTCTTGGATTAATACTCGTAAGCTGTTTGTTTCAGAGACCTACATGGAGAAATGCAATGACCATAGCTGAAAGTTGAACTGGCACGCCTAGGACCATCGTCCCCCACCACCACTAACGGCTCACCTGCCACTGCATTTTCCTACTTAATTTAATTACTGAATGGCCATCTCAAGGTTTGCCACCTTTGCTCCGCCCTCTACTTTTGGCCAAAGACTCACTGGGTGGTAAGGTTCATTGTATGGATTATGATGTTCCAATTTTGATGAATGGGTGGTTCTTAATTCTAATAGTGAAGAATAGTGGTTAAAGAAGTTACATAGAGGCATGAAAGTTATTAGAAATATGTCAACTTTCAGATCAGTATATGGAATTTGCTTGTATCAAGTCTAATATACTATATCTATTTGGGTTTCTTAGGTAGTGAACAGAAATACATGTGTTTACTAATGCTAAACTTCTACAGACTAAAGAAATGTATATTTGAATTGAGATATAATAATAATTCAGTGCAAATTCGGTTTATATTTGAAGAGAGAAACTTACGATCATTGTTGAAAGTCTACACAACACGCCAATTACACCACCATGACCATTGGCACAACCACCATCAACGACACACCTACCACGTTCTTTTTCTACGTAACAAGACCACTAGAGGTGCATCCTGAGGTTTGTTGCCTTTACCTCTTTATGGTACTCTACTTTTGCCGATGACTCACTGGTGGTGAGGGGTGGTTTTATAAATTATGCTCTTCCTGTTTCAATGAGTGGTTGTGCTGGATTCGATTGTGAATATTGATTAAAGATGTTACATATCACAAATTAATTGATTGAGAGTAAATGTAAGATGCATGAATGATATTATTTTTCCTAATATTGAAAGTCAAAATTATGTTACCTTTCAAATCAATATACGGAATTTGTAGTCAAGATTCCACTTAGAATAACAATAATGGAAGAATTCATCAATTGAAGAACAATTCTTTTTTCCGATGAAACCCTAAAAAAATTTTCGAAGATTCAAAAGTCACAAATTTCCCAAAGTTTTAGTAAAGATTCCACTTAGAAGAAGAATATTTCGAAGAAGAATTTCTCAATTGAAGAACAAAGCTTTGTTTCCGATGAAATGTCAAAAAATTGTTTCAAGATTTCACAAAAAACCACAAATTTTAGGTTAAGGTTCCACCCAAAAGAATAATATTTTGAAGAAGAATTCCCCAACTGAAGAATAAGGTTTGGTTTTCGATAAATCCTCAAGAATTCTTTCAAATTCCTCAAAAATCCAAAATTTCACAAATTTCGAGTAAAGATTCACTCAGAAAAATATTAATTCGAAGAAGAATTCCTTAATTAAATAACACAACCTTGTTTCCGATGAAACCTTCAAGGATTCTTCTAAGATTTCAGAAAACCCCAATATCTGCAAATTTTCAGTCAAGATTCCACTCACAAGAACAATATGTGAAAGAAGAATTCATCAATTAAAGAACGAAGTTTATTTTCGATGAAACTATTAAAAATTCTTCTATGCTTTCACAAAAACCCCAAATTTTCAAATTTCTAGTAAAGATTTCATTCTGAGGAACAATATTTCAATAGTGAAATTGATTCTATCCTATTAGAAATTGAGGATTTCAACAGTGAAGTAGGTTCTCGTATTCAAAGTCTTGTTATACTTCTCATCGTTGCTTCTACCATTCGGGGAATAATATTCGTCAACTTGTTGACATGTATTGAGAAACTTATGACCATTGTTGAAAGTCGACACGACACGCTACTTACCCCACCATGACCACCACCACCACCACCATCAGCGCCACACTTACCACGACCTTTTTCTACGTAACAAGGTCGTTGGACATGTATCCTAAGGCTTATTGCCTCTACCTACTTGTGATCCTTTATTTTTGCCGAATGTTCATTGGTGGTAAATGGTGGTTATATGAATTATGTTCTTCCCATTTTGATGAGTGAGTTGTTCTGAATTCGATTGTGAATATTGATTAAAGAGGTTAGATATCACATAGGAAATCTTCCAAGAATTCTCAGAACCCCAAATTTCTCCAACACTTTCCTAGAAAAACCCTAAATTGAAGCTACCACCAAGAATTGCTCCAACACTTTCCTAGAAAAACCCCAAATTTCCTTTTAGAAGAATTCCCAGAAACAACAAATTTCCTCTGGGAAGAATTTTGGGATCAAATACTTGAATAAAAATCAGAGCTGAAGTGATCAAGATTCTGAGGATTTCAACAATTTTGACTAGTGAAGATGGTTCTCGTCTTTTGAGTCTCATGCGATTTCTCATCACTGCTTCTGCTGTTCTTGGATTAATACTTGTTAGCTAGTTGTTTCAGAAACCTACAGGGAGAAATACGACGATCACAGCTGAAAGTCAAACCGGCACGCCTAGGATCATCGCCCCTCACCACTATCAACGGCTCACATACCACTACGTTTTCCTACTTAATGCAGCTACTGAATGCCTATCTCAAGGTTTGCTACCTCTACCCCCTTGTGGCCTGTTACTTTTGGCCAAGGACTCACTAGGTGGTAGGGTTCATTGTATGGATTATGTTGTTCCAATTTTGGTGAGTGCATGGTTCTTGATTCTAATAGTGAAGAATAGAGATTAAAAATGTTACATAGAGGCATTAAAAGTTATTAGAAATGTGTTAACTTTTAGATCAGTGTATGGAATTTGCTTGTATCAGGTCTGATATGCTATATTTATTTAGGTTTCTTAGGTAGTGAATAGAAATACATGTGTTTACTAGTGCTAAACTTCTACAGACTAAAGAAATGTATATTTGAATTGAGATATAATAATAATTGAATGCAAATTTGGTTTATATTTGAACGGAGAAACTTACTATCATTGTTGAAAGTTGACACAACACGCCAGTTACACCACCATGACCACTGGCACAACCACCATCAACGACACACCTACCACGGTCTTTTTCTACGTAACAAGGCCACTAGAGGTGCATCCTGAGGTTGCCGCCTTTACCTCTTTGTCGTTCTCTACTTTTGCTGATAATTTACTGGTGGTGAAGGGTGGTTTTATAAATTATGCTCTTCCTGTTTCAATGAGTGGGCTGTGCTCGATTCGATTGTGAATATTGATTAAAGATATTACATATCACAAATTAATTGATCGAGAGTAAATGTAAGATGCATGAATGATATTATTTTTCCTAATATTGAAAGTCAAAATTATGTTACCTTTCAAATCAATATACGAAATTTGCAGTCAAGATTCCACTTAGAAGAACAATAATGGAAGAATTCAATTGAAGAATAATTCTTTTTCTGATGAAACCCTAAAAAATTCTTCGAAGATTCAAAAGCCACAAATTTCCCAAATTTTTAGTAAGGATTCCACTTAGAAGAAGAATATTTCGAAGAAGAATTTCTCAATTGAAGAACAAAGCTTTGTTTCCGATGAAACGTCAAAAAATTGTTTCAAGATTTCACAAAAACCACAAATTTTAGGTTAAGGTTCCACCCAAAAGAATAATATTTTGAAGAAGAATTCCTCAACTGAAGAACAAGGTTTGGTTTTCGATGAATCCTCAAGAATTCTTCCAAATTCCTCAAAAATCCAAAATTTCACAAATTTCTAGTAAAGATTCACTCAGAAGAATATTAATTTGAAGAAGAATTCCTTAATTAAATAACACAGCTTTGTTTCCGATGAAACCTTCAAGGATTCTTCTAAGATTTCAGAAAACCCCAATATCTGCAAATTTTCAGTCAAGATTCCACTCACAAAAACAATATGTGAAAGAAGAATTCATCAATTGAAGAACAAAGTTTATTTTCGATTAAACTATTAAAAATTCTTCTATGATTTCACAAAAACCCCAATTTTCCAAATTTCTAGTAAAGATTTCACTCTGAGGAACAATATTTCAACAGTGAAATTGATTCTATCCTGTTGGAAATTGAGGATTTCAACAGTGAAGTAGGTTCTCGTATTCAAAGTCTTATTATACTTATCATTGCTACTTCTACCATTAGGGGAATAATATTCGTCAACTTGTTGACATGCATTGAGAAACTTATGACCATTGCTGAAAGTCGACACGACACGCCAGTTACCCCACCATGACCACCACTACCACTACCTCCATCGGCGTTACACCTACCACAACCTTTTTCTACGTAATGAGGTCGTTGTACATGGATCCTGAGGCTTGTTGCCTCAACCTCTTTGTGGCCCTCTACTTTTGCCAAAGGTTCACTGGTGGTGAGGGGTGATTATATGAATTATGTTCTTCTTGTTTTGATGAGTGGGTTGTGCTGGATTCGATTGTGAATATTGATTAAAGTGGTTATATATCACATAGGAAGTCTTTCAAGAATTTTCAAAACCCCAAATCTCTATTAAAAAGAATTCCTAAATTGAAGCTACCACCAAGAATTGCTCCAACACTTGACATATATTTAAACTAACCTAAATAATAGATTAATTTAAACCAAATTAAACTCGCAAGCGCACGAATCAATTGTAGTAATATATGCAAATATGAGGTTGATCCCACAAGGATTGCTTTAACACCAATCTAACCAATTAATCAAGCTATATTTAATTAAACAAACAATGGATAGATTGAATTGAATAATTGAGTAATTGATTAAGACTAAAATTAACAAGAAAAATAAAAGATAATTAATTAAAACAAAAACATGACACAAGAAGAAATTGAGAACAATGGAAATCTAAGGTTATGAATCCACCAACAATTAAGTGTAGAAAAATCAGGTCAACCAAGTAGGACTAGCTTGATATTGGTCATCCTCACAAGTTTGTCTACTCTCCTTAATCTTAGTTCCAATAAACCTAATTGATTGGTCATCCTCATAGATTTATCTAACTATCTAGATGAAAAATTCCTAAAGATGATCAGTTATTAGAAATCCGAATCTAGAATAAAATACCCACAAAGATTAAGAATATAACATGGCATATAATCAGATAATAATTAACAAAGTACTTCGCAAATATTCATGTCATGGCTTCATCATAAACCTTAGAAAATAACTTAGTTACACATAGAAATAACAATAAAAGAAAGATAGAACCTGGAGTCCATGGCAAAGCACGTCCCTAAGCTCTTCTTCACAAATTGCGGAGATGGTGAATGGTAGTATGGTGTGGTGGTATCGGGGATGCGGGGGGTTTGTAGAGAGAGCTTAGGACACCGTATTCATACTAAAAAAAACCCTTAAAGGTCTAGGAGAAACTCTCCTAAATAAAACAAACTCCTAAATAATTAATGACACAAACTAGGAAAAAAATCCTTCTTGACTTGGAAAACACGTCATTTGTCTTACACGTTAGTTTTGGGCTCGATTTATCTTCTGGAAAATTCTGTAAAAATATGGGAAACGAGAAAAGTCGGGAAAGCCTTCAAATCTTCATTCTCCCACAGCTGCGTAGTTCTAACGGGAAAACAATTTCTGCGGGATTGATTTGTAAAACTGGAATGAATGGCTCCATGGAAAATTATGAAATTCGGACACAATGATCTTCAGCCTCTTAGCTTCCTTCTCCAATTGGGCTTGCATCAAAACTCCTCCAAAAAGTCAAATTATCACCAAAAACGTTCTAAAGTGCACAGATTGGCTGAAACCAAGAAAATGAAAGTAATAAGGCTCTTTTATAATCAACTCCTTAACAAAACTTAGGGATAATTAATATGAAAATATGATAAATAATGCACCTATCAACACTTTCCCAGAAAAAACCCAAATTTCCTCTTAGAAGAATTCCCAGAAACCCCAAATTTCCTTTCGGAATAATTTTGGGATTGAATACTTGAAGAAAAATCAAAGTGAAGGCGATCATGATTCTGTGGATTTTAACAGTTTTGACTAATGAAGATGGTTCTCGTCTTTAGAGCCTCATACGATTTCTCATCGTTGCTTCTGCCATTCTTGGATTAATACTCATCAACTGGTTGTTTCAGAAACCTATAGGGAGAAATGCAATGACCATAACTGAAAGTCAAATTGGCATGCCTAGGACCATCACTGCCACCATAACCAACAATCCACATGCCACTGTGTTTTCCTACTTAATGCAGCTATTGAATGCCCATCTCGAGGTTTGCCACCTCTACCTCCTTGTGGCCCTTTACTTTTGGCCGATGACTCACTGGGTGGTAGGGATCATTGTATGGATTATGTTGTTACAATTTTGGTGAGTGGGCGATTCTTGATTCTAATAGTGAAGAATAGTGATTAAAGAGGTTACATAGAGGCATGAAAGTTAGAAATGTGTCAACTTTCAAATAAGTATATGGAATTTGCTTGTATTAGGTCTGTTATGCTATATCTATTTGGGTTTCTTAGGTAGTGAACAGAAATGCATGTGTTTACTAGTGCTAAACTTCTACAGACTAAAGAAATGTGTATTTGAGTTGAGATATAATAATAATTTAGTGCAAATTCAGTTTATATTTATGTCCAAGTATGTTTCAGTGCAAGATACAAATATGTTTCTGTTTATGTTTATGTGGAATTTCGAGAATTTTTTTAATTTTTTTATGTTTTTGTTAAATCTGCAAATGAGAGTAACCAATATCATCCAAGGACATTTGCCCGATTTATTGTTCGAAAACAGATTGCAAGCTAGAAAGAATTCACATTTCTAGCTCAATTTCTTCCTAATATTGACAACTACTGTACCCTGTGTAGTAATAGTGAAGAAAGAATTCAATATCTTTTTGTTGTTAACAATTCTGCTAGAAATGTTTGGAATCATGTGTTTCCGGATGCAAATTTTGATCATATTTCTTATGTTTCGATTGGATGTTATGTTGATTGGTCAAAATAACTTTCTTATTTCATGATTGATTTAGATATGTTTTTTTATTAAGGTTTTTATCACAAATGGATCCTGAAATTGACCATCACCATCAATATGGTCCCTGAAATTGAAAATTGATCAATATAGTGCCTGAAAATAGGTGTCGCAAATTAATGTGGTCCTTCTGTCATAGTTCTGTTAAAAATTATGTGAAGTACTGATGTCGCTAATCAATACAGTCATTCCGTCACAATTCTATAATTTTTTTTTATTATGTGCTGATGTGGATTTAATAATTTAATAATTAATTCAAAAAGTTGTCTAAATACTTTTTTGCACAATAGATTTTTTTTCTTCTTATAACAGGGCCTACTCCAAAGAGAGATCCCTTCCATAACTTCTCAAAGGCACAATGCTTAACCAAGGCCTAAGAGAGGGTTTGGAAATATTTTTCAACCAACAATAGACCCGCCTCAGTTAGAGCCTTATTATCTCAAGGCAGACCTCACCGTTCTTTGAATTACCAGACCACCAGGGGAACACCCAACAAGCTCTCCAAGATTAAGGTTATGAGTATGTTGATTGCCTAAATGTTAACAGTGATGTCACAGAAGTCGTCACCAATCCAAGTCGTCACCAAAGGTGATCTCGATCCAGGTCCAATTCAGTGAAATGTGTTAAAGTGTGTAAAGATGGGTGTATTAAGAATTTTTTTTCTCTAGAGAATAGACAGCGAAGGCTACCATAGATGGAGATAGATGAATATGGACTAGGATCGAAAATGATTGCGGGACTAGGTTTTTGGGTTGACAACCTTTTTATTAATTATTAAATTATTAAGCCTATTTGTAATTTTTTTTGAAATTTAATTAGACTTGTGTGACCTACTTATGTGTCATATTAGTACATAACAATTTTTTTGACAAATTTATAAAAGAATGACTACATTGATTTGAAACACTTACTTGCGGGACTACATTGGTTGATTTTTAATTTCAAGGGCTATTTTGATGTCTCGGGTCAATTTCAGGATCATTTTGATGTCGCGGGTCAATTTCAATGACCATTTGTGATATTAAAAATAAAATAATAAATAAAAAAAAAAAAGACTTATGAAGCCCATTTATGTGTCACATCAATACTTAACAGAATTTTTAACATAACTATGATGGAAGTACCACATTGATTTGTGGCACCTATTTTCAGGGACTACATTGATTGATTTTCAATTTTAGGGACCATCTTAATGGTGAGTTAATTTCAGGGACCATTTGTGATAAAAACCCCATTTTCTATGATCCAAAGCAAATTTTCTATAGCTTTGGTTGTGGTGTACCCATAACTATGATTATAAAACCTTTGTATAATTATTTTCTGGTTTGTCCCCCATGTTAATTGTCTTTTGTTATATGTATGTGCTTGGTGATTAGCTACCATCTTGCTTTTAATCGAGTTTATCTGATGCAATTATAGTAGATGCCATGTGATAGGTGCATTATTTCTCATATTTTCATGTTAATTATCCCTAACTTTTGTTAAGGAATTGATTATAAAAGAGTCTTATTACTTTCATTTCCTTAATTTCAATCAATCTGCGCACTTAGAACTTTTTTGGTGATAAATTGACTTTCCGGAGGAGTTTTGATGCAAAACCAATTGGAGAGGAAAGATAAGAGGTTGAAGATCATTGTGTCCGAATTTCATAATTTTCCATGAAGCCAAACATTCTAGTTTTGCAAGTTAATTCCGCAGAAGTTGCTTTCATGTTAGAATTGCGCATTTGTGGGAGAATGAAGATTTGGGGCCTTTCCTGGTTTTTCTTAGTGGCATGCAATATATGCTTGGAAGGATAAGACATAAAGCTATGTTTCTCATGTTTTTTACAGAATTTTTCAATAGGTAAATTTACCCCAAAACTGACGTCCAATACAGATGACGTGTTTCCCAAGCCAAGAAGAATTTTTTCCTAGTGTATGTCATTAATTGTTTAGTAGTTTGTTTTGTTTTAGGAGAGTTTCTCTCAGACCTTTTAGGATTTTTCTAGTATAAATAAGGTGTCCCAAGCTCCCCCCCACATCACCCCCACACCATACTACCATTCACCACTTACACAATTCATGAAGAAGAGGATGTGCTTTGTCATGGACTTCGGGTTCTTTGTTTTATTTATATTTATATGTGTAACTAAGTTATTATCTAAGGTTTATGATGAAGCCTTGACATGAATATTTATGAAGTACTTGTTAATTATTATCCGATTATATGCCATGTTATATTCTTAATTATTGTGTGTATTTTTCTAGGTTCGAGTTTCTAATGACTGATCACCTTTAGGAATTTTGCTTCTAGATATTTAATGGGTTTTTATGGGTCTAATTATATGCCTAATCAATAGGATAATAATTATCATGTAGAGATACAAGAGTTGATGTCTAACCACGGATTAATTCATACCTTAGAAAGAACAACCTTTAATATTGGCATGGTAATTGGATAGTAGTTTGCTTTAGGAAAAGTAAATAGAATTGTTATTGGTGAATTCATAACCTCAGGTTTTATTGTGTCGTGTGTTTTTTTTAATCAATTGTGTTTTCTTTTTCTTGTTAATTTTAGTTTTAATCAATTACTCAATTCTACAATTCAATTTATCCTTTGTTTGGTTAATAAAGTATAGCGTGATTAATCGGATAGATGGTGTTAAAGCAATCCCTGTGATATCGACCTCGTATTTGCATATCTTACTACAATTGATTTGTGCACTTGCGAGTTTAATTTGGTTTAAATTACTCTATTGTTTAGGTTAGTTTAAATACACATCACCATGCTCAACTTGAATATAAGCTTCTTGCAGTTGATGCCATGAATTTCTTGATGTAGATGTCATGCACTAGGGTTCATGTGGTCGCTGATTTATTTTTCGATGTTCTTAATGAATTAGTATCTGTTTTAGCTAATCCAGATGCCATGGATGGCTAGCATGTTAGAATATGTGTAGCAATCTTAGATGTTATGGATACCATGTGAATTAGGGGAACTTGACTATTAATTAGGAGGAATGATTGTTAATAATTAGCTACAGGAATTAAGTTGGATTGGTTATGGTGAATTTGATACTCTAGTATTTCGCTCAATTGGTTTATATACTTCTCACTTTGCTGCCATTTGCCCGTCAATATGCCATTTGGAAGTTCAACTCCCAAAATCATTCTTAATCAATCTCAGCAAGCTATAGATGTTGTTGAGCCACCACCATTCAAGTTAATTGGAAAACTTTAGCTTTTGTTTTGTTTTGATATAATCTTCCAATATTTTCTTTTGCAATTTTGATTTCTTGGGTGTTGATTTGGAGTTTAATTTTCTCGATTTTAAGAGTTGATTTTTGGTCTTAACATATTGTGTTGATAGGTTTTGAGTGTTGATTTTTGGTCTCAATTCATGGTCTTGGTTTTGGGATGTTCACTGTACCAACTCTTTCATCTCCAATACAGCAAAAACTCACCCCCACCCTCCATAACCTCGGTTTTGGTTTTAAAAAATGTTTATAGTGATATTCTAGGATCCAGGTGCTTTAGTTACTAAATTACCAAAAAGTAAGTTAGGTTTCCAATTTATAATATATAATGCAGGGCGTTGCTGCTTTGACCTTTGGTTATTTAGATTAGGTAATAAACTTTTAAATGGCTAGTAATTTCTATTTGGGTTTGTTGATAACTTTAACATAGTCTGTTATTTCGTTGTTCGTGCGAGTTAGATTCATTTTCTCTATTTTTCTGGATGTTTTATCTTGGGTTCGTATGAGCTTGATTCATTTTCCATGCTTTCTCTTTGTAATATTTGATTTTTTTTTATTCATTTATGATTTTGTCCTTGTTTTGCGGGTTATGATTTTTCCTTGTTAATGACTCATTGCAAAGAAACCTGGAAATACTCAGTCTTTCGTCTGCCTGCAATTACTAGGTATGATCTCACTTCCTCTGGTATATTTTGTTACTCTAGCTAGCTGTTTACCTTCTTGGTGTGATTGCTTGGCCCATTCTTTTCTAGGGATTGTGATATATTTCAAAAGTTGTTAACTTCCCTAGTTCGAAATATGAGTCAAGTATTGAATGTGAAAATCTTGTTTGGCTTTTTAGCCTTTATAAACATTCTGAAGATGTATTTTTTAAGTTTTTGACCAGTATAGCAATGCTGCTATTTGTTGAGCTTTCTGCCATTCTAAGTACATGAAACATATCTGAATTTTTCAACATGGTTTTGGATAGGCATATGTCATTCAGCTGAAAAGTAGTCAACGCAGCCTTTCAGAAATAAACCAAGAGTTTCAGCGAGCATGTCGCGAGGTGACGAACTATTTTAGTTATAGGTTTGGTTTTGGTATATTCAAGTTATACTTATTAGGAATGGACTTTTTCAGGGAATCATGGTCATCTAATGGCAGTAAATAGTAAGATGTTTTACGTACATGATTAATTGATGATATACGCAGTAAGTAAAACCTGGTTTGGTACTGAGGTGATTCTGAAAAAAGCTGCTATAAAAAAAAGCTGGGAGCTGTTTTTGTGTTTGGTAAACACTCAGCTTTAGCTTTTTTTCACAGTTTTGGGTGAAAAAAAGCCAAAAACAAGAAGCTGCAAAACCCAGCTTTGAAAAACCGGTTTTTTTTCACATATGTTTTACATAAAAGTTTACCAAACACTCTAATACTGTTTTTTTTTTTCAAAAGCACTTTTACAAAAAAGTTTACCAAACACTCTGTTGCTTTATTTCACAGCTGCTTATTCTCACAGCACAGCAGAAGCAGCTTTTTTTCAAAGCACAGCAATACCAAACCAGCCCTAAATCTACCCTTCTTTTCTGTTTATTTCAAACCTTGTTTGCTGTATGGATAATTAGCAATGGCATAAATTCTCTATTGAAGACGTTAATGAAGGAAGTTATAAACCTGTAACCATTGCGTGCAATATTTTTATTGATTTGTGGAGTCCCCTTGCCAAGTTTTTATGGGATTTAAGTGTTGGAGTGCTTGTGAGTGATGGAAACTTGCCATCGTTGATTGTTATTTTGAACTGAAGCTAAAGGAGGTGATGTTTCCAGTTGCTTGATTGCTTTCTTTTTGCTTCATCTCCACCATCTCCCCCCATATGCATGTTGCCTTGAATGTTGTTAGTGCCTAAACTTAATTGATTGTCTCATTACTTCATTGATGCAAAGCAACCTGTTCTGGACACATGAAAGCCTATGGCGACGTAAAGGATCTCTGATATCTACAGCTCGTGTTCTAAAATACTTGTCCAAATTACAGTTCAATCGGATTTAATTTTGGTATAAACATTGTTTGTATACAAAATACTTGATTTAATATTACATTTCTTAATATTATTGTATATTTCATATACTGTTTTAATTTCATTTTGATGCATTGTAAGTTAACTAGAAAAAAAGTTTATTCTATATTTAAAAACATATATGAATATAATTATGTTAGGTAGTCTTTTTAATAGAAAAATAATAATTAGAGAGAGATGCAAGAATTCTGAAAATTGATATTTGTTCATCTTAAAATGAATTACAGAGGAGATTTATACTAAGCTCCAAGTAACAAAGATTAACACCAATAGCTAATCAGAAATAACAAAATTACCAAAGATTTGGTGGAAATTGAATAGTTTGAGTATGCAATCCGGCGCGAGAATGATCTTCAGGAAGAACAAAACGTGTGATGCTCTTGTTTCCCAAGAAAAAGGTCCCAAAATCGCGCGCCAACGAAGGTGTTCTTAAACAAAGATAATCAAAGGAAAAATATATGCAGTTTCTTGCAACGTTATTGTAACGAGCAGAATTATGACTCCCAACAAAGATGAGTTTGTTGCTTACCTTGGTCAAAAACAGTATCTTATCAACCAGGTCGGATACCTCTAACCAACCAGCACCTTCAACACACAAGTCCAGCTTGAACACTCGAAATCCTTCGACGAGAGGTGGGATAACAAAACTTTCGTCGCTGATGGAATAAGGAATTATTGGATCCTCCTCTTTAGAAAAACTATTAAACTTGCAATAATAATCACAAGCAACTCATTTGATGTGGGATCATTTGATAGGTAAGTTAACTTCGCATTATATATGCACATGAATCCATCTCTTGTATCATGTTGATGCATTGCACGAACTGGTCTGGGGTGAAGCATAACCAAGTGTTCAACCTTGTAACTCGGAGAGTCATGAATGTCAAATACCATTAAAAACTCGAATGCTCGACAAGTTGCATCATATAATTTTCCATCGATTATTTCTATATCGAGAAAGGTACGCCCTCTAGCCTCTTTGCCGTTAATGAGAGTCCATGTTTTGTCAGTGGGTCTACAGAAAGCCAACTTACCACCCCAACAAAGGCTAGCCACAATACATGGTGATGAGGAGGAGTTGGTGTTTGTTGGTACTGAAGAGGCTACAACTTTTCTTAAGAGTTGAGGTAAAATGCTATACTGGCATAGAATTGTGGATTGTGATGGGAGCATCACTCGGGCTCGGGCACCTGAGATTGGATTCACGAAGAAGTTGATAGTAGTGTAAGTCTTCATATCATGATAGTAGAAGTTCGACCAAAGATCCACAAAACCCTCAGGACACAAAACGTAACTATCAACCATGATCAACCAGCCCTCGATGGACCGAACGCATTCATGCCTATCTATATAATTAGCCTTAACGTCGGGATTAATATTTGTTGATGTGTAAACTTGGTGTTCTTCATCAGTTAATCTTAAAAAGCAATGATCTTTGAGGGAGTACCCATGATAACAAAGCATGAGCCAAGGGAGTTCGGGAACAGGACAACAACACTCTAGATTGCCCTATCAACAGCGACTCTCTATGATCAGCACACAACACCACATCATGGATAATCCAACACGCCAAGCCGTTGTAGAATCGACTGCATGATCTCTTCCGAGAGTTGGTTGGACCACCTGTTATCTTCGTCGTTGAAGTAATAATAAAGTTCTTGAACGTTATGTCGAATTATAATTTTGATGAGCTAGACATGACCTATAATATGTCGAGTGAAGAGCATTATGACAAACGTTCTTCAGAAGCGATTGTATGTGAATATAATCAGAAAAGCTTTCGAGAAAACTAGACCCAATTTCTTCCTTGTCTCCAACGAAAGCCTTGGAAAGGGCAACCTCGTCTCCATTGGAACCCTTCTAAAGGACATAGTGAACTCACGGCTAATAAAATCTAGAGCTAACCACAACAACAGTAGTGTTGACAGTCGGTAAACTGCAAGTATAACGAGAAAACTTCTAATTTTCAAGGCAACTACTCCAGCCAAATGCTTCCCTGTCTTCATACAAATCTTCATTGATCACTACCTCCTCCTATAACAATTAACCAGCTCTGTGATATTCTATATTCTATATTCTATATATACTAAATCTCAGCGGATTGACACTGTTCATTAACAGTGCCGTTCTGGTTTCGTCCCTCATTTTCTTCATGGTTCTTCGGTTTTGGTGGGATTGTGCAGTAAATTGTCCATTTTGCCCTTCATGATACGTGCTGCGCGTGCGTGGATATCGGCTTATCTAGGGAAGATGCTGGAAGCATCTTTCATTTCTCTCTTTCCTCTTCTTTTCTTCTCTCAGCTTTTCCGTCTCTCTTTGTGTTTGTCTGTGTTTCTGTGTGTGTCTCGCTGTTTTCATCGCGATCCGATCGTTTAGAAGGGTGGTTGGACTGTTTTTTTTCCGCTATTTTCCGCGGAGGAATCGCAACGGTTTGGCTGCTTTGGTCGGTAAGAAAAATTTTCAATTGGTTGTTGTAAAATTCGATTCTTGCTAAGTGTTCTCTTTATTTTTTTTGCTGATTTGCATATGGATCTTTTGTCTGATTTCGTTTTTGGCTGCCGCAAACCTATATCTTCCAATTTTAGGGTTTTGTTGTGGGAGTTTGCAAACGCTTTCTGGAGAATATAACTTATCTTTAAGCGTTTTTTTTTTTAATACTTTTTGCGTTTTAACTAAAATTGAAAGATTGTCGACGAATGGATATGGCTACGGTTATATTATTTATCTTTAACCTTTTTATAATATTTTTTGTGTTTTAATTAAAATTTAAAAATTGTTGAGGAAGGGATATGGCTGCTGTTTAAGGTTTAGACTAATTAATTTTATTGTTGTTCAGGTTATTTTTTTGGCAAATTTTTGGGTTTGGTTGTTCTGATTATCTGTGGTTTGATTTTTGTCCGGAATTTAAAAGAAAAATGGCCATGATTAACTTTGGGTTTTCTTTGTCTGTTCTGCATTTTAAAGTTTGAATTATGGATTTTTTTTGTATGTCAATCCTTAAATGATCACTGTATGGATTTTTTTGGTGTTTCGGCATATGCCCTTATTGGAATTTTGTGATTTGAGAATTGTAGAAGTTAGTAGCAATTCAAAACCCGTTAAATGGGATGAGAATTAGAGTGATTTGAAATCGGCGAGCAAGGAATTGCAGGTGGTAGTGATACTGATAATGGTGAGGATAGTATGATGATAACACAAATTCGCTATTTTGCACATAGTTGTGAAGATTGCTGTTTTTTTTTGTTCTGCATTTTGATTTTTCATTTTTGTATTTTTGAACAGGTGGTGTTTTGGTTCTTCATTCCTTCTCATCACTTCTACAAGAGGTTAGTTTTCTTTTCTTCATTTAAAGAGTGTTTAAAGAAAAGTTGTATGTAATTGATTTTCAGCTATAATATTTTAAAATTCCTTATTTATATATATAACATGGATTGCTCAGGTTAGGTAGCAGAGGATGGAGGTGAGGAATCCAATTTGGAAAGATGTGCTGAGAGGTTTACAAAACACCTTTGAAGCTGTTGGTGAGGATTGTTCTGTTTAAAAGTAGGAATTTTTTAATTTTTCGTGGAATCGATGTTTTGTTATGACAATTTATAATGGATTGCTTGGACAAGTACAGGGTGTTTGGGATTGAAAAGTTGGGAGAGGCCACAGATGGGTTCAGAGAGAGTAGCTTGATTAAAGGGTCTGTGTATAAAGGTTTCATTAATGGAGATTTCTATGCCATCAAGAAGATGAAGTGGAACGCGTGTGAGGAGCTCAAGATCTTATAAAGGGTATTTTCACCTTCTTCTTCTCTTTTTTTTCCCTGTGTGTTTGTTTTTTAACTTTTGGGTATTTGGTAAAGCTTTCATCTTTTGCGTAGTACACCATTTGTGGACTTAATTTTGGCTGTTTGATAATTTCCTTTCCAAAATTCTGATTATGTTTATAGTTCTGTCAGTCATTACATTCTTTATAAGTACACCGAATTCACATTGTATTTCAATAAATTTTAAACGCTTTGTCTACACTCTTAAAAGTTTTTACTTACAAATGTGTTGATATTTGTAATTACTGAATCAAATGATCACCATTCCATTTAGCAGAAAAAAAAAGTCCAACATTAATTATTCTTATCATTCACAGATGTGTGTTTCTCAAGCTTTGTTCTATGCAAATTTAAATGTACTTGACACTCACTTCAGGATCATTGGCATTGATCAAATAAGGTGACCAAATTCTTATTATTGGTCATTCAATACCTTTTCTCTTTGCTAAGTTTTTTTTCACCCCTCTTAGAACTTATTAACTTTGATATGCTTCAAATTATTCCTTGCTATAGAACCCACCTCAACTGCTTTCAAAATAATCAGATGCTCTTTTACATAATTATTGAATTTTCACAAGAAATTGATTTATTTATTTTTATATTTAGGCAGGCAAGAGAAAAGGGATTGACAAAGCAGAATGTTTTAGAGAAAGTTAGAAAGTGTCAGGTAATAATCGTGAATGTATTTTGGATTATTCTTCTTTTCATAGGCTCAAAATGCAGTGCTTATTTTGTGGTTGATAATTTTTCTGAAAGGTATTAAGATAGCTTCTTTTGTCAAATTTTCCTTCCTTTTTGGTTAATGGTGGGAATAATACAGGTAAAAAAAAAATTGCATGTTTCAAAGGAAAAAATACACTAGCGCACACTTGGAAATATCTGGAGGTATTGGCAAATCTCACTTTGTATATAAATGCTTCACAACTCATGGAAAACCACATGACTCCTGAAAATGATAGTAGCAAATATGATGTATTGAGACTAATATGTTAATAACATGTTTCTTAGGGTGTAAGAGTTATGCCAGTATGTGTAGTTTACCTTGGGTGTGGGTTGATGGTTGTACACATGTTACATTTGTGTTACAATACTTAAAAATAACACCTTATTTTGTGGATGAATTTATTTCTACTCTTCATTTAGGCATTGAACCTGATACAATCTTAACATATTGATAGACTAGAAGTAGATATCTGTTTTGTATTCTCCACACTTCTGTCTAACTTCTTCTTGAGTGATAGTGTAGTTAATTTCTTATTACTTTCTTGAAAAAAATTAAATTATCAGATGATGTCTCATGATACCAACTCCCCTTACTAGGGCATTATGAATCCAGTCGAATGTAACCTTCTCATTCCCTTTTCCCAACATTTAGAATAATTTTTTTTATCATGCATATTACCGTTCTTCATTCTAGATTTGATTCGTTTAGTATTAAAGCTGATGCAAGGATTAATATCTCATTGTACCACTGCAGCTATTACCACAGTTGTCACAATTGCAGAGATTCTCAAAAACAATAGATTTGCTGTTGAGAAAAGTAAGACATCTACTTTTATTTTCCTCCTTTCAAAATGAAACAATCAAATTAATAAGTGTGGAATATCATGTTTATAACATCTTACTTATTAAGAAAAAACTTTACATGTGCAATTATTAAAAAATATCTAATTGCGTAACAATTAGTTTTTTGGGCTAGGGTTTTCGAGTTATTTCACGATTCTCTCTCTCCTCTTTATTTTTTTTTAATTACATGTAATAGTTTATGGTCAATGTGATTCCGTATCTATTTGATTAATTATATTCTTAGATTATGTAGGAAGAGTAGCAAGTAGCAATGATGATGCTTTTTAAGTCAGTTACTCTTCTTATTACAAACAAAGTCATTCTGATAATAGCCTTGCATATAACATCCTTTCAGAAGCAATCCATATGTCCATATTGGTAAGCATCGTTTTCCTATTTTTCTTTTATTATATATTTTCAAAGTGTAGTATTTTGACCAATAATTTGTTATTACAAGGGAATTAGATTTTTTATACGTAAACAATTTTTTTGAAGTGTTAATTAAAATGGTTAATTGATGGGTATTACTTACCTATGCATATTCTTGCTTAGTATTTACTATGCACATGCATATTCATGTTATACTAAGTATAATGTTCACTGTCATTCACTTAATCACTGGATATTTAAAAATATTTTTTTCTTTCCATTTTTTCTTGCTGAAGTGTTAAGCAATATAAACTAATACAAATTTGGTTTTTTCATCGTTAACCTACTCATGCTAGGGATAATTTGAGCTTTTACATTCTTTTGAACATTTTTCATATTTAACTTGCAGGATCAATATCACTATACACTTTTCTGCAACTGTTTGTTCTGTCTTTCTCCCTTCCTTTGTGTAATTTTAGACAATTGAACTACTCTTTTTAACTTAAGATTGAACTGAAGTGCTAAGAACTTAGTTAAATAAAAGTTTACATTGGTTTGATGACATTTAGGTGTTCAGTGTTAAGTGCATGATTATTAGCTCCACGACCATTAGATACATGATCTTTCATATGTTTTTACTATAACATATCATAATCCCGCAGCATCGCGCGGGTAGCACTTTCTAGTATATACTAAAGCTCAGCAGATGGACACTGTTCATTAACAGTGTCCATCCGGTTTTACCCCTCATTTTATTCATGGTTTTTGGGCTTCGGTGGGATTGGGCAGTAAATTGTCTATTTTGCCCCTCTTTCATTTTTGTTTGCAGTTGTTGCTCCCATTTGAAAGGTGTTTTTTGGTGTTTTTGGTTGAGCTTTGGCCACGTTGCGTTTTGTAGGAAAGATACTTCCAGCATCTTCCACTTTTTCTTCTCCTCTTCTTTTCTCCTCTCTGTTTTTCCATCTCTCTTTTGCGTTTCTCTGTGTGTGTCTCGCTGTTTTCATCGCGATTCAATCGTTTAGAAGGGTGGTTGGCCTGTTTTTTCCCGCTGATTTCCGCGGAGGAATCGCAACGGTTTGGGTGCGTTAGTTGCTGTATGCCGTTATTTTGTGCTTGGTTGGTAAGAAAAATTTTTAATTGATTGTTGTAAAATTCAATTTGGGACACCACCGACCAGGATAGGTTCAGATCCACATTCTCTATTTATATATATATATATAAATCTTGAGCTTTTTTATTAGATCTTGGAATTCACATTTTCGTTTTTTTTTTCTTGGGTTTTCTTGGTTTCCTGAGAAAATTGGGGTTGTTTGGCTTATATTATATTGCACAAATTTGAGCTGAGTTTTACTGGGTTTGTATTTGTTTTTGGAATCGATCTCCAACAATCTTTGTGATCTTCACGTTTTTTCTTTTTGAAGTAATTTTTCCACCCCTTAAGAATGTAAAATTTTATTTTCTTCTTTTCTTGATGGATATACTTTTGTTTATACGTTGATCATGTTGTTTCATTTTGTGAAACAGTGTAGCCTTTGTCAATCAAATGCTTTGCTAAAACATCCAATAAGAAGAATAAAATAACTATGGTAAGAAGCAACCTAATTCAGAAATTTTTTGTGATTCAATTTTTAAATTATAATCTTCTAAAAACCTTTTGTAGATTGCAGAGCCATTGGATAATGTCTTTTCTGTAAGTTACATAAACTTAGACAGTTTTGTAAAAATATTTGCTCCATTTTCTACTTAATGTTTATCTTAGTCTTTGGTTATTTATATGTTAAAAATATAGTCTATAGTTATATTTTTGCTCAACAACGTGCAGGTAAAATTTACTAGTATTATCTGAAACTTCAAACGAAAAAAAATATATATATATTTATATATATGAGGGACATAAATATTCAGTGATGAACTACGATACTTGTCCGATACTCGTTGGATACATATCATGGTCCACAGATACAACTTTGACTTGATGGATGCACAAATTCCATGCATTATAATTTTAGGATACTTTTACACTTTCAGGTAAGAAATTAAAAGGAAAAAATTATTAAGAAACGGAGCTTCATTTGAAATCTGATGAATATAAAGAGCTAACCTCTAATTGAAACTATGGAATTACATTTCCAACTTTTTTTTTTCCTACAAATCAAATGAACTTGAATTTGAATGATGAAATCTAATTCTTGCATTATCAAAATAAGTTCAAAATTATATATTTTTATTTTTGTATATTACTATATAATTTTGATTACCGTATCTGCACTTCATAGGTGATGAAGAACCCACGATCTAATAATTCATTTAAGTACAGTTTCGAGAAAGGAACAACCTACGTGTATATATATATATATATATATATAAACAATTTGGTATTACAACAATCCATAAAGTAAAAAGTTATGCATTGTAAACAAAAACAAAAGTTAAAAAAAAAAAAAAAAAGTAAAATATTCACCTTTCGCTTGGGTGAGTCCTTTTTTAAGTTACGGTGCTGCAATACTGAAGGTTTATCTTTGGCCTGGGCACGTACGACGGATTACACGGATCGGTTCCAACTCCAAGTAGAGATAATAGAGATCCAAGGAACTAGAAAGACAGCAATGCCCGACTCATTAGACAGCAAAACCCTTTGAGACAGACAGACAGTTTTAATTTAGGGTTTTCTGATAGACCTAACTGGACAAGGAAACTTGAATCATAGTCCCAATAGGATTTTCTCTATAACTTTTTAATTGTATGAAAAAGACTATAGAGGACGTATTGAACCACCACAAACCCTAACGAACATAATTAAGTTTGATTGGGAGCAACATGACACGCCCCGACCCCGATATTCCCCGAATACGAGGATAAGCACGTGCTAGCCGATACCCAAGGGTGACGAAAGTCATTTATTGAGTGTAAAAACTGAAAACAAAGGATAAATAAGGCTTATAAATATAAAAGAATAATTAATATACAAATAAGGACTGTGTTCAGAGCACACCTCTAATCTAGAACACTAAAAGAAAATAATATAAAATTGAATGAAACAAAGGAGTGGGTCCTACACCAAGAGGACTCGAAGATGCCGATGCAGAAGTGCCTGGACGTCAGGATTGTATGCCTCGATTCTAAGTCCTGAAAGGGGGCGCAAAACAAACATGATCGGACCAAGTTGATATATATATATATATATATATATATATAATAAAACAGTTATCAACATACTAACCCCCAGGTTTAATGAAAACACATATATAATGATAAACATAGGTTTTCCGAAACCTAGCATGTCGTGCAATATCTCAAATCATAATTCGCATAAATAATAAACACTAGTGAATGTTCGATATAACTCTTCAGGCCCTATGCCGGCTCCCCGTCTCTGAGCAGACCGTCAGAGAAAAATACACTTCAGGCCCCATGCCGGCTCCCCGTCTCTGAGCAGACAGTCAGAGGAAAACACACTCCAGGCCCTATGCCAACACCAAACCGTCGCCCAGGACGGACCGGATCTATCCCTACATCCCACAGCGGAAATGACCACTAGGTAAGTACAAAACCAGTGAACATACATATACTGAAAATCAACTTCATAGTATAAAGTCATGCATCATCTATACTATAAAGAGGTGTTCTAAACATATTCTAAATATCATATCGTCATCCATCAGATATTCTATAAGAACATGGGTTATAGGAAAAATAGTAATAATTCAAACTAGCCTCAGTAAGCATGTTATCTCGTAAAACGTTTCATAAAACATAATCATCAAATCATGTTTTTCATGTATGCATTTATACTATCAAAACATGCATTTTTAGAAGGGGTCCACTCACAGTACTTTGCCGTCGAAAGGCCACGCCACTAGCAAAGACGGAAACGCCACAGATAAACGCCCTAAGCACATAAAGGGTACATTTAGTCAAACTCTACTCAAACGACTGAATTTGGGAAAATGAACATCGGAAACGGGTTCAGGACGTCGAAATTAGCCTAGGAGGGGTCCCGCACGAAAACCCAAAAAGTCAACGGTCAAAGTCAAAGTCAACTCTAACAGTTGACCGGGTCAACGGTCAGACCGGGTCCGGGTCAACAGGTCAAACGGGTCTGGGCTTGGATCCGGATTGGGTTAAAGGGTTTGGACTTGGGTTGGATCCAGGTTTGGGCCTAAGGGTTTGGTCTAATGGGTTTAGGGTTAACGGGCCGAAGGCCCTAAAGGAAACGGCCCAAAGGCCATTAAATTAACAAAACAAAAATAAAATAAATAAAAAGGTTGGGTTGGGCTACCCAGGGTTTTGGGCTTGGCAGGAAAGGCCCAAAGGCCTTGGGTTTGGTGGTTCGCCAGATTCCAAGGAAGGAGAAGGTCGGTTTTCGGTCGGAGAATTCCCAAGCTCCGATGGAGCTCAAAACTCAACCAAAACATGTCATTCAATATACCAAATTGAAGCCCCGAAGGTAAGGAATCGAAATATACCCTTGGTTACCATCATCGTGGCCGGAGTTAGCCGGAAAACATCCTGGAAGCCACAGGTGTCCGCCAGAAACTGGGTAAGATTCAAATGAGCATAACTTCTTCAATACTCAATGAAATTGGGTGAAACAAAAAGGAAAGTTGTAGTACTCAGCGAGATGAAGAGATTGATACCTTGCACGCCGGCTAACTCGCCGTGGTTTGGCCGGAAATTTCCTCGAAAGGGGCGGTGCTCGCGCGGAAAACTGGGGAAATGTCTCCGAGGTGGTTTCTTCATGGTTTGACGTCCAAAACACAACCACGGGGTTAGAAAAGAATTATAGGTGTGGGCATGGGTGTGTGTGTGTGTGTGTGTTTGTTCTTGTCGGAGAAAAGAGCACCGAGAGGGGGGAAAGGAGAGAGCACAGTAGAGAAGAGAGAGTGAGGGAGAAGAGAGAGACTTTTCAGAAAAAAATAAAAGAAAAGGGAAAGGGAAAGGAACCGGGAAACAAAACAGGGGGTGGCCCCTTGGGCTCACCAATTAAGACTCAAAAATAATTTTAAAAAGGAAAGTATCCCCAAACTTAGTGAAAATACAAAAATACCTATTTTCTTCCGTAAATTCCGGGACGGGTTGTTACACAATACCTCGTTTTCTCTTCTTTTCGAACCACTTTGTTTTGTGATAAGATCGAAGAAACAGTACGACTTTCACCTGCAGAGAAATACAGTTACGACCATCCTTTCAATAGAGAA